>NC_090924.1:277246654-277554426 GCF_040938575.1 Ambystoma mexicanum
AACGCAGTAGGAACCTGAGAGATGAATTGGTTCAGACGAAACCTTCACCCAAAGGACCAACAACTCAACGTATGGGAACATTTCCTTGTCTCCATTGCGTTAACTGTAACTCTGTCATTAAGGGCAACACCATCAATCACCCCAGAACAGGGGAGAAGATTCCACTCAAGACATTTGGTTCCTGTGACAGCATCAACACTATCTACGGCATTAAGTGCCCATGCAGCAAATTTTACGTTGGGAAATCGACAAGAACAGTTAAGACAAGGTGGAATGAACACCGATCCTGCATTCGAAATGCTAATACCAACTCGGCCGTAGCATGACATTGGGCTGAGAATAGACACAATGTGACACAAATAAGATTTGTTATCCTAGAGGTACTTTTGAAAAACAGTCCACATGAAGACTTGGGCCAACGACTGAACCGTAGAGAGACCTTCTGGATAGACAAACTTGGCAGCTTGACACCTCAAGGACTCAACGAGGAGATTAATTATCATTGTTTTCTGTGATTTCTGGTTACACTCACTGTTATTTGATATGTTCCTGAGCACACTTGATATAGCGTGACCTGAAAGTTTATAGTAATGTATCAAAATGTTAAACTTAGACCCATGGTACCACCATTTGATACTACAAATCATGTACACTGTTGTAGGATGTATACCACTTTGACCTAAACGCTGCATTTCCTGGACCTTGTGTCTATGACTCAAGGTGTCGCCTGATTGACGACACCAGTAGCAGCGGAGTTTAACACTATGAATGGTTATCTGCTTTTACTAGTATGTTTTCTAATCATAGTATTTCTTTTGTGTTCATTGTTTAATTTTTGTATATTTTCTCTTTGATTATTCCTCTTTTTTCCTGGGGAGGCCCTAGAATTATTTAATCTAGCCATGCTTTAGCCCTTTGGCCTGTACACAATACAGTAATTCTTCTCTTTCCATTCCCTATGATATTTTACACTTAATGTTATTTTTTTCACCTATTTTTCTGTTAACACACTAGGAGACCTGACAATTTAATTTTAGCTCCTAGGGCCGGAATGCTGCCTTGGTTTATAGCGCGCCCTTGGAGCGCGTCACGTGTCGTATTTATGCACGTTGCCTTGGCAAAACGCTGATGCGAGGACGGCAGTCTGCTGCTTGCAGACCTTGAGAGTAATGCTCCGCTCCCGCTTTCCATACGGTGAGCCCATTTTACTCCTCCTAGCTCTGTTTAACCACGGATGTCATTTACTGACACTAATCGTTTTTTTTCCTGTTTACAGCCATTGCGTTGCAGGCTTACAAACTGCACTGATTTATTACGGACAGTGCATTTGGTCACCATCTGATAAGCCTCACTTTAGTTTGCCACGTGTTACCTGATATCCACCTGCCCCAGGTAATTCATTACTTCTTGGCACCATACTTGGTTATATACACACACACATACTGTTGGGCTATAGCGATTGATGAGTCATTTTCGCTTTCTCTTTTCGTTTTCTTCTGCTGCACTCTTCTGCTACTACAACCACGAATTGCTGATATGTTTTTTATTCTTATTTTTCATTGTATGTACTTTACTACTATAATTTCGTACAATTTTTTCCTCTGAATTGTTTTCCCTGCATTGTTATTATTCTGCACTGCTAACTTAATACATGTTTTGGTATGAATCATGATTAGACTGGCCCTGATGAAGGATTTTTTTCCGAAATGCATTGGCATAACTTGGTCTGATTGATTAGTCAATTGTGGCAAACTCTTCCTCACCAAGAAATGATTAGTGACTACTCATTTTTTTGATATCATTGTTGAAGATAAATATGATTTTGAAAAAATAACGGATTCTTCAAATTTTTTTGAGACTTGAAACAGAGATTCAATTCGAACTAGCACAAATCTTGGAAGTTACCACTACCCAGGTTGGGTACACTAGAGAGCGGCTGCATGACTTGGTAGTTTACCTTGTCTTTTGCTTCACTTGTTTTCTTGGCTTGGGTGTCTCCAAACCTTTTTACAGCCAGCTCCTTTATAAGTTTTATGCACAAATATTTTTCGAAAGAATTTTTTCCAATTACAAATTTGGAAGACCAGAAATAAGTGGATTCACTCCATAGTGGTGCCCACTCACTTGGTTTCCTGATGATTATGTTGAAGACATAAAGACAATAAACAGAGCTCATACTAAGAATCATGTAAACAGGTAAGAGAACCCTGGAGTAAAAGGGGCTGGAATTAGATGTGAAGTGAATCAGAAGCTAAATGTCCAAGGAAAAACTCCAGAGGAGGCTCGAAGTTGGAAGAACAGAGGCCAAATGCAGATTTGGGGGACAGTGCTTTCACCAGACGGATGGGAGAAAGGGGCAGTGATCTGCAGAGCCTCGATGGTCATTGTCAATACAAACCTACCATCAACATAGTGCGGAACAGATGCAAGCCATTATGGCCAAAACTTGCAAAACTACTCACATGGGTCGAAGACAGAGGAGGACCCTTACAGATAGTGCCACTAGAAAACCCAAAGTTCTGTTTCAGAAATAACGGCACAAGGAAGATGGGAGAGAATAAGAAATGTGGACGAGTCTTTGACGCTCCAGGAATGGTACATGGAACCGCAGTAATCATGGATCATTATTGGGAATGCGCATCCAAAGCATACATAAGACTGCCGAAAAACTGGGGAGGCATATGCACAATATTGAACGTCCACGTTCCTGCACTGGTGATCCTGAAAAGTGACCTGAACATTGACAGTTTCCCGAAAGCAGATGCTCACCTAAGGAAGAGGAGGTCTGTGTAACTGGTATCCCGAATGAAGAGAGAGAATTACTTTTCTGCCAAATCAGAAGAAGCATTTCATGTGATACCATATGAACACAGGCTGTTTAGCCTCACCTCATCAGTATTCACAACGATTTTCCTGTCACACATCCAAGTCGGAGTAAATACGAAATGGTTGCAGATAACCAGATGGGAGTTATTGCAGACCATCAACACTACCATAAAAGGATTCAATGTGACCAAAGAAGAACTGAGAGGAATCCAATTGATGACCCTCCAGAACAGATATGTACTTGACATGATCAACGCGATGGATGGAGGTGTTTGCGCAAAAATCGGAGAATCATGTTGCACATTTATACCTTCGCATGATGAAGAAAATGGAACTTTAACAGAAGCCATAAGTATGCTGACAAACCTACAGAACCAGATGATCAACGAAAGTGACGAAGTGGATGATGACAGCATGTTTGGATCATTATTCTCATGGGTCCCACAATGGATGGTGGATATATTCAAGTTTCTGGGAGCCCTGCTGTTGATGATACTACTATGATTTTGTGTTATCAAGATAATCATCTCACAGTGCCAGAAAGAGACCTGACTAATGAAGAAATAGGAGACTTTGTGATAGCCAGCAAATTTGTGCCAGAAGGAACAAAGTTTACGTATCCCAGGAAACAAACAAAGTCTGAAGGAAAATGGATTTATTGCAGCCCAAATGGACAATGCCAGCTGATGACCTGGAACAAAGACGAACATGTAAGAACAGCAGGGAGTTTGAAAGGTGTGATAAAGATATGAACTCCAAAGATACGCACGTTCTCACCATCTTGTACAAGTCCTGAAGACGATGAACAAGATACAGAAGAACCAAGGAAGATGAATCCAAGGGAGGAAGCAGAAGTGGTTGATGAACCGACCAGAGGGGGGAGTGTAGAGGAGGTCCCAGACATGGCCTGCACCCCTGCCTCCCATTTCGAGGTACCATGAACATACTCACCAAAATACATGACGTACGAGGAGCAATTGAACCAACAGAGAGCTATACTGGGCCTATGCCCGGTGACCATCAGAAGAGCAATACCGGCTGAAATGCCTGTAACTAGACAGCCATGGGCTGCACGGTACCCTCTCAGACAACCGTACCAGCAGCTGAAACGAAATGAAGACTACTTACAGACTGTCCCCAAAGAGACCCTCAGAGCCTTAATGGAAGGCAACTGATGACGACATAAGAGCCCAGACATGATGTACAGATAACCATAAAACGACAAGCAAAAGATGATACACAAGGATGAAATGTAAAGAATAATGATGTGATAGACATGTAGGAAGATACAACGTTGCAGCACAAAGAATGTAACCAGGATCGAATTGTGCAACTGACTGAATGCATGTAAATAGGCTCGGAACGCAAGAAGCTAAGTAAACGGTACTGCTTGCAATGCTTAGTAGAAGCTTAGAGAGGCAAGCGCCAATCATATATCTACCTAAATGAAGCACACTATACACGTGCAACTCCATTTTGTAAAGCAGAATTAAGTCCATGTTGTAAAGTACTAACAAGGCCAAGATTCCTATTCCAGCCAAAGGAAAGCACGGAATCGAAACTCAGTAAGAAGTAGCTTATGCCTGGTAATTCAAGGACAACCCAAGGAAGGGAGGAGAGCAGCAACCTTGGAGAATTGAAACTTCATAGCATACCAGCCAGCCAGTGAAGGTCAAGATAAGGTGGCCCCAGGCAGGTGGCGAGGCTAAGTCAGAATCAAATACAGGAAAAGAAGGAAAATGAAGCAGATTCGTGGTGAACAGACACGTGACCAGCCAAGGGCAAAGAGGTACCAACATCTGATGTCACCCAGAACCCAGGATGCCATAACTTTTCCTGATAAGAAGCTACAGTTTCGAGGCCACCCTCAGCCAACTAATTGTCACATAGTGCAAAGGGTACTGATTGATGGAAGGGAGGCAGGGTGAATCTTGGGGCACTCCGCATCTGGGTGTCCATTTTGTGTGCTGCTAATTAAAGTGGAGATTTATGCCCAGGGGTGTAACCCACCCAATCACAATGGACCAAATGATCTAGGGTCCTATAGCTTGTAGAACCAATAAAACATTGTAGTTGTAGTGACGTCTATCACGAGTGATGTAGTGGGGTGAGCCTAGATGCCCACCCGATAAGAGTTATCCAATCTGCATACTCTGTTACCATATACAGATATAGCACCTATACTTAAATTACCTTTCCGACCAATAGAATTGCATGACAAATTTATGAGTTTTACACGTCAAATGATGATGAATTTTTCCCATAAAATTTGCTGTCTGAATGAAGAATTTGGAAGTTGAAGCGAGACAGGCGATCGCGGCTCTATTGATTACCATTTGTTTCCCCGTTTTTTGTACTTGTCATTAAATGGACTTCCCTTTGCCAAACTATTGAGTTGTCCTTATTGAATTGTGTTGGAATAAGTGAATCTTACACCCTGACCTCCTCTTGGTGCAGCTATCTTGCCTTACAGGTACTAGAGGGTGAGCTCTGACCTATGGGCCCGTCAGAGGACGCTCCGCCCTCCTGTACAGCATAATGACCACCATTGTGTTATTCATGAAGAATGGAGAACATTTTTCACTCTTTTCCAATTTCACAAACTGATTTTGGTGCAACCATGCATAAGTATAATATTTCTCAAGGGAAATAATGCTCTGCATCACGGAAAATATATTTCGAATGGATTGTGTCCTCTCACGTATTCCTCATCTTTAACTTTTTTTCATAGGGTTGAGCGTCATGCGGCATCGAGTCTTGGTCGTTGATGGCCTCCGTTGCATTCCATGTGTCGTTGACGCTGGTATATGAAGCACGCGTGCTGACCATTACCTCAGTTCCTTTTTTTCCACATTGCTGCATGCTTCAGAGCTACTCACCTCAGCGAAATTTTGATACGTTTGTATACATATTCTTTTAATATTGTCCTTGCCACCAAAGACAGGCTTCAATCGGTGTTCAGACTGTGGAGCAGAAATGTCTATCACAGACCATCACCGCATCTGTCTGTGATGCTTGGGATCAGGCCACAAAATCGACCAATGTGGCTCATGTCAATCCTTGACTGTCAAGGCCTTGTGGGCAGTGAAGGGAAAACTCGATGCAGGTAAGCCCTCTCTGAAATCCCCAGCCGCTACCCCGTCTAAAAGTAAATCATCCTCTGAAGCGAGAGATGTTTCTCCCGCTAGAAAGTGTCCAAAACACTGAAGACGTTCAAGGTCTAGTTCACGACTTGTCGTCCTCTTCTCATAGGAAGAGTAAAAAATGTCATCATAGATCCTCGTTGTGATCATCTTCCTCTTCCGAAAAAGCCTCTTTTCCAAAAAAGAACTTGACTCCAGCGGAATTAGAAAATGTCAGTTTGAAAATGCTCAAAACTTTCCAGATCCAAACTCCACCGAAAGCCCCTCTGAAGGAGTCTGAGAAAAAAAGCCACCCTTCAGCATCTATTAAGAAAAGTAGGGAGTCTAGTGTCTCCTTCTCACGTGCCTCAAAGCCCGGTAAGAGAGACTCAGTGGCACAAGTTGAAGGAGTCTTCCTCAACGCACAAGAAAGAGCCTGTGGCTGGCCCCTCTAGGCATTCATCCTTGGTATTGAAGCCTTCTTCGAAGGTATCAAAGCCGTTATGTTTATCGCCTGAACCTTCGAGGCATGTAATCAATATACAGCCATAATAGTATACGAAATTGTCAGGTCATTCACAGACTGCTTCAAGGAAGTCGTTGAAGCCTCCGACACCTTAAACACCTTTAACTTCATCAGAACATTCAGTGCTCTCGAAGACTGCCAAGCCTATGGCTGATATATCTAAATGTTTTAGACCCATTCCACAACCTGATTGATTTCTTCAGGCAAATGGGATCAATATTTGAGGAAGATGAAGAGGAAGATCAGCCCCCTAGTGGGTATGAATATTGGACAGCAAATGTCCCAGACGAGTTGATCTCTGAAGAATCCAAGATGCAAAATATGGTGGATACCAGAGATGGCTGGTCAGGCTGACCCCTCATATAGAGCTGTCATTTGTAAAGTGACTGAGCATCTAGGGTGGTCCAAACCTGCAGCTGCTATGAAGACTGATGACCTTACTGATATTTTAGACTGTAGTCCAATTAGGTAGGCTGTGTTACCATTCCATGCAGCCTTAAGAGTAAGGGTTTTTGAAAACTGGGTAAAATCAGATTCTGTTCCACCCGTTCACAAATTGTTAACAAAGAAATACAGAACTGCTTCTGTGGACCCTCCTTTTTTGAACAAGCACCCTACACCTGAGAGCCTGGTGGTTCAAGCAGCAATATTTTCTTCAAAAGCTGCAGTTTACCCTTCAGCTTCAGCAGATAAAGAGGACAGACAAATTGACTCTTCAGCAAAAATAGTATATAGTGCAGGGTGCATGGCTTTAAAGTCAGCTAATTCTACCAGTGCCTTAGCGAAGTACATTCACACGCTTTGGGGTGTAGCTGCTCTTGCAGCAGAAACCATTCTGGAGGGAGAAGAAAGAGAAGGTTTCTTAAGCCTAATACAGGATGGAAAAGATGTCATGAGAGGCAGTCATTGCAGTCCAGCCTGTATGCAGTGGATTCAGTAAGCAGATACATGGCTGCCAGTGAAGTGCGTAGGTGTATGTCTTGGCTGAGAAAATCAGGATTTTCTGCCGAAGTCCGGCACGTTTGTTTGACATGCCATTTGACGGGACTTCCCTGTTTGGTGAGACGGCCGATAGAAGCCTGGAGAAGCTGCAAACATCTTGAGCAACAGCTAAATCATTAGGGACAGCAATCAGACAACCTCAACCTTCAAATAAAGGATGGAAAGGACGTACTTTCAGTTTGTATTTCTCTGTCTCTAGTGGAAAAGGTAAATTCTCACAAAGGTGTCAAAGAAGTGCCCCTCGTGGAGGTAGAGGTGGAGGAGGAAGAAATCCCTGTTCAACAGCCGCACAGTTGCCCTCAGCTGCAGGTTTAATAGCAAAATGACCCCCTCACCCACACGTGTGTGGTAGGAGGCACACTGTCATGTAATCTCCGGAGTTGACGAAGCATACCTTCATATGCATGGGTGTGACAAACTGTAGTTGACAGTTACTGTCTTCTATTTCTGAAGAGACCACCCGATTACCCCCCAAAATCCAGATCAACCTTGATTCCAGATCCACTCCTCCAACAGGATATTCTCATCCTGTTGGAGAAAGGTGCAATGAAATGAAATTAAATTATATTTTATTTATATCGCGCTAGTACACAAGTGTTTCAGAATTGGTACCTGCAGCAGAGAGAAACCAGGGTTGTTACACTCCCTACTTTCTGATACCCAAGAAGGTTGAGGAGTGCGACCCATCTTGGACTTGAGATGCTTGAACAAGTTCCTCAGGAAGGACAAGATCAAGATGGTAACTCTTTTGCAGATCCATCAGGCCCTTTGACTCCAGGATTGGTTGGTGTCATTGGACCTTCAGAATGCTTACTTTCATGTAAAAATACAGCAGAAGCACAGAAAGTACCTGAGGTTCGCAGTTGGCGGTTCTCATTATCAGTTTCAGGTTCTGCCATTCAGGTTCACCTCAGCCCTGAGCGTTTTCACCAAGCTTATGGTAGTGGTTACAGCAAGTCTAAGGAGCGAGGGGATTCCCATGTACCCCTACCTAGACGACTGGTTGATCAGGGCTGTTGCTCCGGAACAGTCTCTGAATCATCTCAGCCACACCTGCCACTACCTCCACGAGCTGGGCTTCTCCTTGAACTTCAAGAAGTCCCACTTGACACATTCAGAGAAGCATCAATTCATCAGTGCAGTCCTGGAGTCAGCCTCAGGAAAAGCTTTGCCAGCCAAGTTAATGGCTCAACATCTCTTGCAGATGGTCCAAGAATTCCAGAGTGCCCCGCATCTTCCGCCCTACAACTTCCTAAGGTTGCTCGGCCTAATGGCATACTGCATTTTTCCGGTGCCAGAAGCCCATCTGAGAATGAAATCCCTTCAGTGGGTTCTCCGATCCCAGTGGTCTCAATTCTCTGGCAGAATGATGGACCTTCTCCAGGTCCTGGCAAAGTTCGCCCAGGATCTCCTGTGATGGGCCAGCCAAGAGAATGTGATGAGAGGAGACCATGGCCGCAGAAAACAGTTGTGACAGACGCCTCTGTCACATGATGGGGAACACACATGAGAGATCTTTCAATAAGCGGACAGCGGTCTCAGTCGGAGTCCAGCCTCCAAATCAAACTTTTTTACAGCTTAGGGAAATCAGACTAGTGCTGATGGTCTTCCTGCCCTCAATACGGGAGAAGAGTGTCCTGATAATGATGGAAAACACAGTGGCCATGCACTACCTCAACAACAGAGGGGGTGTTGGGTCGCTGCCCCTGTACAGAAAGGCAATACAGCTTTGGTTCAGGGCACTGTGAGAAGGAATCACTCTTCTGGCAGTTCATCTAGCCAGAGAAAAGAACACAGCGGTGGACACTCTGAGCAGGCAGAGCACGATCTCCCATGAGTGGGAACTAGCTCAGGAAGTCCTTCTGGAGATCTTCACCCTTTGGGGAACCCCTCAAATGGATCTGTTTGTGACCAGTGTCAACCAGAAGTGTAAGCTGTTCTGATCCAGGGAAGTTCCCCAAAAAAGCACTCTAGGAGATGCATTTGTGGTGGACTGGGAGTTTCCACTGCTGTATGCATTTCCGCCAGTCCCCGTCATTCCTCATGTCATCAAGAGTCTGAGGAACTTCGGGAAAACCATGATCCTCATTGCTCCGGATTGGGCCAGAAGAACGTGTTAGCCGGATCATCTTAAAATTTCCATCTGCCCTCCAATTCGTCTTCCCCATAGAGAGGACCTACTCTCCCAGGAGGGAGGTCACATTCTTCCCCCAGAGATCAGGCTCTCAATCTTCATGCCTGGTGTCTGAAAGGGTGAGATGAAAAGATTGGGACCTCCCAGAAGACGTAATGAAAGTGTTGCTTTCGGCAAGGAGGCCAGCAATTAAATCACTGTACCATGCCATTGGAACACGTTTTGCAGCTGGTGCAGGGAAAAGAGACTAGATCCTTTCAGATGTAAACTTCCCCATGTCCTGTCTTTCCTGCTCCACCTGACCGATTCTGGGTTGTAAGTGGCTATGGTGAAGGGCTACTTAGCGGCACTATCAATCTTCTAAAGATCTCCGGATGAGTGGTAATACTTCAAAGTGCCAATTGTGGTACAATATCTGAAGGGTTTAACAAATCTGTTTCCACCCATTCCCATCATCGTCCCATCATGGGATTTAAATCTTGTATTAAGAAATCTTATGGGAGCTCCATTTAAGCCCTTACATGTGTTTCCTCTGAAGATGCTCACTATGAAAACAGCCTTTTGGTAGCTATCATGTCTGCCCGTAGGCTAAGTGAGCTACAGGCCTTATCTTCCAAACAACCTTTTACATCCTTTTCAAAGGATAGAGTAATTTTAAGAGTTAGGTAATCTTTCCTTCCGAAAGTTGTGTCAGAGTTTCATCTAGCACAGCATATTGTACTGCCATCTTTTTACCCTCCTCCTCATCCATCTAAAGAGGAGAGACTACATTATCTAGACCTGAAAAGGGCACTAAGTCACTACATTACAAGAACTGCAAGTATTTGGCAAGATGATCAGCTTTTCATCGGTTATGCTGGCCAAAGACTGGGCATGGCAGTGACAAAACAAACAATATCTTCATGGATTGTAATGTCCATAACAGCGTTACTCATTACCAGGCAACAATTCGCCTGTAGGTATGAGGGCGCATTCCACTAGAGGGGTTGCTGCTTCCTCAGCTCTGGCAAGAGGTGTGCCGATGTGAGAAATTTGTAGAGCGGCAACCTGGTCGTCACTTCACACTTTCAGTATATTTTACTGTGTAGATTCTTTTCAGGAGAGGAAGCACTATTTGTCAAGGCTGTCCTCCATAATATTAACAAATGAGAAGGTTCTTGGCACCCACCGCCTAACTCAAACTGCTAGAGTCTTTCAAAGATGAGGAACAAATGGGAGGACACAATCCATTCGCAGAACAAGTTACTTACCCGTGGTAACATTCTTTCAACTGGATGTTTCTCACACCTATTCCTCATCTCCCACCTATTCATCCCCTCTTGCCTGATTAGAATTTTCTGTGTCTTACACCTTCTTTTCTTCTCCTATTACACAGCATGCAAGTTAAAGGAGGGAAAAAACTAAGAACTGAGGTAACGGTCAATGCAAGTTCTTTTTATACCAGCGTCGACATCACAAGGGATGCTACAGAGGCCATCGAGGACCAAGATTCGACGCCACACAATTTATGTTCTATAATGTGAATTGGGCTATTCTGAGTTCCAAATTATGGCTACTGAGAGTGGTGTGGCTATTACCACGTCTGGTTGATCCGCTCTTCCCAGCCATACTGATACTAATCAGAGACAGGTCTGGGAATCATCGCATGTTATGTTTTGTTGATTTATATCATGCACCGCTACCACCCAAGGGCAGTCTCCAGGCGCTTAACCTTGTGGACACCTTAGACCTTTCACTGTATGCAGGCTGCAAAACCAATTAGATTGTCTGTGAGTGCAATTGCCCAGATTACATTCATGGTGGAGATTTGCAATGGTGCTTGATATAACTTCACCTCACTTCACCACTTCCAAATGCCTGGTGATTGCTTGCAGATCATTGCAAGAGAGCAGCATTCTGCATATGGTAGTGCAGCAAGATTGAAAATAAATGTATGCAGTAATATCCATTTTTGCTTACATTTTTGCCACATCCACACCCTTTACAATGATTAAAGGCTGTTGTTTGTAATGTGAAGCCTTCCATGGAAAGCAAAGTCCCTAGGTGATGTTTAAGGAGTTTGTGTGTTTGAATTAGGATAAACTAAACATTTGTTGAGTGCTAGTTGTGACATATCAGACTTTAAAATCCCTGCTGAGGCTGATGTGATTGGTCCAATTATATGATGGCATGGGACAGAGAAACATTGGGCCTGATTCTTAGAATCTGGCACAGACATGGTGCAAGGGGCACGTGGCAAGAAGGAACCTGTGCAAGCCGTTGTGCCGAAAAAATATTGCATGCCACACGTATTCATGGATTCCAAGATGCATTACTAGCCGTCGCACAAGTCACAACAAGCTGTGTGAGGAATGCCCACAATATTCCCCCATGCACACCAAAAAGCAAGTCAAAGGACTAACATGACTCAAGCCTCTGCGCCACTCCTGGCCCAGCATCCAGTACCCCAGCAAAATCACGCTCCTCAACTCGCAATCCTAGGTTGCACCCCAAAGAAAAAGTATACCCATCCTCGCAAGCCCAGCCCATGCCCCAGGAAAATCGCACACCTCACCTCGCAATCCCAGGCCGCACCCCAGAGAAAGCGTGTGCCCTCCCTCGCAAGCCCAGTCCGCACCCCAGTGAAAAAGCGCACCTCACCTCACAATCCCAGGCCACACCCCAGAGAAAACACGTGCACTCCCTCGCAAGCCCAGGCTGCACCCCAGCGATAAAGGGCCCCCCCTTGTAAGTGTATGCTACACCCCTTACAAAAATGTGAGTCCCCCCTACACCCTTGTCACCCATCCTGTCCACATACCCCCATACTGCACATGAACCACCGTAGTCCACACACCTCCCCACAGCCCCTCTCACCTGTGACACCACCCACAGGCAGCCCCTTCCAAGTGGGACACCACCCTCAAACCCCCCTCACCTTTGACACCACCCACAGACAGCCCCCTCCAGAAGGGACACCACCCCCCAGCACCCCTCACCTGTGACACCCCCCACAGGCAGCCCCCTCCAGACCAGACACCCCCCACAGGCAGCCCCCTCCAGACCAGACACCCCCCCCACAGGCAGCCCCATCCAGACTGGACACCCCCCACAAGCAGCCCCCTCCAGACTGGGTACCCCATACAGGCAGCCCCCTCCAGATGGGACACCCCCCACAGGCCGCCCCCTCCAGATGGGACACCCCCACAGGCCGCCCCCTCCAGACTGGAACCTCCACAGGCAGCCCCCTCCAGACTGGACATCACACCGCAGCCCCCCTCACCTGTGACACCCCCCACAGGCAGCCTCCTCCAGACAGGACACCACCCACAGGAAGCCCCCTACAGACTGGACATCACCCTCTGTCCTGTGCCACGTTCTGGCACATGATGACGCAATGACATAAACATGTGCCAGTATGTAAATAGCAGCCATTTTGGATCAGCCTCAGATCCACTAGTAAAGGCGTCCTGTACAGTTGTGGACATTTTTGAGATCTGAACCAGGTAAAACTGGGAGATTTTGAGACTCCCTTGTTGTAGTAACACAGATTAATGGGGTGAGCTACAGTCATTTTGCCTACAAGTGTTTATTGGGTGACTAGTTGGTCATCTGTGATGGTGATAGTTTAGGTGACTGACCCTAGTCTTGATGGATTATTGTGACTCAATATTGTACTATCCTCTTTGGGCATTAAATATCTGGCCAGCCTACCATCCACACCACCTATGCCTAGCTCAAGCCCTGCCCTGCTTTGACCAACAATGCACGCATTCACCCTGCAGTGACCACTGTAGGTGCCATCATAGCCGCACCCACAAGCAACCCTAGTTCACCTGCATGTAGCATGCACCAGTTCTACACCAGAGGATAGAGGCTCCATACTGAAAGCTTCCTCCATGGTGAATGCATTCAAGCATATGTTGAATGAGTGTATTGGTATCATGACACGAGCAGAACATGGACCCTATATCTGCCTGAGACCCTTCTCAGGTGAGAAACCGACCCCGAGATGTGAAGAGGAATATCGGTTAAGGGTGAAACAGACCAACCAGATAATCCATGACTGGAGAGCTCCTGACAGGGTGACAAGGCGCTGCGCTCTTGCGAGTCTCTGATGTCTTGCCACACACCCAAACCCCACATCAAAGGACATTGTACATGCTGGATGGAGTCTTTGGAGCCACTGAGTCCGATGCAGAGCTGACATTTAAGTATTATGCCAACTACCTCCAACACAGTGAGTGTCTCTCAGAATACCTGGCCAGAATTGAACCGATTCTGCAGGTGTCTTTAAAGCAGAAGGAGGTTGAGCCAAACTACCTGAAACTTGCCAGGCTGCAACATGTAATGTGTGTAGCAAGATCAGTGCTGCTGATGCTTCTGCAGCTACGACTCTGAGACCAGATCCCGAAACCACCTTCCTTTGATGAACTGGCCCGGAAGGAGAGATGAAGGACACAGTGTATTGTCTACCTAGTCAACTGGTGTCTCCTTACACAAACCAAGGATGTGACCGAGACATCAAGTGGTGAAATTGCATCATACCAGCTTGGTGATACAGCTGCAGAGGGCACCAGCCAGGACACTGCCTTTAGGGTCACCCATCCTACTGGTGCTTGGAAGAGACTCTACACTTTCCTTCCAGGAGAGGAAATGCCTGGTCTTCGAGCACAAGAGCCACGGCTGCCCCGAGAGTACCAACGGTGAACAGCACTGCTGCAGTCCGGGCAGTTCTGGCAAAGGTGTGGACAGTAGAGCAGCACTTTCTGTGTGTGCACAAACGAACCAGATTACATCCGAGTTGTAGAGAAGTTCGAGGCCTTGAACATTCCAACATGCGCAATGGTGGAAGACGCCAGTGAGGACCAGAAGGAGGAGCAACTGAATCCTCACAATTATTATGCACCGACAATGTAAAGACAGAGAACTGCAAGTCTGTGCCACCAGACAGGTCCAAAGCTGCAGCAGCACCACTGGTGGGCAAGTCATCTGAGAACCTGCATCCACCCAGACTGGCTTGCCCACCTAAGAGGTAGATCACCTGTAATCTAACTACCATTAAGAGCAGCACTGGAACACTTTGGGAGTAAGTAAAGCGCTCACATGACCACCCGCCCCCTGGACAGTTACCATTGAGGGATAGCATGCACAATAGCACAAACGCTACTGCAAAGCGGCTCACAGATGACTATTGTCTATGAATGGTTATACAAAAAAACCCTAACTGATATCCCATTGGATCCCTTGACTGGACTGATCATATCTGGCATACATCTGATGCAGGCTGCAATTTCCATGCAATTTAGCTGAAGTCAGCACCTCCATCATCTCCATGGCTTTGTTGTGCAGCAACCGGATGAGGAACCCACTCGCTGGTGGTGATTAGAACCAATTCCTCGATGTTCAATGCATTGGCTGCACTATGTCGGGAGATGGCTGAACCACAATATGTCAGCACATTGTCCATGCAACCTTTGTGCCAGTAGGCAGGCTTGAAGATAGATATTCGGCATAGAACTCTACCTGATGGACCCATTGGAGCTGTTTGCAACAACTGGTTTGCGCAAATCACAATCCTGGCACACATCACAGTGTGGGGTTCCTGCCAGAGTGTGACTCAGTGGGGAGAAACGCCCAAGATGTCTGCTGATGGAGGCACTGGAATGTTGCGAGATCCCAGGGCGTTACTAGTACAGGAGACCCAGGTAACTATGGATAGCATGGACCTGAAGGCTGTCATGGCTACTGAACAAGGGACCAGTCCTTCCTCACCCCCAGGGTCCAAATGGACCCAGTCCTGGCTCATGAAAAAGTGTGCCTTGTACACTCTGTGCCTAAGGCACGTGCTGCAGTGCCGGGCGTGGCCATAGAAAATCACTGGAAGGCACGTGCAAGAGTCCCTGGGAGGGCCAGGGTGGAGCCACTAGGCGGGGCTAAAGGGAGGGGCCAAGGCCAGCCTATATAAGGCCAACCCATCCACATGCCTTTGCTTCGCATTAGTCTGCTTTCTGTAGCGTAATGCTTACCGCTGTCCTTACCTGTGCATCCATTTGATTCCAGCTGCTCCATCTCTGAAGACAACTTACCTGATTCCAGCTACTCCATCGCTGAAGGCACCTCTTACCTGAATCCAGCTACTCCACCGCTGAAGGCGCCTCTTACCTGAACCTAGCTACTCCACCACGGAAGGCGCAGCCTACCTGCTTCCAGCCGCTCCATCGATGTGCGCGCTTCTTACCTGCATCTCATCACTATCGGAGTCGGAGCCTTCTTCTCACCTGATACGGACGCCCAGCTGCTCGGAGCTCAGCTTCTTTTCCTTCGCGGTACCTTCATCCTGCAACCGTGGAGCTGTGTCGAACATCCAGACTTCGCTCTATGCCGACGGCCTCCTCCTGCAAGGGAGAAAGAGCACAACAGGTTAGAAATCATATAGATAACGAACGCTTGGCATCATAAAGGCCAACTTACCAGCTAATTTGGGAGCTCCATCATCCTCAGGAGAATCCCCGGATTCGCTCCACGGCTCTGATCTGCATTTTTACACCTATTGGAAAGAGATAAGACATTGCAAGAATTACTCTTAATGATCAAGATAAAGACATTATAATAAACTAACTATAATCCTAACCAAAAGACTTACCTTCTAAATGGATTGGCCGCAGCCAGTCTGGATCAACCCTTCCAAGGACCAGTGAAGCAACTAGGTCCACTCTACGCCCCCCAGCTATAAGAATCAGGACGGATAGCTCAACATAACAACACAACAGGTGAGCTAGCATGGGAAAACGCTTGCGCACTTCATTTCAGCACGAGAGGGTTGAGGGAAGTCACGACACCACCACGCCATTCTCATTGCCTCTCATCTTCTCTCAGGGGCAATACCAGCACCCAGAAAAGCAGGCTTGGCAGCAACAGGGAGAGAGAGGCGATCCAGTGGAGCCGAGTCGAGGGAGGGCTCCAACCGTGCCCCAATGTCCTCGCAGAGACCTGGTGAGCGTAACAAAGACCATCAAGGTGGAGGATACATTGGACTCCCTGATGGGCAGTACATGGTTTTTGTTTGTTTGTTTATTTTATTTGTAATGCGCTCCTCACCCGAAGGTATTTGGGCGCAACAAGAATATACAGTTTCTTTATGTACAGAGTATGTTGAATTGCAGGGAAGCACCGTAATTACAGTGCATGCATATTACAAGTAGAGCACAGTAATATATTGTTTGTATTGTTTATTATTTGTATTGCGCACCAGACCCAAAGGTAACAGGGCACAGAGCATAAGTATGTACGGAAAACATACAAATACATCATAGTAGCATGAGTAACATGAGGAGAAAACTGTACAGTTTGAAGGCAGGTATTTACAAATATTTACAGTCAGTATTGACAGTCAATGTGTAATACACTGGCATTTAGCAACTATAAGTCTGAGTCTTTAAGTCATTTAATCGTACTCTTGCGGAAATTGTGGAAGGACTGGTCGACTCTTAGGCCCTCATTACAACCCCAGCGCTAAACCATGGCGCTGTCCGCCATGGTGGAATGGGGAAATACCGCCCCATTCCAAGGTTGGTGGGGCGGTAATTCCCCATGCCGCCATGGCCCTTCCCATTCCCATTTTTGCCCCATAGGGCTCAATGGGACTGGGGAAGGCGCTAATTACGGCACCGTAAATTACGGTGCCGTAATTAGCTCCTAGGTCCCTTTGCGGGTTGGTTTTTTAACGCCTGCTAAAAGCAGGCGTTAAAGTGCCACCCGCAAAGGGACCTCATAATCAGGCGTTAAGGGTTTAACGGCGCCGACACCTTTTACGGCGCCGTTAACCCCTTAACGCCTGGGTTGTAATGAGGCCCTTAGTGTCGGTGGTAGTGAGTTCCACAATTTAGCTGCCTTGACTGGGTATCTACAGCCCCCGATTCTAGATAACTTAAATCTAGGAACTGCCAGGTAGTTGGTATTGGATAGTCTAGTGGTCCTAGTTGAAGCCATCTTGTTGAATCTTTCCGACAGGTAGCTAGGTGCAGCATTGTTTAAACATTTGTGGGCTAGGGTTGCAACTTTCAGCTTAATTTTGTCATGTTTGGAGAGCCAGTTATATGCTCTTCGGGTTGTGGAGATGTGTTCTCGCTTGGCAATACCTAATGCGGCTCTGAGAGCATTATTTTGCAGGTTCTGGATTTTTTTAATGATTTGTTTATTAGCACCTATGAATAACGCATTGCAATAATCCAATTTTGATAAAATAAGAGCTCGGGCCAAAGTGATGCAGCTGCTGTTAGATAGAAAAGGTTTGCTGGCTCTAATCAATTTGCACGTGTAGGCTGTGGACGAGGCCACCGCGTTAACTTGCTTGTCGAGAGATAACGTTGAGTCTAGATAAAAACCTAAAATCTTTACCTCCCTGCCAACAGAGATAATATTGTTATCAATATTGAAGGTGGAGTAGTTGGCACTTAATTTATTAAGGGATGCAGTAGTGCCCAGGATGATGATCTCAGTCTTGTCATCATCGAGGCATAGACCGTGGGTAGCCATCCATGCCTGGATGACGAGATATATCCTATTCACCAAAGCCAAATCCTTGTCGTAATCACCAGAAAGAGTTAGGAGGATCTGGGTGTCATCTGCATAGTTAGTGTAGGTGACACCCAGTTGATCCAGATCATCAAAAAGGGGCTTGGTGTAGATATTGTAGAGAGTAGGTGAGACGCATGATCCCTGAGGCACTCCACAAGTGATAGGGATAGGGTCAGCAGCTGCAGTTGTTGAGAAGACTCTCATAGTCCGGTTACTAAGAAAGGATTGTATCTAGACTATAGCTTCCGCTGAGAAATGGGCGGCAGTGTCAAGGTGACTGCATAGGGCTCCATGGTCGACTAAGTCAAATGCTGTGGAAAGATCCAATAGGAGAAGGAGGACGGGAGTCCCTTTATCTCTGAGTTTGTCAATCGGTGCCTTTAATTCTAGTAAAGCTGTTTCGGTTCCATGCTGTTGCCGGAATCCAGACTGACGTGAGCCTAATAAGGAATTAGATTCCAAATGTTAAATTCTCCCTTTCCTGTCCCTAGTTTTCCCTTTATTTGTTTTGCCTCTTTCTCTATAACATTTGTGTTCTACCCTTTTCCTTCTATCTCCTCCTCTCTCTATTCTCCCCTTTCTCTTTTCTCAATATGCTCTCAAACCAATTACAGATGAAAAATGAAAACAAAAAAAAAAAAAAAAAAAAAAATGTTTTTGAATTTGTGAGTAAGCCATTTTATCTAATATTTTCAGCAGGAATGGCACAGTAGTAATGGGTCGGTAGTTATTAGGGATATTAGAGACCAATGTCTGTTTTTTTTAGAAGTGGGAGCACCCACGATTCCTTGAGGTTAGCTGGAATTTTACCAGTAATGAATGAAGCGTTACAGTATTATAATACAAAAGACAAGAGTGTAGATACAGAGCATGGAGATAGCAATCAGATTTCATTAGAGATCAATCAGGTTTTCGTATTTCTCCTAAAACTTGGGAAGGACTGGTCTTTTCGCAGGTGCAGGGGTAGTGCATTCCAGTAGAGGGGTGCTTGGACTGGAAAGCCGCTCCCCCCAGCTCTTTTCAGGTTAAATCTGGGCAATGTTATACAATAAGATTTGGCTGCTCTTGTAGGGCGAGGTGAAGATTTTCTGCTGATTATTTCTTTGAGGTACAATGGGGCAGCATTGTTGAGACATTTGTGGGTGATTGAAACTAGTTTGATTAGAATCTTATCTATGATGGGAAGCCATTTGGTTTCTCTTCTGGCCGCAGAGATGTGTTCTCTCTTAGGAATGCTTAGAGCGGATCTCAGAGCATTGTTTTGAAGGATTTGTAACTTGTTAGTGATTTGTTTGCTGGCTCCTGCATAGAGGGTATTGTAGTAGTCGAGGTTCGACATAATTAGGGCTCTCGCTAGGGTGGTGGTGCTCTTAGTGGATAAGTAAGGTTTGCATGCATGTATAAGCTTACAAGTGTACACTGTGGCGGATGAAGTGGCGTTGACTTGTTTTCCTATGTTCAGTGTGGAGTCTTAGTAAAAACATAGGGTTTTAGTTTCTATAGCCACTTTGATGGTGATGCCATTAATAATAAATGCAGAGTATTGTGCATCGAGTTTGTTGAGTTGGGTTGGAGCACCTAGGATTAGGATTTCTGTCTTTTTGTCATGCAGGCATAATTCGTGGACCGCCATCCATGCCTGAATGACTTGGTAGGTGTTGTTTAGGAAGGCTCGATCTCGGTCGTAGTCGCCTGATAGAGGGAGTAGTATCTGGGTATCATCTGCATTGTTGGTGTAGATGATCCGCAGACGGTCCAGTTTGTCGAATAGTGGTTTAGTGAATATATTGTACATGGTGGGGGACACTACAACTCTGGCGGTAGCCGTTCCCTTATTAAGGGCACAGCTGCTGCCGGAGTTGCATTTTTTCTGGTACCCGCGAATGGGCAAGAACTGGGTCATGCCAAGCTCAGCGGACCCGGTAATTGCCCATTTTTGGGTGCCGGAATCAAGGGCATCCCGATCCCCATTCTGCTCCATAGGGCTGAATGGGGATGGGGACGTCGGATGCACCGGCACATTCAGAGTTGTGCCGGTGCATCCGACGTGCTCTGCTCGCGGGTGCCGTTACACCTGCCAGGAAAAACCTGCATGCTTACCGGTACCGTAGTTCCCGGATCGCCATGGTTGTGATGAGGCCCACTGTCTCTGTGGGGACGTGAATCTTGCCATAATCATACACCATCTCTGTGGGGATTTAAGTGTTATCATAATCATTTACCATATCTGTGGGGGTCTTATTTTGTATTTCTAAATGTTTAGTATTTTATCTAAATTTCTATAGTGGCTAATGCCCAAGCACTTAACAGCACCACAATTACACACTGGGTCTCATTAGGAGGCTGGCAGTAGCTGTGCCTGTAATACAGGCACGGCTAAGGCCGGTGTTCATTTTTTTCCCGCGCCCAGAATGGGCATTTACCGGGTCATTACGCCCTTGCTGGTCGCAGTATTTGCCATTCCTGGACGCTGGAAAAAATTCTTCCCATTCCCATTTGAGCCCCATAGAGTTCAATGGGAATGGGGAAGCCAGATGCACAGGCACCGTTTATAACAGTGCCTGTGCATTCGACATGCTGTGCTCGCGGGTGCCTTTCATTCCACCAGGTCAGACCTGGTGGAATGAAAGAAACCTGCGAGCACAACTCAGAGTTGGCCAGTACGGATACAACGGTACCAGCAAGCTTACCGGTACCGTTGTATTCTGACTGGCAAGCTTGTAATGAGGCCCACTGTCTCTTTGGGGACTTGAGCATAGTCCTAATCACACCCCATCTCTATGGGGACCATATCATCATTGTAGTCACACACCATCTCTGTGAGGACTTAAGTGTTATCATAATCACTTGCCATATCTGTGGGGATCCTATTTTCTATTTGTATTTTTTGTATTATATTTAGATTTATATAGCGACTAAAGCCAAAGCACTTAACAGCATCATAATTACACACGGTCTTTGTGGGGTCTTGAGTATAGTCCTAATCACACGCCATCTCTATGGGGACCTCATCATCATTGTAATCACACACCATCTCTGTGGGGACTTTAGGGTTATCATAATCACTTGCCATATCTGTGGGGACCATATTTTGTATTTGTATTTATTGTATTATATTTAGATTTATATAGCACCATAATGACACACTGGTCCTCATTATAAGCATGCTGGTCCGGAAACAATGGTGCCAGTAAGCTTATCGGCACCGTTGTTTCCGGACCAGCTTACTACTGGTTTGCCTGCCAGAGCCGCTGTGCCCAACACAGCGGCCATGGTAGGCAAACCGTCATGGAAGCACCGGCACCATTATTAACGGTGCCAGTGCTTCCGTGGTCCCCACTCCCATGGAGTCCTATGGGACTCGATGGGAATGGGGATTAACAGGATTACTGGCACCTGACTTTGCGGCCGCCAGGGTTGTAATACCCCGGTGTTACCGTGAACTCAGGCGTTGGTAATTCTTTACGGGTCCGGCAGCAACCTGCCGGTATCACCGGCAGGATTACCGCCGGACCCGTAATGAGGCCGACTGTCTCTGTGGGGGCTTGAGTATAGTCCTAATCACACAACATCTCTATGGTGATCTTACCATCATTGTAATCACACACCATCTCTGTGGGGACCTCAACATGATTGCAAGTACACACTGTCTTTGTGGGGTACGTTTCATGATTATCGCACATAGGATCTGTGGAAAATCTAACTTTTCCATAATCAAACATGACCCCTATAGGAAAGTTAACTCCACTATTATTATACACATTCCAAAAGAAGAAAGCAAATATCATTTCCATTACACCATTTCTAAAGAGCAGATATGAGTTAGCAGGGAAGATGATTCCTGTGAAAGAATGAAATCTGAATTTCAATTATTTATTCCTTTTTGGCCATAGTGTGTCTGCCTGGGTCAATCAAGTCATCTTCTGTGTTGCAGTTAACCTTTCTGAAACATTTTTAGTGTTTATAATAGTGTTTGATGCCAGAAAATAAGTTCCTTTTTATGTTTCGCATGCAAATGTAACATCTTGTGGCAAATGTCAAACCCAAAAAAAGCATCTGTTGTGATAGCTATAATGCAGGCAGATACTCACATATATAAATAAAATTGTATGATGTATATTGAGTACTATAAAGTAAGCATTTTTCCATTTGCTTATGGTGCAATCCATCTTAAATAAGAATAATAAAGTAAGTCCCCACAAGTATGGTAACACGCGTCCAAGTCCCCGCAAAGATGGTACCGGACAAGCGAGTAAAAATAAGCATTTTTGCAAATATGAAGTTGGATCCTGTATTATGATTTTTATCTGAACATAGTCCTGCTATTAGCCCATTTCTAAAACAATGGGAAGGGTTAGTCCCCACAAGGCTGGTTTCCACACATAGTCCCCACAAGGTAGGTAAAATGTGTGTGTGTATGTGTGTGTGTATATATGTGAGTGACTCTTGGTGTTTACTCATAGTTGGCTGATATAATATATTATTATAAATTAGTTGAGCTACACAGTCAAGGGTGGTATCTGTATGTCTTCCTGTTCATGATTTGTGGGTGTGCTGTACAAGTGTCTTTGAGTGTTCTGATGTGTTCTAGAATGAATACTATTGCTGTATCTTATGGAGAGCTGTAAGATATATTTTCTGGAGTAGTTATGCCTAATTCTGTGGTATTTATGCCAGTGGTAAATAGTGGTATCTTATTGTGGAAAGCCTTCTTACAGATTATTGCCCAACAACTATACTTATTCCCAGGGTTACTCTTTGCACCACATACTCAACATTATACACTCAAAGGGGTGTTGGTAAATATAATTTCCACTCACAGCATTTTATGTGCAATGCTGCCATATGCCCTTATGGCCAAAATGCAAAATATATAGATCAGCAACAATTGTATACACACACACATCAGGCACACCTAAGACTCACTTTCTAGAAAACAATGTATTTCAGATTTTACCACATGTGGCCATATACATTACCGCCTATGGTAAAATAAACTTCTCCAGTTGGACCTCGGTCTATGCACTACAAAATGTAGTCATGCAAAGAGAACACAACCCTGTTTGTTTTTAAATCGTTGGGGTTTCATCAAACATTAAAATTCAAAGCTGTTCAATTACATCATGCAATACAAGTTACTGTTACATTAGAGTGTTCGCCCACATTAACAGGCCAAGCTATGTACAATCTTGGACACGAGGAAATTGGCTGGAAACATAATTTGAGGGAGTGAAAAGAACACAGTGCAAACCTTCATGAACATTTGAAATCGTATTTGCTTTAAACCTTGATAAACATTACACATGTAAACGATCTGCTAACCCTGTTTGACTACTTGCCAAACATTCTGCTCGCACCTCAAATTTTACTGTATATTGCTTAGATCAGAAGGTGATAATTCTGGTCCAATTTAGCAAGGAATCTGGGGTCACGCAGATAAACCAGTGAGCAGTCCTGAACTTGAGAGTCTGTCAGCCTGCCAGCTTGCAGCAATTCATTGTCCCTCTGGATTGGATCCTGGCTCAATATTCGGAAAGCTCTTTTCCTGTCTCCCAGTAGGTTCCTGAATGTCTGCCTGGCACACCCACTCACAGTCCCTTTTATGACCTCCCACTGCCACTCAAAAGGAATCCTTCCCCTTGACCAGATCATCCCAATGAACCCCACATGTTTTTACTGTTGGAAAGCAATAAGATACATCTCTTGCCTTTGGCTTCCTGGTTTAACAATGGTATTTTTCGGCACATTCCCTGCTATGCTGCACATTCAAAAATATCATTGAATGAAGCCACACAGCTCCTCACTGCACACTTAAATCTCATTGCAGAAGAGCATTTTCCAAAACCATTTTCAAGTTATTTCAACTGGACCAATTTGCACTAATTTATATTAAGGGCATGTTACAGGTTACTGGGAAGGGGTTAGCAAGTTTATTTATATTAGTATTTATATTTAATGCAAGCCAGTCAAATGAAATATTATCCTGAAATAAAGCACTTTTAAACATGTGCTCTCTGTTTCTTGATGTGTGCATTTCCCAGTGATGCGCGTGCCGTCTGCATTCGAAACTTCTTGCATGTGTTTCTATTCCTCTGTTTCTGTATAAAGCCCTCTAACGCTACCTATGCCTACTAAGCTAATCAATCCTGGTAAGTCACAGCCCCCCAGCTATTTAGAAACCCCCAACTGTTCAGAGCCCCACAGCAATTCATACTCCTAAAGGACCTGGTCTGTTCAATGTCTGTGGTTATTGGGAGATGTGCTGTCTTTACAGGCTCTTAGGTACCTAAACGAGTTATGCCCTGTGCAGGGTCAATGCTATTATAAGTGTATCATCACTTGGTGAATTGCTGATTACACAATAAAGAAGAGAGGTTTAAGGGTTCCAATTCTCAACTATGTCTGCTCTCAACCTTTGGGAATAGTTGCATTGATCCCAGAACAGTTCAGTAGGGTATAGGCTGTCTAAGAGTAATGGATGAGGCATTTTGTGTGCCAATGGATATTTTGTGTGCCACCTGTCTGGTGTGTTGTCTGTGTTTGCCAAAAGACTTTGGGCCTAATTACACGGATGGCGGAGAACCATGGCGCTATTAGCGCCATGGTTCATGCCGGTAAATTAACGACATCGCCTTGGCGGAAAGGGGAATTACCGCCCCATTCCAAGGTTGGCGGGGCGATAATTCCCTCTTCCACCATTGCCCTTCCCCATTCCCATTTTTGCCCCATAGGGCTCAATGGGAATGGGGAAGGCGCTAATTACGGTACCGCAAATTGCGGTACCGTAATTAGCTCCCTGGGTCCCTTTGCGGGTTGGTTTTTAATGCCTGCAAAAAGCAGGAGTTAAATCCCCCAACCCGCAAAGGGAGCTTGTAGTAAGGCGGTAAGGATTTACCGGTACCAGTATTTTACCAGTACCGGTAAATCCTTACTGCCATCTGTGTAATGAGGCCCTATCACTCACATGAGTTGTATATTTACCTCTGTACACCATCCACTTGAGGGTTCTATTATTGGTCCCTGACTAAGGGTTTCATTGGTTACTGATGTGCCTGTGGTTAGGCTGCTCTTGTTCATTAGCTTTGTTAGGTGATCACAAGGAAGCCAGTGTGAGACCAGCCACAAATCAGTGCTGTAATTGTCACTATAGGAAAAAGTGATGGATGATAATGCAGTGTCAGATATATTATTTTATGTTAGGCAGAAATTCCTATCTCACACTGGTCAGGCTTTGAAACCTTCACGACAAATGGATTATGCAGATTAGTGGTTGAGGAGAGTAGCCAGTTTACTCAGGGTGAACAGGGTTTGCAGCCTGCCATGACACCTTAATGTATATTTTATTGTGAACTTATACTCAGGAGTTGTTATTGGCTCTGACCTGTTCTTTCAGGGTGCACAGACTCTGCAAACCTTTTGAACATCTGAATTTAAGTATTAGTGTGAGCTTCATTTCTAGAAAAGTTGATGAGTATGTCTTGTTTTATCAGCAGGTTTTCAGTTTCCCTAAAACATGAATTTTAACACTGAGGTGAGTCTTTATTCTAGAGCGGTTGGAAAGTGTGGTTTGTTCTACCTTGTGATCAGACTTTGCAACCTACTGTGACAGCTGAAGGTGAACTTAATGAGCAATATTTAAGAAGATGGTGAAAAGAAATCAGAACTACACTTTATGTACTTTAAATGGTGTGTGAATAGAGCAAACAAAATCATTAATGAAGTAAGAGAGCACATTCCGGTTATAGCTTCCTCACCCATCCTCAATGTTTCCTTTTAATTTTTTCCTCACCTGCCTCTACATCATGAATCCTTCCACACATGCCTGATCATATTTTGCCAAGCATCCTGCCTAAGAAGGTCTTGTCTCGGGAGATTGGTAGTATCTTCTAGCTAAGTCAAGTGATGTACTTCTCCTTTTAATTTAAAAGTGAAGAAGATGGGGAAGGACTATAGATTTCCTCCTCCAGCAGTCTTCCTCTCATGTTATTTCACATATGATGATTTGCATGATCCCTTCATCCATCAAAAGATGCTTTGACTTGTCACTTATCTTAAATTCTCACTGAAAAGCATCTTTCTTGATAATTTAGAAAGCTATCAGTTGTGTTTTTTGTTGAGAACATTTAACCTTAATCCACTGTAAAGGTTTTGGCTGAGGGACTTGGCCTCATTCTCCTCAACTCAGAGGCTATGTAGGCTGTGGCTCCACAGGGCATGGCTAGTAGGGGCTATGTGCTTGTCGCCTAAGGGAACACCTAAAAATAAAGACACAGCGTGCAAGGTAATAAAAGCATTTTATTAAATGTGTAGAGTGTGTTTTTTTTATTTGTGTGTGTGTTTCCTGTGTTTTGGATTAAACCATCCAGCCGTCCATGAGGTTAGATGGAATGTTAGATAAGGATGAGAACAAAAAACAAACGGAAGAACTCCCCTGCCCAGGAAAGGACTGGGCAGGAGAAATAAGAATCCAGTGAGAATTTGAAAGAAGACAGGTGAAAAAAGAAAGTAATACATAAGGGTTTGGAAAGGGCACAAGGGAAGAAGCAATGAAAGAAGGAAAAAGACTCAACTGGGGGAGCCACTGCCTTAAATACCTCCAAGGAGTAATTCCTTCAACGATGACAGGTGGCATGTGGGGGAGTCCCCAGAGACTAAACCAGGGGGCTGAGCTGCTTATGCCAGGGGTAGCTCGGCCACCCTTGGCCGTAGCGGTTGTTGACCCACTCAGTGGCCACACCAGCCAGACAGTCCCAGTGGTATCTAAAGCCCAGGCAGCATGCAACGTGCTGCCTGAGCTGAAAAAAGAACAGCCCAGACCGGGCTGCATGCTGGGGAAGCTCAGAGCAGGCTGCCCAGCCATGCCCCTGATGGCCTGTCTCATTGTCAGCAAGGTAGGCCCTTCATACAAGTCCTACTGGGCGCATATTTCTAGCGCAGTCCTGGAGGTGAAGAGAGGCGAATTCCGCTCCACCCACGATGGTAGAATATTTGTATTTTTTTTTGTATTTTGTATTTGTTTATTATTTATATTGCACACGGAACCCTGAGGTAACTGCGCGCTTGAGAGACTTGTGAGTTATATACATATGAGGCAATGTACAATGACAGGTTGTTACATACATAAGGCTGTGTACAATGACAGGTTTGTAATGAAAACAGGCGAGGGACCCTGGTTACAGTTGGGTAGGGTGCCAAAGTGATCAGTCAGGCAGGAGTAAACATTTGTACAGTTGCCTAATAAAAAAAACAGACATTTATAATGGGACATGATAAAAAGGAGTCCTGAAACAAGTGTGAAGTATCAAAATGGAAGTGCACCATCAGAGAAAGTGTAGTAGATGGTGGGTGGAAGTGCTTTGATGTGGACGACTGTGGAGTGTGACAACTTAATGTAGAGGCTTATTGTTGAGTCAGTTTTTGATTCTGGTTTTGAAGGCGAGGAAAGAAGGTTCTGGTCTGAGATGGATGGGAATGGAATTCCATCGTTTGGCAGCTTGGACTGGGAAGCTAGCTCCTCCAGCCATCTTGAGGTTGTACCTAGGTACCACCAGCTTGAGTGATAGAGTAGATCTGGTTGTGCGAGAAGCTTGGTGTTTGAAAATGTTGTCGGACAAGTATTTGGGGGATGTGCTCGAGAAGCATTTGTGTGTGATAGCCAAGGTGCGAAGTGTGATTCTGTCAAGAATGAGCAACTAATTGGCGTTGTGTCTTAGCGTGGAGATTCTGCTGGATCTAGGTAAACTGAGTGCTGCTCTCAATGAGTTATTCTGTAGTACCCTGAAGTCTGTTTAGGTTGTGTTCGGAGGAGCCTAGGAATAGTGTGTTGCAGTAGACTAATTTCGACAAAGCAAGAGCCCTTGCTAGTGTGAGGCAACTGCTTGTTGATAAGTATGATTTGCAGCTGTTGATCAGTTTATTAGTGTAGGCTGTGGAAGTCGCCAAACTGCTGACTTGTTTTTTAAGGGATAGTGTTGCATCAAGATAGACCCCAGGTGTTTTTATATCTTTGGAAACTTTGATGTTGTTACCATCAATGTCGAAGGATGAGTACCTAGAGTCGAGTTTCTTCAGTTGTGCCTGAGTGCCCAAAATCATTAACTCAGTCTTATCATCATTGAGACATAAGCTGTTGGTGGCCATCCATGCTTGGATTTTAAGGTATATGTAATTCAGTAGTTTACATAATTCATCTCTGGGCCCTCTTCCTGCTCCCACCTGCGAGACTAAAAACCGCATGGTCACCTTCGACTCCACACTCTCCTTCTCTCCTCACATCTCCGACGTCTCTAAGAAGTCACACTACCAGTGGCACCTCCTCAGAGGTATTCTTCATTTCCTCTCCTTCCCCCAGAAGCTTACTGTCTCCAGAGCTCTGGTTCTCTCTAGACTGGACGACTGCAACAGCCTCTTCCAGAACAGCACTGCAAGACTTGTCCTTGGCCTCAAGCCTAAGGATCGTATCTCTCCAGGACTGAAATCTCTGCACTGGCTCCCAGTGGCTGCGAGGATTAAGTTCAAAACCCTCTGCATTGTCCACAAGGCCTTCTCAGGCCTTGGGCATCAATACCTTCAACTCTCTCTTCCTAAATATCTTCTCTCTCGAGCTCTTTGCTCATCCACCTCCAACTTCCTCAGGGTTAGTCGCTTCTCCAAGCAACGAGTTGGTGGTAGATCTCTTTCTTCGGCTGGGTCCTCCCTTTGCAACAGCCTCCCTGCCTCCCTGAAACTTGAGGAGAACCCCCTCTGATACTCAGGAAGTACCTCAAAGCCTTCCTCTTTGCTTCTGCCTTCTCTCCTCCTCTCCCCTGCTGAACTCCTGGCTGAAACCGAAACTGCACTGGTTCCTGGCCACCCTCTGATCTCGGGCCCAGGTCCCCTCTCGTGCCAGTTGCATACCAGCACTGCCTCACTGGCAACCCCCGCACTTGGGGACTGTTTTTCTGTATTCCAATAGTTCCTTACCAGGACTTGACACCTGATGTCTGCACTTACCCTTTCACCTGCCACCAGTTTGGCCGCACTTTTATTTAGTGCTGTTATTTATTCTATTTATTTTTTATTGTCGATCCCATGTACAGCAGTGTCCCCTCCTCCTTCCCGACGCACTTTTCCCCTTGCCCCTTGCCCTGCACTTGCGCGATCTCAATGACATCTGGCCTAGTAAGATCGCTGTCTCTGTCTTCCCTCTGTCCCCCTCTCTTGCCTTGTCGTGCCTTGAAACACTTGTGTAAAGATGCGTTATAAATGCCATACCATATCATATAATTTTCCTAAAAGTGTGCATTTGTGCTTTTGTGCACTTTGGTTCCCTGTGTGAAATAATGGTAATTTCACAACGAACTGACAAAAAAAGTATTTAAACTGGCAAAAATGGGTTCACACATTTGTTTTGTGTTTCGTAGTCATAAAAAGTAACGTCCCCTGCAACTTACGCCTGCTGAAGTTATATACCTTGGATTCCTATGGAATCTCCCTGCAAGTGCTACAAGAAGGATTATTTCATGAGAATACAATAATTTTCCCCCAGCAATTAACATTCGGTGTTTGCAGGTGTAGGGTGCACGTGGACACAGTAATACCACCCTTGTCTGAGTGCCACCTGCAAAAAGGACAGAAATCCCAAACAGGTTGGAATTCTAGCTTACATCTTTTGCACCAGCTATTTTATCGATTTTTACCACAGCGGTGGTCTCGAAAATATTAGTAGTTCTTCAAAGTCCTAATTTACAGTATTAACGGCACATAGTATTTTCAAAATACAAAATATTACATAATTTAAATACGGCAGTACTCCTAGTTAGTATAGTCCGTAAAGAAATAGAGTATTGAAAATGCCACCTGTTTTTGAGATACCGTGATACAGATAGCGGCTCATTTACATCCGAGCCATGACATCAAGGGAAGACGTAAAAGCCTTGCGTAAGGCTTTCACGCCTTCGACTGACGCCACGGCTCATTTTCATTCATTTTTATGATGAAGACAAGGGGCAGAACGTACATTGCATTTCTGCGCAATACACATGCCCCAGCACTTGCGCCAGCATGCATTTTAATGAGGCGCAAATGCTGGGGATCCCTATGCAGCCCGCCTGCTTTATGCAGAAACATAAAGCGGACTCTTTAGGGATCCATTGTACATGCTGCCTGGCATGCGAGCACGACAGGCAGCGTTTACTCATTTCCATGGCGAAGTGCATATGTGCATGGAAAAAGGCTGAGCACACACACGTGTGTGCCGCATTATTTTGCCCTGTACATTTGCACTCCACTGTGCACATGACCAAAATATGTCAGCAGGGAGCCACCTACGCATGGTGCCCCCAGACATTTTTCATAGGGGTGGCCTGGTCAGGTCACTGGAAATCTTGGAATAGTACACCAAAACAAACACATAGAGAGAGGCGAGCCTGGTTGGGTGGGGGCAGCGTTTTTGCACCCCCTTGGCGACCCACTCGTGGTGCCTTTGCACCTACGTGCATGCCTACAAGTAACGGATTCCTGCAGCCAAATTACAAGCGAACTTAAAATGTGCTGCGTGCTGAGCCTCTAGAAGGGAGCAAGTAGCAGTATACGCTAGAATGCTTAACAAATATGTTGATTGGTTCAATGTATGTTTTCAGAAGCAGTTCTTGTGCGAGGCAATAACTATTCAACCATGTTTTAGCTTGTTCTGTTCCGACAAGAGGCTCTAAACGGAAAGAGCAGCTCTGCCATTAAGATGTACTATTTTACACATTCGGGTCAACTTAGTCTTTCATCTTTTTCAAGGAAGATTAACATTATCAACAAATGTATCATGGTTATTATATTTAAACAAAACACTGTGTATTTAAATTGCTCCGCTGAAAGACACTAAATATGCACCTTAATTATCTGCAGCGCAGCTGATGAATATGAATGTTCCTTCAGCTTTAAAGTGTTATACAGTTTAATTGTGTTTTCTTATTTGTGGCATGGTAATGAGCACATAAAATGATGTTACATCTCCTGCAGGTTTCAGGCTGTCATTTTACAATGAAATTAAAGTAACCCTAATGAACATAATGCATGTGTAGCCGGTGCCTAGTCTGAATATGTTAAATAGTGGAGCACCCTGAGTAGCAACGCAAGATGTTCTACCAACTTAGCAAACTGTAAAGGTTCTCCATTGGGAAACTGTAGAGCAAAGTTAGCCTGTGACATAATATAAAAGCATTATATTTTTGCAAGGTAGACATAGAATGGGATTTGGAATGTGGAAAGTGAACGAGGGAATACTTATAATAATGTCTGAGAAGTTATTTTATTTTATTATTTATGGAGCACTTTTCGTTTAAGGTGGATCTAGACCAAAGCATGAGTTTGTTGTAGTGAGTCCAGACCCAGGATGGGCTGCCGCTAACCTGAGGTCAGCTTATCTTTTTAGTAAGACTTTTGGCAGGAATGTGGAAAGTGAACAAGTCCTGCGGAAACAGAATACTCATAATAGGGCCTGAGTAGTCAGCTAGAAGGGTTTCCTGCTAAACATCCTGGGGCTAGTTTGCATTTAAGGTAGCACAGACCTAGAACAAAGCAAGGCTCTGCTACAGTGAGTCCAGAGCAAGGACGGGCTGTCACTGACCTGGGGTCAGCTGCCCTAGAACTCCTGCGGCCTGCATCATAATGAAGCCTCACTACCTTTCTCACAAGTCTGCTGGAAGGCGGTGTAGACCTGCAGTAATGAGGGGGATGCTGGGGTGAATCTTCTGCCACTAACCTGCCCAACGCTCCTGGGACCCGCTTAAAAAAAGAGACTTGCACTGTTGTTGCTGATACTTAGTATCTTATCCAAGGAGGCCCAGTCCCAGGTCTAAGCAGGATTCTGCGATGTAGCTGCATACTGATCCCTCAAAGCCATCTCATGGGAACTACTCTGCTCCTACTTTTAAAGGTAGACTGGAGCTGGTGGGGCCACATGATGACCATGTCTCTGCATAACTGCAAAATATGCAAAAGCCGGTGGTGAAACAGGCCAGAGAACAAGGAGAACTTGACAGAGGGACGAGTCACAAGATGGAAGGCCACAAGAAAGAAAAGAGGGCCTAGTCAGAGCATAGTTGAGGAGAAATAGAATCAGGATATGGGAGTCAGATAGAAATACGTTGCAAAATGACTGAAACACTGACATCGTGAAGCAGGGGAAAGAAAGGGTATTGTTTCAGAGATGGAACAATAGAATTCAGAGATTAGAGAGGAGAAGGGTTGCTTCGAAGAGGGGGAAGAAGACACATGGCCATCTGAAGTGAGAAATAGGAGTCACGACTGACGGGGAGGAGGAAAATAGTTTGTCCAAGAGGAGGCTGAAAATACAAACAGGAAGAGGACAAGGAATACGATCATTCGTAGGAGTTGAAGATTCGTCTGCACATACTTTCAGGATGCCCACACAAGAAGGATGGTTCAGTCACAGGTTTTTATTGATATAGAAATGAACCAAATGAGGTTAAAGAAACTGATTAATGAGGAAACCAAACAAAGTCTCTCACACTGGTTTGACAACATCTCACCTCCCAGTGGTATTGTGGGTTTGCTAGTAGTTCCGAAGCCTGTGAAAGTTTGTCTTTTGAGGATTTCTAGGGATTCCCAACCCAGTTGCCAGTCCTAGTGTATTCTCAGGGTGAGCATGATTGTTATAGTCATCAACTGGTCATACAGATGTAACTTTTACATGTGGTTGAAATTAGCCAGGAATAGACTACTCAAATTCCTACTGCATTGCTTAATCCAGGGGCCATTTTTCCTCTTGGTCACCCTGGCTGTTCTTCTACTGGCCTCCTTCCCTAAGTCGTGTTCTTCCTCCTGCTTTCTGGTCCTGATTGAGACAGAAACATGTCTGGTGTTTCTTGTGGTCTGGTGCAAAATGGATGTTACCCAGCAGTTCGGTCTGGACTGACCCTTTTGCAGTGGGACAACGTATGATTTGTATATGGGGTTTTCTTTTATGTAATGGCATGACAGGCTGAAAAAAGATAGTCTAGAGGTTTGCCCAGAGCTTAGCCAGTGGTGGTTGTTTCATTCAGATCACTCCAGCCATCACTCTAATATGTAGCATTTGTCAGTAAGAATCGGACAGGTATGCCCAGTGTTGGGGTGGTCAAAAATGGTTTCAATGCAAAAGAAGGATTTGCGTTGCACACACCATATTAGTGACTATGGTAGATGCGATGTTAGCGCTATGTTGCATTTTAATATGTATCTAGTGTAGTTAATGATAATGGGATGAGTGTTACTATTAGTGTTCCATGTGGCACCTTAATATGAGAAGCAAGGAGCTTTATTTGCGCGCGCAAGAAAAGAGATTTACAGATGGGGGAGCCATTGTGAGGGTACACGGTAGTCTTGAACATACATGCACAGGCATGTATACATGGGGGTTTACAGGACAAATGTGTTTTGGACGGTTGGGGAACAATGCCGAATACATGAATACATGGCAATACATGGGAAGGCTGTATGCCGCGGGTCCCTCATAGTTGGAGTTTGTGTAGGCTGCAGAAACCTGGGATGGCGAGATAAACTCTGTGCAATCTCAGAAGTTGGTTGATCGAGGTCGAAGGATAGGGGAAGGCAGCTAACTGCATTCAGGCAGATGTGATGACATCAGATGCTCAGTTGCGGCCAGCTAACTGCATTCAGGTAGCAGCAATAACATCATATGGTCAGTTGGGCCAGGCGACGGTTTACAACATGGTGCTGTGCGGATAAGAGATGTAATCTTCATGCGATCATGGGAGTTTGTAATTCAGGGACAGGGAAGTCAGTCACCTGGTAGGGTTGACTTGGGGCAAGGTAATAACCTTGGTGCAAGGGGTTCATCACGACAGAGTTGGCAAATGTTTTATGGGTTTCAATCAGCTTCTCATGCATGACCAGGGTGTGGCCACAGGCCATGCATGCTGAAATTGTAGATTAGCGTGAAATGAGATACCAGGGATGCCAGCAAGTGTGGGCAGATAAGATATGTATCACTGATTAAAAGAAAATGTGTTTATTTCTCTTCCTCCTCATATTGTTGAAGTTGCCTTATAAAAGCCTCATGACTGGGGTTAGAGGTCCCTGAAACAGATGGAACCTGTAATAAATTAGGATTGTTGAATGTGAATATGTAACCATGTGATGGTAGCACGACTGACTATGGAAAGATCCCTAAAAGCGATGTGCTGCAAATATGAGTTCATGCAAATGTATATTAAAGGGGTTGGTGATTAAGTGGATGTATCCAATGTGAACGTAGGAACTAAGGAGGCTTACATTTCCATGTATAGGGTTAACCAATCATGTTTGGGGGGATGGCTTTGTAACATAATATGTGGGAGTGTGTTAAATGATGTAATAATGTATATAATGTGTAACCTTTGTGTGGTTCGGAGAGGATCCGGTTAGTTTGGTCTCTAAAGTGTATTTTAGCCCCTTCCAGCCATTTGTATACAATAAACTTGCTTTACGGACAGACGTGCACTCAGTTCTTAAGAGGTGGGCCTATTTTGATTATGGATATCGGAGGTCCACCCCCACATTTGGTGACCCGGACGTGATCTCCAGGCTTACTGAGACACTGGCAGTTTCCTGTCCACACACATCAGCTGCAGGGCTTCTCTGCGGGGACAAGTCTTTTGTACAAGGTAAAAGGAGAGGTGTACAGGCACCATATCGGTTAAAGGCAAGTCTGCTTCCTAAAGCATGCTGCTGTGGTTCAGCTTTGCAGGGTGAATTGAAGGAGCACCGCTTCGAGCGCTTCTGAGAAAAAAATTTGTGAGCGCACTTTGGCGGGTAACTCAAGAGGGGGATAGGGAAATACAGGGTCTTCTTTGATTTGGAGTTTTCTGGCAGGGTAAATTAGGCATGCGTGTGTGGAGTCAGATAAAGCAAGGTGGATTGAAAGTGTGATTGTTTTGGAGGAGTGGATGAACTGCTTACCTAGTTTGTTATTTTCTTTTCTTGGTTAGTTGAAGTAGTGATGGGTATCTTTCCATAGTCGGTAAAAGACACCATTGTAGTCGAAAATGTTGTAAAAGAGATGAAGAAGTATAGAGAAATAAAGAGTATTTGGACCAGCATTGTGTTTTTTTTTAATAATATGCTGTCTTTTTGTGTAAGAGTGGGAAGTATAATTAAAAGTGAATAGCTAGTGAGGTGATCATGGTGAAGGAAGGATAGCTCAGGGGCAACGTGTTTGTCATGGATGTAAGACAACACGGTGCAATACAGGTTTGAATGCCAATCCCATGCTTAGATAAAACTCGCTAGTAATAAGCATGTTAGAAATGAATAATAAAATAAAAATAAAGTGAATAAGGTGAGTGGCTGTGGGTAGGTTTTAGGAAATTGGGGAGGAGAAAAGTGGTTCTTTGGGTTGAAATCTTTTGCTGAGGGTTTGGCTTCTGTGTTTAGATTGTTGATATCCGGAATAAGATTTTTAGAGTTAGGGTGGGTTGGAGTTTGGAGACACTGCTTGATTACTTGTGTCATGTGCTTCCAGGATATAAGGTAAAGATTTTGAAATAACATTGAGAGTGGGTGAGGGAAACTACGGGAAAAATACTTAATTCCTAGCCTGAAGAGGGCATCTATGATAAGGAAATGTTAGAAAACCTGTATACCTTTTTAGTTAGTAGGCACAATGAATCAAAGTTAGAGAAACACTTGAATATTTTAGAATTATGGAGGAAGTATGAGAAGGGCGGGTAGGCCCACAGTGTTACATTTGAGGGAAAAGGGCAGAGAAAGGAGGGTGCAGAGATTCCTTCTGTCCCACAACCATATGGGGGCAATTCCTTATTGCCCACAGAGGGATATACTCACTGAGTTTGAACCGCATTAGCCTCAGCGGCCACTCCAGTGGTTTTGTGACATACATGGGCAAAGTCTCCTTCGGCAAAGTTTTCTAAAAGATGGGAAACTGAGGAAAGTGGAGGGGTAACTTCTTCAATGGTCAGGCCGACAGAGAGATTGAGAACAGGGGCAAATGGAGAATAACTCCCCAACCACTAGGTTAGTAGAGAGTTTAAGGGTGAAGGAGTGAGAGCGAGTGAGACCGTCAACCGAAACATTAAGTGAAGGGCTGAGAAAGGGTGACAAAGGAAGAACTGTGCCTTCTACCGCTACAATAGGGGGTAGGTTGCGACTGGTAATGCCAAATAAAGAGCAGTGGAATTTGGAGGAAGCATTGAGGATAGCAGAGGAAGAGGCAGTGCTCTTGTGGCAGCAGAGAAGTGAAGAGAGGGAAGATGGAGGAGAAGAGAAGTGGAAGTATGGACAGGAACTCTCATCATCAAGGATGTCCATGTGGACCTTGAAGAGGAAAGCTTTGGTTTGGGTACAGGACTTGAATGGGGAGAACAGGAATTCTGTGCCCATTGAAACACCAGGGGATATGATAGCAGGGGAAGAGAATGAGGAAGCCAAATGGGAATCAAATATTAATCAGGGAGAACAAGGTGCAGAAGCCCCACCTCCCGCTCCTGCCGCAATGGCTACAGAAATCACACCATGGGGTCTTAGGCTACACCGTGGTGCTTGTATGACCATAGTAACAAGTAAGAGAAAGACAGGGGATGCCCCAGTAAAAACGAGAGTAACTGAATTTCTGTTGCTCCAGAAGGGAAGGCATATTAATAGGCCGATTCATGGAATGAATGTGTGCCGAAAATTCCGGCGCAGAGGTGCCAAAACGTGCGATTCGCAGTAAAAGTGCGAAAATCGCAGTGCAACTGCGAAATCGCAGGGAAACCAGCGCACATCGATACATGGAAGTCCATGCGCGAGAAAAATATTGGATGTGCGCTGAAAAAGTGCGCGGCGCACGCCGGCGCACAGGTCATCCAACGGCATGCGCCGCGGCCGCTGCGAAATCGCACATAGCGTGACGCACATTACAAAAGTAGGCAGAATACAGGGCGTAACACTCGGAATGGGGAACAACGCGTGAAAATATGGGCATCACGGGGGAAGAACAGGAGGCAAGTGCGCGGAACACCCACACGCTCGCCTAAAACTCGTATTCATGGAATCGAATAGGGCAAACCAGCGCACGGTCAAAGACGCGCACAGGGCCAAACAAGTACGCCACAAGAAAGCAGACGGTAGCGTCCCTGCGCCTGAAATAAATGTGCGCCAATATGTGCGCTAACAAAAAGCACCCATATACAGCTTTGATGAATGATCCATACAGTGGCCCTCTAGGACAAATGAGGTGCAAAGGGGTACCGACAAACACAGACACCCGCTGTGTGAAAAATAGCGTGTGCGTGTATTACGGGGTTCGCGGGAAGTTCCACACGCGATTGGCCTTGGGCACGTGTATTCCGGGGGGCGCGTGAAGTTTCCCACGCAAAGTAGCAGGGTACGTGTATTTCGGTGTGCGCGTGAAGTTCCACACGCAATTTCAGCAGGGTACGTGTACTCCGGGTGCGCGGCAAATGCCACACGCGAATCCAGCAGCCTACGTATATTTCAGGGGTGCTGGGGAGTCCCACACGTGAATTGGCCGTATGGGTCCTCCCAGCTGTTCCCTCTACACCCTCCACGGACCCTGCAGGCGGCCCACACCACAGGGGACTACCCTGCACCCCTGCACACGTCCCGCAGGCAGCCCATCCACCATGAATCACAAAATTGCGTCCCCACAGGGTATAAAGTAATGGTGATGCGGTATATCCATTACCGATGCTCACCTTATTTTCTCTAACCTCAGTTTGTGTATTAAACTGTTTTGAGCAAGGATTACCAAAGACTAGATCTATTGCTCCTACATTATGTGTGTTTAATCTCTTCTTTGCATATAATTATGTCACTGATGTTATCAAAAGATCATTGCTTTGAAGATATACATTTGACACAATACAAAGTCTTGATCATAGACAAAATAGTATTTCTCGTTATTTTAATGAAAAACATAGAACAATCTTTTGTGTATGTGCCTCAATGTCATTTAACAAAATATTATCTGGAAGCAGGTTCAATTTTGAATACATAACATATTATAATCATATTGTCGGCATCAGAATAAATCATGCACCGTAAAAAAACAATAATAATTGAAAACAAGTAAAATAAAGAAAATATACAAAAAGTTAAACAATTCAAAAGGACAAACCAATGAAAAAAAGACTTTCCATTTAAACAAAACAATTCTAAATATCACAGGACATGAATTCTATCCTTATGGCCGAAAGATGTAGTAAGGTTGTTCAGTTTTCACCCTGTTTTATTTATGGGCGTCCACCTGTGTACATTCCAAGGAAACCAATGAACGAAAAAATAATTATAATTCGTAGTGGGGTGTGGAGATATATGGCTAGTGTGAGCTTGGTTTATACATTCACACTTGCCAACCGCTTCTTACAGTGCTGCTCAGGTCCACCATGGCCATGCACCCCAGCCAACCTACATGTCACCTTGCACTACTGCCCACCAACGCATATCTCCCAGCGCCCCCACCCCCCAGCATCCAGGAGCACCCTCCACCAGGCCCCCACTCATGTCTCCCTGCACCCCCACCCCCCAGCACTGTAGGGCACCCTCCACCAGGCCCCCACTCGTGTCTCCCTGCACCCCCACCCACCAGCACTGTAGGGCACCCCCCACCAGGCCACCACTCCTGTCTCCCTGCACCCCCACCCCCCAGTACTGTAGGGCACCCTCCACCAGGCCCCCACTCATGTCTCCCTGCACCCCCACCCCCAGCACTGTAGGGCACCCTCCACTAGGCCCCCACTCATGTCCCCCTGCACCCCCACCCCCTGCATCCAGGGGGCACCCTCTACCAGGCCCCCACTCCTGTCCCCCAGCACCCCCACCCCCCAGCACTGTAGGGCACCCTCCACCAGGCCCCCACTCCTGTCCCCCTGCACCTCCACCCCCCAGCAGTGCAGAGCACCCTCCACCAGGCCCCCACTCATGACCCCCTGCACCCCCACCCCCCTGCATCCAGGGGCACCCTCCACCAGGCCCCCACTCATGTCCCCCTGCACCCCCCCCTGCATCCAGGGGCACCCTCCACCAGGCCCCCACTCCTGTCCCCCTGCACCCCCACGCATCCAGGGGCACCCTCCACCAGGCCCCCACTCATGTCCCCCTGCACACCCACCCCCCTGCATCCAGGGGCACCCTCCACCAGGCCCCCACTCCTGTCTTCCAGCACCCCCACCCCCTAGCACTGTATGGCACCCTCCACCAGGCCCCCACTCCTGTCTCCCTGCACCCCCACACCCCTGCATCCAGGGGCACCCTCCACCAGGCCTCCACTCATGTCTCCCTGCAGCCCCACCCCCCAGCACTGTAGGGCACCCTCCACCAGGCCCCCACTCATGTCTCCCTGCACCCCCACCCCCCAGCACTGTAGGGCACCCTCCACCAGGCCCCCACTCATGTCTACCTGCATCCCCACCCCCCAGAACTGTAGGGCACCCTCCACCAGGCCCCCACTCATGCCCCCCTGCATCCCACCCCCCTGAATCCAGGGGCACCCTCCACCAGGCCCCCACTCCTGTCTCCCAGCACCCCCACCCCCCAGCAGTGCAGGGAACCCTCCACCAGGCCCCCACTCATGTCCCCCTGCACCCCCACCCCCTGCATCCAGGGGCACCCTCCACCAGGCCCCCACTCATGTCCTCCTGAACCCCCACCACCGTGCATCCAGGGGCACCCTCCACCAGGCCCCCACTCCTGTCCCCCTGCACCCCCACCCCCCAGCAGTGCAGGGCACCCTCCACCAGGCCCCCACTCATGTCCCCCTGCACCCCCACCTGCCTGCATCCAGGGGCACCCTCCACCAGGCCCCCACTCATGTCCCCCTGCACCTCCACCCCCTGCATCCAGGGGCACCCTCCACCAGGCCCCCACTCCTGTCTCAAAGCACCCCTACCTCCAGCACTGTAGGGCACCCTCCACCAGGCCCCCACTCCTGTCTCCCTGCACCCCCACCCCCCTGCATCCAGGGGCACCCTCCACCAGGCCCCCACTCATGTCTCCCTGCAACCCCACCCCCCAGCACTGTAGGGCACCCTCCACCAGGCCCCACTCATGTCTCCCTGCACCCCCACCGCCCAGCACTTTAGGGCACCCTCCAACAGGCCCCCACTCATGTCCCCCGACACCCCTACCCCCCTGCATCCAGAGGCACCCTCCACCAGGCCCCACTGCTGTCTCCCTGCACCCCCACCCCCAGCACTGTAGGGCACACTCCACCAGGCCCCCACTCCTGTCTCCCTGCACCCCCACCCCTCAGCACTGTAGGGCACCCTCCACCCGGCCCCCACTCATGTCTCCCTGCACCCCCTGTTAGGGAGAATTCTCTGTTTAGGCTGAATTTCCTAACCTAGTGAGTCCCCCAGCAGCTTTGCTGGATTTCTGGAGTTTGTTTTTTTCCATCCTGCCAAAAGTGAGACTCTTTTTCTCCCACTCTTGGACGTGAATGTGGATAATTCCTTTGAATTTCAATGTGTTCTATGGGCTATGGGGTCTTTTACTCCATAGGGTCTCGTATGTTTTGCTATGTGTGTTACACCGCACCCTCCGTGCTGTAACACTGGGGGGTCCGAGAGGACCCCCACCATAGACTCCATACCCTGGGACTGACCACTGTCTCCCAGGGCATGTAAAGTCACGATTGGCTTTACTAGACCTAAATTTACTAACAGAACTAGTACAAACCATCCTATTGTGGACGTACTAGTAGGGGTAATTCGATTGCCCTAGGTCTGTTATTCGAGGGGGCACTGTCCCGTCCGCCCTTGTCGAGTTTTGGCTGGTGGCAGTTGAAACTACGTGTTATATTCGACCCCGAATATAACTCTATGGGATTCTTCCCATTGTTGGAGGTTAATACTTTTTCTCGTTAGTCTCTAACATACCGCCGGTTTATTTGTCTTAAATAAATCTACCGGTTGGTATTTTCTGCCAGAACTCGGTTTTTAAAATGGCGTCCATGTTCGTCTCTGTTACTCCGAACCAAAGGTTGAGCCCTTTGTTCCACTGTTGGCGGGCTTCTACACAGAAGCCCTCCAAAGTGGTGCCATTCTGTCTGGGTACCACAGGGGGTGTGGGAGGGGGTTTAGGCACCCTGGACTGAGTTGCCTTGCCAACTCAAGTCGCACTCTGGTGTGATTGGCCCAAGTGGTGAGCCACCCCGCTCACCACTTAGCGTGTTTTGATTGACAGCTAGGCTGAATGAATGGGGGTTTGCTGCATAAAAGCAGGGCTTTTGGGACTGGATCTTCAGAAGTCGCCACAGGACCTAAGAATCCGACGAGAGTAAAGCTGAGCCGACCTGCAACAACGACACCTCCGGTGGAGTCCTGCTGAATCCACTCACCACTTCCCAACGACAGAGGAGATCTCCCCGCCGGAGAGTCTTCTTCCCCTGACTGGTGGGCACAACCAGTCCCCTTTTGCTTTTTCTTCGCTTCCAGGGCGTAGTGGTCGAATTGCCCGTGCTGAGCACCCTGGCAACCGGATAGCCACTAACCCGTACCGCGACCAAAAGGTGGTGCCTTGTGACGGAGCACTCCGCGGCTGGTCTCTTCCCTGGTGGTGCAACGATCTTCAACTTTCCTTCGACGACGAGATCATCTCTTCTCTTGGCAAAGCCCCGACTTGCATGCACCACCAGGAACAACTGCCCCCGCCGGAGCTGTCTCGCCACATACAAGGTACCGTGTCCGCCTGGCTTCCCTTTTGATGGTTAGCATGAGGTGTCTTAATCCTTGCCTCTCTGTTGGGTCGCCTCCAAGCCTTCTTAACTTTCTGTTCTGACATGGTCCAATCTTTCTGTGACAATTTGCGACAAAGACTCGAAGTGCATTCCCACTGTGATACTTTTTGGGACATATCGCCTTGCCTCTCTCCGAGTGGGCCTGGCCTCTGAACTTTGCGATCTACAGTAGACCCTGCCTTACTTGCCTTGCATTTGTTCATAAAAGTGTTGGTATCGAGTTGATTTCATACCCTGCCTTTTCTCTCCCGTCCTAAAGAATACTAGAGTGCCATCTAGGTTAAAGCATTCACCTCTGTCTGCAAATAAGTGGTGCAGTTGAACCTAGACTTGTCGAACTATTGTTAGAGGAGTGAGATACTTATAGTAATTGTGATTGAAGTTGTTTACCGTATTAGTGCCAGTGTGTTTTTCATAGATGTGTTTTTATAAATAAATAACTATATATCTTCACACCGAAGCTCTGTTCCGTGTTTGCTTGTTCTACTGTGTAAATTGCCCTATTTTGTATACTCCACATGCTGCCTAACTTTTCTTGAGAGAAGTCTGACTGCTCAGCCACAGCTACCAAGTGAATCTGTGTGGTACAGACTGCTACCAAGTGGGTTTACTGCCAAACACCTGTAGACCTAAATCTTTTGCAGTGGTCCCAGAGGGAACTGCACAGGTTTCCGCCTAACACCCCTACCCCCCAGCACTGTAGGGCACCCTCCACCAGGCCCCCACTCATGTCCCCCTGCACCCCCCACCCCCCTGCATCCAGGGGCACCCTCCACCAGGCCCCCACTCCTGTCTCCCAGCACCCCCACCCCAGCACTGTAGGGCACCCTCCACCAGGTTCCCACTCCTGTCCCCCTGCACTCCCACCCCCCAGCAGTGCAGGGCACCCTCCACCAGGCCCTCACTCATGTCCCCCTGCACCCCACCGCCCTGCATTCAGGGGCACCCTCCACCAGGCCCCCACTCATGTCCCCCTGCACCCCCACCCCCCTGCATCCAGGGGCACCCTCCACCAGTCCCCCACTCCTGTCCCCCTAAACCCCCACCCCCAAGCAGTGCAGGGCACCCTCCACCAGGCCCCCACTCATGTCCCCCAGCACCCGCACCCCCCAGCACTGTAGGGCACCCTCCACCAGGCCCCCACTCCTGTCTCCCTGCACCCCCACCCCCCTGCATCCAGGGGCACCCTCCACCAGGCCCCCACTCATGTCCAACTCATGTCCCCCTGCACCCCCACCCCCCAGCACTGTGGGGCACCCTCCACCAGGCCCCCACTCATGTCTCCCAGCACCCCCACTCCCCAGCCGTGCGATTTGCCTGGGTACGTGCATTCCAGGGTTGCGCGGGTAGTCTCACATGCGATTCCATCGGGGTACGTGTATTATGGGTCCGTGTGAACTTCCACACGCGATACCAGCAGGGTACGTGTATTACGGGGTTCGTGGGAAGTTCCACACGCGATTTCCCTGGGTACGTGTATTTCGGGGTGTGCGGGAAGTTTCACACGCGAATTTGCAGGGTACGTGTATTTCGGTGTGCACGTGAAGTTCCACATGCGACTGGGCCTGGGAGAGCGTGTTACGTGTATTCCTGGGGTGGGCGGGAAGATTTACACGTTCGCCTACAACGCGCCAAAAAATAAAAGGTCCAATCCTGAAACACGTACGCCAGCATGAAGTAGGCGCACGTCCCGCGCAGCATAAAAGAGTGCGCAAACAACAAACAAGCTCAGACGCCAGAATGAATATACCGTTCCTAGCAGCAGTGTCCGTGGGATACCGCAGGAGAAAGAAAAGGATAGTCAGGGCCAGAATCTTTACACCCAGAACCAGCCTATTTGGTATGCCTGATGACCAGGTGTATTGGAGGTACAGGTTTCCACCACACATAATACTCGACCTGGTCAGTGAGTGGGAGGATGACCTCACATCACCCACCCTGTGCTCCCAAGCACTCAGCCCCCTGGAGAAGGTCCTCAAAGTACTGCACTTCTTGGCTACCGGATCATTTCAGCGGACAAGTGCCATAGTGGGGGGGGTGTCACAGGCCACGCAGTCACGGTGCCTACACCAGGTGTTGGCCATCATCACTGCACGCCCATCAGTCCGCAGGCACATATACCTGCCCAGAACACCTGCAGAAAGGCAGGCTGTCAGCCAGGATTTCTACAGGGTGGCACAATTCCCCAAAGTGCTAGGTGCCATTGATTGCACCCATGTGGTTCTACGTCCCCCCAGGGCATCTGAGCACATCTATAGAAAACGCAAGCACTGGCATTCCATCAACGTCCAGGTAGTATGTGATGCCAAGGGAATCATCACCTCAGTATATGCCAACTATCCAGGGTCCACCCACAATGGCTTCATTTACAGGATGTCAACCCTAAACCGGGACATGGAAGCTGGGCGGCATGGCGATGCATGGCTGCTTGGTGAGTAGAAATGCCACAACACACCCATCACCACCTCCCTAGGGGACTGAGCTCACACATGATGACGACAATTTGGAACCCCATCACGCCTCCCGAAGTAAGATACAACACAGCCCATATTGCAACACGGGGCATAGTGGAGCGCACATTCGGAGTGCTCAAGTCACGCTTTCGCTCCCTTGACCGTTCTGTTGGGCAGCTGTTATACGGTCCCCCAGTAGTGTGCAGGATCACAGTGGCAGCATGTGTCCTGCACAATGTTGCAACACGCCGGGGCCTGCCTGTGGACATGGTGGTGCCCCCACATCCCCAACCACATGCACGCCTGCTGTGCATGGGAGGGGAAAGGGCACGGGGTGAGGCAGCCCGTACGCAGCTGGTGGCTAATTACTTCACATAGAAAGCACACAGCCCTGGCACATACCATCCGACAATCAATGATTACTCAATCTGACAATTCTGATGAATTAAGGGACAGTCAACTGTCAGAACCATAGCAGCCTGAGATTGTTCATCTGGAAGTGTCACAATGTGCATCCCTACTTACACAAACACCACCAATGTAGTGTCATCAAAAGACACACTTCCATGCTGCAAAAATGAATACCCACTTGCAAGATACAACATGAGAACAGTGCCATGTCACCCAACCCCTCCCCGGCACAGCCACACAACACACCATGGCATGTCATGCAATGTGAGAGCAAAGAAATTAATCCCCACACATGACACAAGTGTCACCAACTACAGTGTCCCTAATGGAAACTGGCCACACATGAAATGCTCACAGTAATGCAGGACCAACAACACACATTACAAAATACTTACCAATAATACCAATCACCTACACAACCTCCAACCTACCATAAACATGACAGTACGGACTTAAAAAATTGGTAGCCTCACTACCTGATAATGCCAGCACTTCGAACACTTCCAACTATACAGTGTTAGCGCCACGCAAAAGTGTAGGTGCACTGCTTACAACATGGACTCCAGTTCCAAAGTAGACCGCCTTGTGAAGACATGAGAAATGGACCTGCAAATTAGGAGGATGAGATGGATGCAGAGGCACATATCAATGCACCATGCAGTGTACAATACAACAATATGCACTAGGAATGGATACACAGTATTGACTACAGACTGCACACACATCAAATGGGAGTCCAACGTCACCGTGTAAGTCAATGTCACACCCTTTGCAAGCCCATGGAAACGGGAAGCAGGAGGGGTGTGTGTCACACAAACCCAAGTATCTGACCCAAATTCAGGACAAGCCTGCATGTGCCCAGCCACAATACAGCGTATGCCCACAGGAGCTGGCTAACGGCACATAGATCTCATCATCCGAATCGACACCTGAATAGACCTCGGGGGAGGTGCACCCAGAGACACCCCTTGAGATGACGGTCTGCAGCAAGTGTGGGTTCTCACCCACCACCACACCACGTCCCTCACTGGTGCCCGGTCGGGCCTGAGACCCCTCCTGGGTCTGCACCATCTCGACAACCCCAGCAGTATCAAGTGCGTCATCCCCTGCAAAGACATGAAAGAAAAGAAATGGGAACAGGCATTAGCACCATGGAACACAATTAGGGCTGAGAAACAACAGAAACAGTACTTCATTGACACATGACCCACATGACTATAACCCTCCCATGCATGCACTGTCACTGCGTATGAAGGGGAGGCAAATGGCACAGATTGATGACACCAAGATGGAAGACCAACAAATTTGCTGCATGCTGCCTAGCAGTGCCATCACACATTGGCCTGTGATTGGCATGTCCAATACACATACATGACACATGCCATCACACAGATGGCATGTACCCTAGCCATGTCACACATGTGACAATAGGACTGAGAAATGCCTAGTGAAAGTCGTGAAATGCAGACAATCAGCCTGAATGAACACAGAATAACATGCAACTATGTTGTGGCAAGATGACACTTCAAGGGCAACTGGCGTGAGGTTGGGCTGAATTTCTACTGTTGCCAGAAGGGATACTGCAACACCCAAATCCTGGTGTGCAGAATGTATTGGATGAAGCACATGGGTGACCCAAACCACTCAGGCACACATCCCCTCACCTGGCACTCAATCAGAAGCACTCACACACACACACCATGCACATGGATGACACACACATGCATGTGCACTCACCGGACAATGCCTTGTAATCTGGCAGGTCTCCCACACCTTGGATCTGTTCCTCCATGACGTAGGTCCCAGCAACATACTCATGTGGAGTGAGTTCTATGTCCTCTGCCGGAGACCCACCTCCAGTCACTAGAGTTGCGGCATGACTTGAGGCCAGCTTTTTCTTTGCCCTGCGCTTAAGGTCATTCCAGCGCTTGTAGCAATCATTAGCTGTGCGCCTCACGAATCCAAGGGCACTTATGAGTTCCGCAATGGTTTGCCAGTGTGCCTGACGTTGTGCAGGTGTGGTCTTGCATCCTGCAGTAATCAGCATTTCTCTGTCATGTGCGGACACATACTCCACAAGTGCATCAAGTTCGGCCTGATTGAAGCTGGGCTTCCTTGGTGGGCCAGACTGTGTAGCCGTGTCTGGGGCATCAGCCTGTACTGGATGAGCACTCTTCCTCTTCCGCTTGGAAGGAGGTGGTGATACTGAGTGTCCTACGCCGCTCTGGACACTAGAGGCAGGAGCCCCGGTGGACTGTGGACTAGGAGTGCGGGAATGAACACTCACCATTGGACTTGGTGCAGGCATTAGCTGAAGTGTGATCTAGTCAGGGTGAACGTCAGCAGGATGGACTAGGACCGACACTGTCCTGGCTGGGAGACTCAGAGCTGGGGTGGATGGAGCCACATCTGCCCCTGCAGCCTCCCCAGCCTGCCTACTCGGGGCAGCAGATGACATAGCTGCCCCTGATCCACGTGGGCTGGTGACACTAACGTGCACCGCCACACGTGGCCTAGACCTGCTGACCTGGAAGTCATCCATGGAGTCACCCTGTGCCAGGTCTGGTGCCACAATGGGCTGGTCCAACAAGGGCTGAGCAGGGATGGTGTCAGCCACGTTACCCTCAACCAAGGGGGGGTAATGGGTGTCCCTGACTGGTCACCCACACATGGGGGGCTAGGGGCACCCTGCAAGTCCTGGCCACGTCCCCTACCGTATCCACCACGGCCACCTCTTGTGGCTCGCCCACCTTTGCCACCCTTACCGCGTGCTCGCCTCCCAACCATGGCACTGATGTTGTTGTGCGTATGGGAGTTGCAGTAAACTATTGTCCTGGGCAATTGGGGGTCAAAGGGGTAGGGTACTAGATGGAATTCGTACCCTAGTGCTCTAGCAAGGCTATATGTGACCCCTGGGGGAAGATGACGGGTCACGCAACGCACAGGCACCCCGAAAAAGGGAGATAATGTGCACGCAACACCTCCTAGACCACGTGCGTGGAAAAAAAAACCTGCACTACGCTGTGGCACCCAGAAACACAAAAATGAACGTATGCGTGTCACACACAGCCTAGTCTGACCTCTGAATGGGTAGGCAACACACGGGGCAAGCACAGATGTCAAATACGTGCACGACTCACCGTCTGCCAGGAAATATCGCGTGAAAAATACGCGCGTGTGCGTGTTGGCAACACCCCCGCCAAAAGAAGAATTGTACGCTGTCTGAGGAGACAGGACAACAGGAGAAGTGAACGCTGTTTGAGGAAACAGGCCCAGGAAAAAGACAAGAAGAGAAAAAGCTGTCAGAGGTAACAGGGAGTAAGAACTTGGAACGCCGTGAAGTAAATCGCGTGTGAACTGACAAGAAGTACAGATTTCACCCACTCGCTCTCCACGAAAAGCACGTACAAGGAAATGGCGTTCTACACGTACCTTTTAAAGATGCCCAAACATCCAGCGTCACCTCTGCGTGTACGGGCTAAGGCCCCATCCTCGAATTAAATGAGCTGACACTCTGACGTGCAGTCATTGGACGTGTAACATGCACCCGTGTACAGGGAAACGCCCGCGCACGCACGTCATAGACGCGCATACGCGCTGGTGGCCTTTGGGCCAATGAATTCACGTACGTGTGCTGACGCGCTTTCGCGCTAAGGCCCTTTCCTCGAATTACACGCAGACGTGCTGGATTTTCACGTGCCAAATCACTCCGTATCAAGCTGGCCACGCGTAAGCACACAGAAGACCACGCTCCTGCCCAGAAGGCCGAATTACTGCCCCCCAGTGCCCCGAGCACGCTCCCACCTGTCATCTGCTGCTGCCTGATTGCCTGCTGCCCACGTGCCCTGCCATTTGCTGCCTGCACATCAGCCAGGGGTGCTGTTGCTGTGACCACCCCTGCTGGAACCGAAGACTCCCGACTGGGATTCCATCGCTCCACAGACCAGCCCCAGGACCCAGTTGCCCACCCACTCCTGCCTCTGGGGTTGTCATGCTGGGCACTGCAACATCTGGCACCACTGACAACCCCCGGCCAGAGAGGCAGAGGGGCACCAGCTTCACTGCCACCAAAGTTCGTGTCCTGGTGGAGCAAGTCCTGGGGAGGTACGATGCCCTCTTCGGAAGTTTGCGCTCCATCAAGGAAGGACGGACTCGGATCTGGACGGACATCGTGACTGCCATCAACGAGGAGGGGGTGGCAGTCCGACTATTTCATCATGTCAAGAAGCGCTGGGAGGACTTCAGTTCCAGGACCCACAACAAGGCCCGGTGCCTCTTGAAGCAGCAGATGCTAAGGGGTGCCGGGGGCCACTTGTAGGACGATCAGATGAGGGTCCTGGAACGCATATCCCCAGTGCTCCACGTCCAGGTCCTTGAGAGGCAGACCCATCTGGAGTCGAGCGGTAAGTGTGTACATGCATCATGATTGTGTGCTGTGCGTGTGGTGATGTGCCAGTAGTGTTCAGGTTGCACATGTGTTTTTATGGGGCCAAGTATGGGGGGGTGTACAGGGCCGTGAGGCTAACACATGCAAGGGCAGTCATGTGTGAGACATGGATGGTGCTTGTGTGTGTAGGCTTGCATGCCAAATGCAGTTGTGTGAGCACACATGTTTGGATGATCGTGTATGTAAGTAGGCATGTTTGTGATGTCACACATGGATGTTGTTTTCAGCTGCATGTAGCAGCACTTTGTACATGTGCATGTGTGTGTATTTGACAAGGCTGCAACAGTGATGCAACATGGATGCATGTGACAGCGGGATGTGGAAGCCTGATTGGCAGATGTGACATGGATGCCAATCTGAACACTGCCACAGTTGGCAGAGGTGTACACATGCATGTAAGTGTGGTGGTGTGTGTGCATGTGTAGTGCACTCCCTGTGTTGCATGTGATGTCTGGCTCACCTTTGCCTGCTCATGCTGTTGTATGTGTATGGATGGTGCTGGCTTTTGCGATATGACTGTGGTATGGCTCGTGTGTGAGTTGAAATGACATGTGTGTTGGCGATTGTGATGCCATGTCTGAGTTTTGCCAATGCCACTCATGTACAACTGTCATGTGTGTATGTGTCCATTGTACAGTGCCCTGATGCCTTTGTTTTATTTCTCCCTGTCTGCAGCGTCAACTGATGAAGAGGACGGAGAAGGTGCTGTGGAGCACAGCGGCGCGGATCACACCGCCAGCCGGAGACGCAAGGCCCGGCTCCCCTCCCAGGTTGTGCTCTCATCGGGGAGTGAGGAGTCCGGTGCCGCGTCCCAATCCGCAGCTGCCGGGGGGAGGTCCAAGAGGCAGAGGTCGGAGTTGGACTCCTCGGCAGCAGAAGTGGCAGCTGGGACCCCACAGGGCCCAACGGGGGAAGATGGCACAGAGTCATCCAGGTTGGTGGGGGGTTTGGTGGAGGAGGAGGCCGTGCAAGCGACAGAGACGTGGTCTGGAGGTGGGGATTCCACTCGTGCTAGTGGTGCAGTGCAGGACCAGGGACAGGAGGCAGCACAGGCCGCCGCGGAGGTGCCTGTGTGCAATCCTGTCCCTGATCCTGTCACTGCATCATCTTGCACCAGCAGGGATGCCTACGTCCAGACCCGTTTTCAGGCAGGGGATGAGCTCACAACAACTGGCCTTCCTCTGCCTGCGGACGTGGCTATCCAGGTACGGGTTGAGCCTGTCCTGACTGGTGTGGCGTTGCGTCAACGGGCCATGCGAGGTGACCTGCAGTCTTTTCATGAGGAGACTGCACGTCATCTCGAATGGCTCGTTGACCGCGTCGGCCTACTGGGACAGGTCACCCAGGCCGGATTCCTCCGTTTGCTGCAGCTTGCTCCGACCCCCTCCTCAACTGAACACCCTATGCGCCAGTCGTCCTCTGTGCCATCTTCCCACCCATTTGTCACCTGGGTGCCCTGTAGAGCTGCCTCTGACGGTGCAGCCAGGCTGGTGGAGGAGGCATCCCTGCCACAGTCGGGAGTCGGATGTCCAGCAGGGGTGGCCACATCAACGACTGCACCCCAGCCGGTGGAGGATGTGCAGGCAGCAGGAGCCAGGGCACGGGCAGAGGCACAGCAGCAGCAGCAACGAGGTGGGAGCCATGATGGCTCGGGGCCTTCGACATCGGAGGGGCAGGCATCGGCCGGAGGGCAGGAGGACCCAGGACGGGAAGTGTCTTCCGTGTGGCAGTGGTTGGGCCACGCCATAGATGTGGAGCGGAGCGGGTGGAAGAGGCACGGCTCACGATGGTCAGGGCGGAGAACTCCATGCGGAGGGCCCTGAGGCGGGCCGAGTGCCTCGAGGCAATCCGCAGGGAGTTGGAGGTGAACATGTCATCGGCCCTGCGGACCCTCGGGGCCATGGAGGAGGACCGCCTCCGAGACATTGAGCAGGAGTGTGATGATGCCCTGGCCCGGAACATCCCGAAGTGAGCCGTCGGACTAGCCCGCTGCCCTTGTAAATAGTTCTGCAGTTAGTGTTAGGTTTCGTTTGCTTTTTTATATTTTTTGGACCTTTTGGACAATGGGCCACATTTTTGTATATAGTTATTTTTTATTAGGTAGTCTTATTAGATAGGTTTCATTTCTTCTGTTGGGATCATGGACCCTGGATTGTTTATCTGTATATAGTTGACTGTTGGGATTTTTTTTTTTTATTTTGATTTTACCCATGGAGCAATGGTTTTTGGTTTTAATTTTCCATTGGATTGACTTTTGTGAACTGTGACTTTGGACACCTTTCCTTTGGATTATGATTTGTGGTTTTACTTTATTTTACGGACATGCTGCTTTTTGTTTTTAATTCACTTTTTTGTTTGTTTCTTTTTGATTCCATTTATGTTGCTTTTAATACATATTTTTTCATCATACTTCAATGTGTAGTATCGTCTCATTGGTTTCATGCATGTCATGATATGGGTTTTGACATTCCCTGACACCCATTGTGTGTATGTGAGGGAGATGTGTTCATTTACATACTTGCCATTGGGGTTGTATCATGTAATTGGCATTTCTAAGTGGGTGGATGCAATACTTGGGTGGGTGTTTGGCATGTGGAGGCTGCCCATAAGGGCCAGGGATCTAGATTGTGATGACGTGTTGGCTGGAGGACATGTGTGGGGGCCTGCTGGCAGGTGCCCCTGACTGCTGGGGGGTGGGGGTGCTGGGAGACATGAGTTGGACATGAGTGGGGCCTGGTGGAGGGTGCCCCACAGTGCTGGGGGGTGGGGGTGCAGGGAGACAGGAGTGGGGGCCTGCTGGCAGGTGCCCCTGACTGGTGGGGGGCGGGGGTGCAGGGAGACAGGAGTGGGGGCCTGGTGGAGGGTGCCCTGCACTGCTGGGGGGTGGGGTGCAGGAAGACAGGAGTGGGGGCCTGGTGGAGGGGTGCAGGGGGACAGGAGTGGGGGCCTGGTGGAGGGTGCACCACAGTGCTGGGGGGTGGGGGTTCAGGGGGACATGAGTTGGACCTGAGTGGGTCCTGGTGGAGGGTGCCCCTGGATGCAGGGGGTGGAGGTGCAGGGGGACAGCAGTGGGGGCCTGGTGGAGGTTGCCCCACAGTGCTGGGGGGTGGGGATGCAGTGGGACATGAGTTGGACATGAGTGGGGGCCTGGTGGTGGGTGCCCCACAGTGCTGGGGGGTGGGGGTGCACGGGGACATGAGTTGGACCTGAGTGGGGGCCTGCGGGCAGGTGCCCCTGACTGGTGGGGGTGCAGGGAGACAGGAGTGGGGGCCTGGTGGAGGGTGCCCTGCACTGCTGGGGGGTGGGGGTGCTGGGAGACATGAGTTGGACATGAGTGGGGGCCTGGTGGAGGGTGCCCCACAGTGCTGGGGGGTGGGGGTGCAGGAGGACATGAGTTGGACATGAGTGGGGCCTGGTGGAGGGTGCCCTGCACTGCTGGGGGGTGGGGGTGCAGGGAGACATGAGTTGGACCTGAGTGGGGGCCTGCTGGCAGGTGCCCCTGACTGGTGGGGGGTGGGGGTGCTGGGAGACATGAGTTGGACATGAGTAGGGGCCTGGTGGAGGGTGCTCCACAGTGCTGGGGGGTGGGGATGCAGGGGGACATGAGTTGGATATGAGTGGGGCCTGGTGGAGGGTGCCCTGCACTGCTGGGGGTGGGGGTGCAGGGAGACAGGAGTGGGGGCCTGCTGGCAGGTGCCCCTGACTGGTGGGGGGTGGGGGTGCTGGGAGACATGAGTTGGACATGAGTGGGGCCTGGTGGAGGGTGCCCTGCACTGCTGGGGGTTGGGGGTGCAGGGAGACATGAGTTGGACCTGAGTGGGGGCCTGCTGGCAGGTGCCCCTGACTGGTGGGGGGTGGGGGTGCAGGGAGACATGAGTGGGGGCCTGGTGGAGGGTGCCCTGCACTGCTGGGGGGTGGGGGTGCAGGGAGACAGGAGTGGGGGCCTGGTGGGGGGGCCCCTGGATGCAGGGGGGGTGGGGGTGCAGGGGGACAGGAGTGGGGGCCTGGTGGAGGGTGCCCCACAGTGCTGGGGGGTGGGGGTGCAGGGGGACATGAGTTGGACATGAGTGGGGCCTGGTGGAGGGTGCCCTGCACTGCTGGGGGGTGGGGGTGCAGGGAGACATGAGTTGGACCTGAGTGGGGGCCTGCTGGCAGGTGCCCCTGACTGGTGGGGAGTGGGGGTGCAGGGAGACAGGAGTGGGGGCCTGGTGGAGGGTGCCCCACAGTGCTGGGGGGTGGGGGTGCTGGGAGACTTGCGTTGGTGGGCAGTGGTGCAAGGTGACATGTGGGTTGGCTGGGGGGCATGGCCATGGTGGGTGGGATGCCTGCGGGACATGTGCAGGGTAGTCCCCTGTGGTGTGGGCCACATGCAGGGGCTGTGGAGGGTGTAGAGTGAACAGCTGGGAGGACCCACACGGCCGATTCACGTGTAGGACTCCACGGCACCCCCGGAATACACGTAGGCTGCTGGATTCGCGTGTGGAATTTCCTGCGCACATTGGAATACATGTACCCTGCTGAAATCGCGTGTGAAACTTCACGCGTAACCAGAAATACACGCACCACGGACAATCGCGTGTGGAATTTCCCACGCACCTTGGAATACACGTACCCTGCTGAAATCGCGTATTGAACTTCCCGCGCATCCGGAAATACACGTACACAGGGCAATGGCGTGTGGAACTTCCCGCGCACCCCGAAATACACGTAATCAGGGCAATCTCGTGTGGAACTTCCCGCTCACCCCAAAATACACATACCCAGGACAATCGTGTGTGTTACTTCCCGCTCACCCCGGAATACACGTACCCAGGGCAATCGCGTGTGGAACTTCCCGCGCACCCCGAAAAAAACACGTAACCAGGGCAATCACGTGTGGAACTTCCCGCGCACCCCGAAATACACGTAACCAGGGCAATCGCGTGTGGAACTTCCCGCGCACCTCAGAATACACATACAAAGGGCAATCGCGTGTGGAACTTCCCACGCACCCTGAAATACACATAACCAGGGCAATCGCATGTGGAACTTCCCGCGCTCCCCGAAATACACGTAACCAGGGCAATCACGTTTGGAACTTCCCGCGCACCCCGAAATACACGTAACCAGGGCAATCACGTGTGGTACTTCCCGCGCACCCCAAAATACACGTAACCAGGGCAATCGCATGTGGAACTTCCCATGCACCTCAGAATACACGTACAAAGGGCAATCGCGTGTGGAACTTCCCACGCACCCTGAAATACACATAACCAGGGCAATCGCGTGTGGAACTTCCCGCGCTCCCCGAAATACACGTAACCAGGGCAATCGCGTTTGGAACTTCCCGCGCACCCCAGAATACACGTACCCAGGGCAATCGCGTGTGGAACTTCACGTGAACCCCGTAATACACGTACCCTGCTGATATCGCATGTGGAAGTTCACGCGGAACCATAATACACGTAACCTGATGATTTCGCATTTGTCAGACTACACGCGCACCCGTGAAATACACTTACCCAGGCGGATCGCACTGCTGGGGGGTGGGGGGTGATAGACAGGAGTGTGGGCCTGGTGGAGGGTGCCCCTGGATGCTGGGGGGTGGGGGTGCAGGGAGACAGGAGTGGGGGCCTGGTGGAGGGTGCCCCTGGATTCTGTGGGGGGTGGGGGTGCAGGGGGACATGAGTTGGACATGAGTGGGGCCTGGTGGAGGGTGCCCTGCACTGCGGGGTGGGTGGGGGTGCTGGGAGACATGAGTGGGGGCCTGGTGGAGGGTGCCCCTGGATGCAGGGGGGTGGGGGTGCAGGGTGTCAGGAGTGGGGGCCTGGTGGAGGGTGCCCCACAGTCCTGGGGGGTGAGGGTGCTGGGAGACATGCATTGTTTATCAGTGGTGCAAGGTGACTTGTGGGTTGGCTGGGGGGCATGCCCATGGTGGATGAGCTGCCTGCGGGACATGAGCAGGGGTGCAGGGTAGTCCCCTGTGGTGTGGGCTGCCTGCAAGGGCCGTGGAGGGTGTAGAGGGAACACCTGGGAGGACCCTCATGGACAATTCACGTGTAGTACTCCTTATGCACCCCTGAAATACACGTGCCCTGATGGAATCGCGTGTGATACTTCCTGCGCACCCCGGAAATACACGTACCCTGCTGAATTTGCGTATGATACTTACCGCGCACCCCTGGAATACACGTGCCCTGATGGATTTGCGTGTATTACTTCACGCGCACCCCTGATGGACACCTACTCAGGACATTCGCGTGTGAAACTTCCCGCGAACCACTGAAATACACGTTCCCTCCTTGGCGTTTGCTGTTTGGCAGCCCTGTGGACTGGTCCAGGGTTGGCACAGACATTTGCGATGAATTGGGAATTTTGATGGCTTTTCCTTGCGCCAGGGCGTTCTTGGGGGCGTAACTGGCACTGCTGCAGGGTCGCTGCACCACTCTGCACCACGGCTGGTTTTGGAGGCTAAAATCCATGAATACGCTGTGCGATGAAATGGATTTTTTCGCACGCAGCTGGTGCAGTGTATCGCACGGGGACACTGTGCGCCAGCCGTGTGCGCCACTTTTGTGCGAAATTCTATGAATTACCCTGTATGTCTTTTGGTCGCACATGGACCGGAATAATTTTATGAAGACACTCCCTTCGCACACTGCAGGGATGGGGGGGCGTAGATTAATGCATTGGAAAAATAGACTGCTGGTGTTATGTTGGCTGTAGGGGACATGAAAATCTTGTCATGGCTCTAATAGGGGGATGGTCAAATTAGCTTTGGAGGTGATCAGGGTATCCGAGAGTTCAATTACATATGAACAACCATGATGGGTCACCCTTTAATAATTACATGGCGCATATATGGGGTGCCCTGCTGGTTATGTCTCCCGATAAAACAGATATAAATTTGATTCTGGCTAAAACAATGAAGTTAGATGATGATCCAGCCGCATATTTCCAGTGGATTCAGGCAATGTAGAGAGCAGAGACGGGAGAAGCGTTTGATACAAATGTGACTATTTTCTACCATATGTCAAAAAAGGGACTTCCCACAGAAGTTCAGCATGATGTAATTAAGGTGGTGGGAATGGAGGCTAAGGGTTTGCTGGAAATTCAGGCGCACATCGAGCATTTTTGTAAGAGAAGGCAGGAAAAGGAAAAGGAGAGTACTGAGCAGGCACAAAAGGCAGAATAGCTGAGATCAGTCTAGAAGGGGCAGTAATCACTAGCTCCACGGAGGGACAGCAGAGGCAAATGGGCAGCAGGGACATATTGATCCAAGTATGGCACAGGGTTGGATAGATGGGTATGCTCCTGATCAATGGCCAATGAGAGGGGTTCCGAGCGGAAAGAGAGGATTTCCGTGAGGAGGTGGGTCATTTGGCGTGTTTGGGGAAATGATGCCCCAGTTCAACGAGTGAATGGGAGGTGATTATGGAGGACTGTACGGGATCCAGTGTTGGTCGGGTGGGAGAATGCGGCATGCGCCACAAGATTGTAAGAGTAGCCCACAGTATTTTTTTCTAGATTCCCAACAAATGCAACCCCTGACCATGCCACATGCCCCAGGTTCTGTGCAATCACAGCAGGTATGGGTTGACAGAATCCATTGCCTGATGCTGCACAGACCTATTTGTTTCAGCCAAATGTGCCAACACAGGCACCGTTACAGACATGGGTCAAGAATCCTCTGCCCAAAGGAATGGTCACTCATTATACTGGAGCAAGTGTTTTTGAAGGGAATTCTTTCCCGTTCCCAGGTACTATCATGTATCTGGATTAGGACAGCCCACAGTGATCTCTGATTTCTTCAGTCCTGTCTGCTACAGGGACCCTGGATAGGTGTAAAGGTAGGGGATGTGCCTTCTCGCCCGTGGATATGCTGTGGAGACATGAGCTAACAGGAAGGGTAGTGATGCCTGTAGAGCTGCTTCGTGTGGCTCTAGAGCAAATATATTACCTGTTGCACACTTCTTGGTGACACATTGCAGCAGAGCTCAAGGAGGAATGTTTTATACCAAACCTGCAAGAACAGGTGAGTACACTTGTAGCGAACTGTATAGTATGTAGAAAATGTAATCCTGCAAACACAATGAAAACAATAAGAGGAATTGTATCTCAACCTTCTGAGCCATTTCGGGAGATCCACATGAATTCTGTGGATATGATACAAAGATGCAATAATTTGTGATATCTCATTGTAGTGGTTTGCCATTTTCCCAATGGTTTGAGGCTGGTCCCTGTGAACACCCTGATGCTAAGTCTGCAGCAAAACATTTCGTGATGGAGGTATTTCCACGGTGGGACAATCAGACCCATTTCTTTAATGCCTTGTTTTCAGAGATCAATTCGCTCATGTGGATCAAGCACAGGTTGTGGTCGGCGTACCACCCTCAGGCCAAACGGAACTAAAAGTGTCAGACTTGCATCTTCACAGGTTTTTTTTTCTCATCAGCAGTCAACAGGAGGTAATGACCAAAACCTGAAGATCTTTATCAGTTGCAGTGTTTCCACGGAGACCTGGTTTTTATCTGCTCCTTCATAAGACACTGAAATGAGAGGTGTTTCCATGGGCCATACCCCATGATTTTCAAAACTCAGATGGCTGACAAGGTAGAGATCAACAAGAGCTGGATTCATATTGGTGATGTGCGGAGGGATACCAGTGCCTCGTCACCGGCACACGAGCACATGCAAGAGCAAGTTGAAAGTTAAGTATGCCCTAATATTCACAGTTCATTCCAGTCAAGAAGGAGGGATTAATATAGCCAGGGACTGTTATTGTAAATACAAAGAGGAAATGTGTACTTAAAATGAATATTAGAAAGTTTGATTGTATGTGTCGCTCGCATTCTTTGGTGGTATGTTTAGGCGTGACAAATAGAATAAATGTGAATATATTTAACTTTTATGCTGACTTAGAATTTGACAAAGTGTTATTTAGACCACAAAGAAGTATCAGCTCTGACCTCAAGAGAGATTACGAAAATGTAAATTCAGATCCAGTAGTGGATGCACATGGCATTGCAACTGATAATGTTTGGTATCAGCATATGAAGAGGGTGGAGAGAGAGAGATCTCTGGGGTCTTGTTACATTTGCTCTCTTATCCCCCACACTTCTGGTGTCCCTAGAATCTTTATTCCTGATGAGATAGAGTTAATAGAAGCACTGTGCCTGGTGGGGGTTCGAGGGCAGTTCCAAGGACAGTCAGTTACAGCCTCTGACTTGCCTATTGACGAGAAGTGTTTGATCAAAATCGTAAAAAGCAGGAAAATGTATGTTGTATGCAGAGCCCAGTTGAATTTGGAAGGGTCTAGTGTTCTGAATAACCGATGTGAGCAAAGTGTGAAGAGTTGCAAAGCTGGAGGAATTAGGGGATTTTTAGAAAAAAGGGTGGCACATATCCATAGGATTGTTGAAATGTCTGGAATAAGTACCTGAAATATCTGACATGGCTCAAGGAGCCAGAGAAACCTGTTAAGATCCAGTTACTTACATGTTTTTCTCTGTGTTTTAAGGGTGATGGCATGGTGCCTGTTGACACGAATGGAAACTGCAGCTGCACGCTTAGCATTGCTGATCTGACTGGAGGTACATCAGCACTCCTCAATGTGTTTTAGTCCTGCGCACAGTTTTCTTACCAACAATTACCTCCAGCCTGGTGAGGTGTGTGCAGTCTCACTACACTGCATGTGCCTGTTTTCATTATACCCCAGAAACATTTCATACTTGCCCGCCCAATACCTAAAGCCACATCTGTGCACATTTTGGCCCCTGCGCCACTTGCATTCTGTGTTTCATTGAATACTGTCAACTAATTGACTTTTCCCCAATGTGAAGAAGCGGAATCGTTGACTCTGACTAAAAGATCTAATTATAGAACGCCAGCATCCACAAAAGCCCTGATGAACATTCCTGAACACTATAGATTGTTCAGTAGCACTGAAATGGCCTTTCCTTCTCTTTTGGCCCCTGGTGTTCAAGCTATAGGTAATGTGAATGAGTCTTGCTATTAATGAACTCTTCTGAATCAGCTTTTAGTGCCATGAAGGAAGAACTGCTGACCTTGAGGCTTATGGCTCTGCAAAACAGGTTCTGCCTCCATCACCTGGCAGTAATGGAGGGAGGGGTGTTTGTCAAAAGATATGGCGCACATGCTGCACCTTCGTGCTTCCTAATGATTCAGAAAATGGGACTCTGACACAGACATGTGCTGCATTACTTAAGTGTTGAGTGGTCATGGCGAACGAATCAGGAATCACAAATCATCTGTGGTTGGACTTTCTTTTCTCAGGGGTGCCTTTTTGGATGAGCACAGCTGTGAAGATCCTCTCGTCAATTTTATTCTTTTAGCTTATAATTTCTACATGTCAGATGCTCTTACAATGCAGTTCTGCTTAGATACCTAAAGCAGCTGCCATGATGACTGTGACACTGTCCAAGGCTAGGACCACTGCCATTTCATATCACATGGGTACTCAGACTGAGTTAGAAAGTGGATCAAGGGTTGGTTGGGATACCAGATGCTGTCCTATGTACTCCATCAAATTGCGTTGAGTGTGCGGAACAGCAGGTAGATTGCGGAAATGGTGGAGGGACAAGTTGGCTTTATTCAGCGGTGGAGTATGCCCATAGTGGGACTAGCATGACAAATGTTTGTAGGGTCTTGTTTCCCCGGCAAGATGGTTTAAAAGTACAAGGAAAAGGTTTATCACTTAATGAATTAACTAAAGGGGGGAAAGTAGGGGAAACAAGACCGGCAAGATGGTTTAAAAGTACAAGGAAAAGGTTTATCACTTAATGAATTAACTAAAGGGGGGAAAGTAGGGGTGGTCGATAATGGTTTCAATCAGAAAGAAGTGTTTGCATTGTGTGCATTGTGCTCTAGCACCTTGAAGTATCTGTGTGCTAGATGGAATTACCAATAAAATATCTCAGACAAAATAACCGGACAGACTCAAAGGAGATGGTAACATACTGCTTTAATCTCAAAGAAGTAAAGCAGGGTGACTAAACACTAGTCAAGCCGATACATGCAGGATCACAATGTCTTTTCGATCATACTTAGTTTATATAATGCTAGATGCGTCATATATGACGTCATCTTACGTGGAAAGCTGCAAAAACCTATTGAGTTGTGGGATTAGATTAGGGCAGCATGCCTACCTATAGAATATATGCATGTTAGTCCCTCATTGGTGGTCTCTTATCTGTAAGGCACACCCTGAGCTACTTCAATACATGTGCTGTAAGACACTCGTTATAGCAGAAAATGTGGCAGCGGAATAATACTTTGCAAAATTGTATGTAAAAGTGCATGGCAGGCTATTCTAAATGGTTGGGAACCCAACTCCAACCTTGGACATTCGGCTTTCTAGCAGCACGTCCATAGAAATAAAACCCAGGTGCTTGCAGATACATCAGTTTTCCCCTTGTTTCCCCAATTAGTCTACCCTCTCTCATCGGTAGGCCTCATGCCAGTGTCTTCTGTTTGAAGGCTGACCTTGCCAGTCTGCACTGCCTCAGGACATTTTAGGGAGTGTAGGCACATCAATACCTTAGCTTTGGGCTTAATGAATAGCCACTGATTGCGAGCACTTTGTCAGGTGTTACAGGACCATGATATTGTACTTATCAACGGTGCTTTTAACACCATTTGATTCTATTATGCTGAGCCCAGTTGCTCCTCTTGGCCTTAAGAGACTTGCTCACTCTATCCCATATTAACTTCAGGCCCTTTTAATTGTCCAATATTTGGTATCAATTAATGTTTTTGTTCCTCCTAATCTTTGGGAAATATGTCCTTGCGCCTGGTCTGCTCGTAGACGGCCTTTGTGCTTTTCTTCCATCTCTCGAAACAGCACTCTTGGTTCCAAGCGAATGTACTACTTTATTTCAAATGGGAAAACAGCTTTTTCATCATCTTTCCATGTTAAGATCCTGGGCTCGTATTTTGAGGTAGCTGGGTTGATTGACATAAGCCATTGTCTATCTTCTTCTAATGGTCACTATAAACATTGACTATGTACCTCTCATAAGCAAGCTTCTATGTATTCTTACTACCTTGCGTTTCAGTGTATTTACAGTTATTGACCAGTGGGTCACTTCATTCTTCTTTGTGTTCATACATACTGCATCATGGAGCACACATTGTTATTAGTACTCCAGTTACATGGTTATTCTTAAATATTTTCATATTTTTTCAGCATAGATTAATCTATCTTCTTTGTGACATTCTTTTGCTGTCATTAGACTTTGTTTAACGTACATCCATGTGACATAACATTTTATTCATGGCTGCATTCTGGCAACTCGGCACATGACATCCTTCTTGGTAGATTTCCTCCACTGTTTCAACATGAGGGTATCTTCTGAATGGCTTCCTGAGTGCATATCGTCTTCCATATAATCGACGTGATATGGACATGTCATATAAACTTTTGCATGGATTACCAATTGTGGATCGTCATCCGCCATTCCAATAGGATGGGGGTGAAGGGGCGGTGACTAGGGAGAATATGCCCACTTGTTCGTCTACATTCCCCCCTCTGGTCGTATTCTTAACCAGACTCTTTGCCTCTTTGTATGCAATTCATCTTCTTCGATCATCTTGTCATATTTTCTTTTCTTTGGTACCCATATTTTTGTTGCCCCCCTAAGGTGGCTAGCATTCTTTATATGTTAATCCACACTCCAGGTTATCAGACAACAATCTTCTGCCATTGCACACAATATCCATCGTCCCCCATTTTCTTTCCGATCCTGCGGATAATAGAACTTTGATACTGGAGGTGCAAGAGAACTCTTCTTTATATTCTCTTGAGTACTTTCTTCAGCGTGTGTTTTCTTTCCAGCATGGCTCTTAATGTCAATTATTACCTTCATTACAATAGCTTTCTTGGCTGTTTCTGGCATTGTCCCAGGATGATCCTGATGAGACAGAATCCCAACAGTACTAACAGCAATATCACTCCAAGTAGTTTCAAAGCATTTGCCAACCAACATGGAATCCATCAAATCAATGATGAAAACCAATCGTCTCCTGCTGTTCATCAGCTTCATCTTCCATCTTTGTGTGCAAGGTCATCAGCATCATTATTGGCTCTGTCAGCGTCCCATTTTCTCCAACATGAGAAGGTATAAATGTACAACAAGAATGTCCAACATTGATGCACACACCTCCTTCCATTGCTGTCATCAAATCCCGAACATACCTGTTCTGGAGAGTAATCAGCCTAATGGCTCTCAACTCTTCCTTTATTGCATTGACCCTTTTATTTTTGCATTGATAATCTGCAGCAGCTCCCATTCTGTAATCTGGAGACACTTGGCAATCACTGCAGCTTGAAGTCCTGCTATGAATATGTATGTCATTATCAAGGCGGTCTTGCTGAATAGTTTGTACTCATCAGGAATGTCTTCATAAGCCTCTATTGATTTTGATGAAAAGTAATTCCCTCTCTTTAGTTGGCGAAGATGAAGTGTCCTCTTCCTTCTGTTATATATTCATTAATTTTCAGGAACTCTTCGATGTGGAGGTCACTTTGGGAAATCACTAGTGCTGGGACATGTACTTTTACTATGGAGCACACTCCTCCCCAATCTTTTGGCAACTGAATGTAGACTCCGGATCCGCAGGCCCATTATTGACCCATTAGAACTGCAGTTCCTCCATTCATTTCTGGTACTTCAATTGTTTCTCTACAATTTTTGTTCTTTTCAACATAGACCTTCCAATCTTTCTTCAAGCAGGTTGTCGCATTCTTCGATTGCAATATATGCACTGGTCCTGCTTCGTTCACAACCCAGGCATTCATAATTCAAATTTTACACCTTGCAGATTGCTTCTTTCCTCAATGAGTGTTCAGGGCATATTAGTCCATCTTCCCATCCAGTGCTGGTTGCTACTTGCCTGTACACTAACAGCTGTGTCCTTTCCCAGCATCCTGGCTCTCCTGATTTTTCAGTCATGTGTGAGCAATTCATTCTCTTCATACCAACAACTTTATTTATTTACTTTAATTCTTAACAAGGTGCTACATGCTCATGGGCCTCAGAGCACACTTGTATCTTTTCTCCAAATTGGGATGGATACATGCGTTTTTTGTTCATCCACCCTAATCGACACTCCATCCATTTTGTTGTTATGTATGTATCTTCCAATGGAAAAGTCTGTCTTGATCGCCATCTTAAAGTTGGCCACTTCCCTTTAAATTGGCCTCACATAGTGCAGGCTGCTAGATGACTGAGACATTTGAAATCGAGTGGGGACATTTCACTTGCAATAAATGTTCTTGCTGCATTCATGGCATACGGTATTAAGAAACAGACTTAGCAACCTTCTTCTTACATTCTTTCTCCCACCTCTTTCATGTGCTGATACCATAAGTTATTTGCCAACTGAGCCGATTTATCTAAGCATCTCTCTTTACTCAGGAAAAGGGTTTTTTAATATCAGAACGTAATGAGGTTCTTGGTTTCTTAATAGGGAAAGTGGGAATAATGGCGCTAGTGACAATGTCTTATTTTCTGGTTTCTCGCTGCTTATAACATGTGTGAATGCCAACTTTATAAGGAGAACTGTCAAAATCAAAATATCACAAAAAGCTCCAATAATTATTTTTTGTTTGGTGCATCTCTTTCGTGGAGCAAAAGTTCTCACCTCTTGGAACATTTCCATTGTTACCTCTTTATTTTTAATATATCAATTCCTATTATTTCAACTGTGAGTCATACATATATACCAAGAACTGTAAAATGATTGCCAAAACAATTCTTAAAATAATGAAGCCATTCTTTGGATCTTTGAAAAATGTCAAAATGTTTATAGTTCTTATTAAAGCTGGATAAGACCGAAATATGTAGGAAAAAACAGCAAGTAAGAATATATGAACAATCGGCAACATAAAAGCTTGAATATTCTTTTCCTTCTTTGATTATTTCGTAGTCTTCTCTATTTGCGTCTAGGGAAGGTGTTCCAAGATTACTGCAAATTAATGACTTCATAAGGCAATCTTAATCTAAAAATGTTTTGCTTTCTTTGTCCACGTTCTTGACCATTGATCATGTGGTCATTCTTTGTTGGTCTTCTCTTGCTTCACTGTGGGCACTTACTTCACTGTGGGTGGGTCCAGGGGAAGTCAATGTTGCTTCACCTTCATAGGGTTTGCGATCAGGCAGGTGGCTCCACGGCTTTCTTCCCTTAAGTTTAACTGCAGTAGGGCTTATGTCCTCCACTTCCTTGGGGCCTTCAAATCGTGGGGTACTCCAGATACGCACAAACATGTGTACTAGCACCTGGTCCCCTATATATACTGGCAATGTCTTTAATGAGTTTTCCAAATTAATAGGTAAATTGTCTTTATTTATGTTTTACCCCTCCTGTTGACGCTTGATTTTTTGAGAAATAAAATAAATACTTTGAGTCATTGTTTTCAAATAATCATGCCTCTCATCGCCTAAGGCCCTCGCTACACTGTGGGTATCTGTATTTGCCCTTGTTGGGAAGTGAGAGAAGTTCTCATTCAGTGTCCAGTCACTAGCTTGTGGAGCGTTAAATGGTGATCTGAACCGGGTTGATTTTGCAGTGCATATAATACAAAGGGTAGGCAATATAGCTATTCTTTCTTGAATGTCAATTTAAGCTTCACTATCCTTTCCTTGAGAAGTTATCCTTTAATCTCTCACATATCCCGTTGGTTTGCGGGTGATAGGCCAAAGCAAACGTGTGCATGTTGCCTAAAAGTGAGACTATATTTTCAAAGAGTTAATTCACAAAATGCAGTCCATTATCGGATGTCAAAAAACTTTGTACACACCCCATCTTGGAAAAACCTTACGGACTAAAATCTTTGGAACTACCTTGTGGGCTAAAATCTTTGCAGTGCATGCAGCATCATGATATGTGCACAGACCTGCTTCTATCCACCTGGAAAAGGTACAAACTACAACTATCATATATTGATAGCCAATAAATGTTTGCCACATATCCACATAATCTATCTTCAAACGTTGGAAGGGGCCAACAGGTCTGGGGATTACTCCTCTCACTGTTCACAGTGTGTGCAATGTCATACATTTCTGGCACACAATACAGTTTAAAATTAACCGTGCCCCATGTTCACTGAAGTTTGGAACAAACTAGTCTTCTGCTATTGTAGCAGCTAGACTCTCTCGAGTCACATACGCAGGATCATGGAGCTGCTTCAATGCTACTCTCAACAATGCTAGAGGCATAACCGTTTTTCCTGTGTTGTCCTGTCTCCAAATTTCCTCAGTGGGGGATAAAGAACATCCCCGCTTTTTCCATAAGTCCTTTTCTTCTTGCAATGCTTGTTCTTGTATTTCAATTAACTGTACAATGGACGTCTTATCAAATCCTTCCTTAACCAACATGTATCTCCCTGCCGCTTTATTCAAATATTTTAACTCATCTTCATACATGGTTGAATAATATGGCCTCTACATCTACGGCTTCTTTCCTGCCAGAGATTAAATCTGTTCTTTTTGAATGCGCTGCACATTTCATGATGGCTATGGTTCCTGGAAAGCTTAAGGCTTCAATGAGTTTGCCTAATAGCCCTGCATGTTGCACTGGAGTGCCGCCTGTGCAGAGGAAGCCCTTTCTCTTCCAATGTGCTAGGTCTGCATGTACTGTTGACATCACATAGGCAGAGTCAGAGTACACTGTCACTTCCTCATCCTCAAAACTTCGTAGTACATCAATAAGCAAATCTAATTCTGCATCCTGTGTTGCATAGGTTGACAGTAATTGTATGCTCATTAATACTTCAAAGGTGCCTACTCGGGTCACTCTTACTACTGCCAATCTCGAATATCTCCCCCCAGTCTCTTGGTCAATTGTTTATGAATCATCAATGAAAACCACTTCCTCTCTTCCTACAGCATTCTCTCTAACATGGGGAATATCATTATAACATTTGGTGTATGTAACACAATCATTCACACCATCATCTTCTCCCACTGGTTCAGCTATGAACATTTCTGGATTCACTATACTACATCTTACAATTTTGATCGCAGGGTTTGAGATATTTACCTCATACCCTATGCTCTTTGAGTGGTCAACATACTTTTGGGTTTCTCTAGAATTGCAAATAATGCATGCTCTACAAATATACTTACGGAACATCCCAAAGCTATGCATGAATCCTTTTCTGTGGCAAATGCAGCAGCAACCAAGGACTGTTCGCAAGGGTAGTGTCCTTTCATAACTGGGTCTAGAATCCGACTGTAATAAGCTAATGGTTTGTGACCATATCCTAATGCCGTTTTCTGTGTAACGACTGCTGTCATGACTTCTCCATTTGAATGGGAAAATAAGTACAATTCTTCACTGTAATTTGCAATCCCTAATACAAGACACGTACTAATCGTGGTTTCTAGTTCATTAAATCCTTTAGTTGTGTTCAGTCCACACTATTTTGTTTTCAGCCACCTTTGCCTCTTTAAGCTCTTTTAAAAGTGGTCAAATGTATTTTCTGTAGTCAAAGCCCCAGGCCCTGCAATACATTCATAGACCTAAACATTGCTGCATTTGTCTCAGCGTATTTGGCTGCACAGTTCTCATAATGGCTTCTGCTCTTTCAGGTGTCACACTTTTCCCTTCATGTGCGATTAACTGTCCTATGTATAATACTTCTTGACAATACTATAATTTTTCTTTGTCTACTTTGTACCCTTTCTCTGGAAGTATCGTCATAAGTTTGACAGAGTCTTCCCAGTATTTTTCTTCTGTCTCATTGCACACTAAAATGTCATCCACATATTGGCCCTCATTACAAGTCAGGCGGTGGACCATGGTGCTGTTAGCACCATGGTCCATGCCGGATTCCGGCATGGTGCATGGTGGAATTACCACCCCATCACAAGGTTGGCGGGGGCGGTAATTCCCCATTCACCATTTGCCCTTCCCCATTCCCATTTTGCCCCATAGGGCATAATGGGAGTGGGGAAGGCGCTAATTATGGCACCGTAAATAGCTCCAAAGTCCCTTTGCGGGTTGGATTTTTAATGCCTGCTAAAAGCAGGCGTTAAACACCAACCCACAAAGGGACACTTGTAATCAGGTGTTAAGGGTTTAACGGCGCTGACGCTCTTTACGGCGCCGTTAACCCCTTAACGCCTGACTTGTAATGAGGGCCATTGAATTATGACAATCCCAAGCGCAACATTTCCTAAATAGATCTGAATAGAAGGGCACTTACAGTATCCCTGAGGCAAATGAGTATGTATCAGGCAAATTTTTCTATATGAAAAGGAAGTCAAATCCTGTGAGTCTTTGTTTAAGGGAATTGAGAAAAATGCATTTTTCAAATCGACAACAGTAAAATACCTGGCTGTTGATGGGATATTGCACAATATTGTTGCAGGGTTTGGAACTAAAGGAAACTCTGCTTTGACTATATGGATACATCTCCATGACCCCCTTCAATATTTTGACAGAGTACATAGGCATATTGCATGGACACTGTGATGGTACCAGAATGACTTGTTTCATTAGGGCAGATATAGGTTTGAATATCCCCTCATCTGCTTCTCTGGACATTGAGTACTATTTTGCACGTGGCAAAATAGCTCCTGGTTTAAGTTTCATTTTCAATGCTCCTACTCCTTTCAATAGGCCCACATCCTATGGACTTGTGGTCCATAAGATACTTGGCACCTTCTCCATGTCTTCCTGAAAATATTGTGACTTTGTTTTTACCAATGCCATTCTCTCTGGTACCTCTATGCTCTGAACTCTAATGCAGTATGTGAGACTTATAAAAAATATGAATTTGTCATCTGAATAGTTATCCCTAAATAGTTCCTCATCTGTCAGTCTATATTCTTCATTGAGGGCTATCGCTGTTCTCCATCCTCTTCCCTCATTGTCTGTCCCATAAAGCATCACCCTTTCTTCTCTTACCACTGCTGCTTCTAATTCCAAAGGAATAACTTGCCCTTCCTCATCATCCATGGGAATTTCTGGCCTGAACAAAAATGTATCCGGCATCCTTATTATTTTACCTGTCAATTTGGGTAACCATGATAATAGAACATTCACTCCATACAAGAATACTTCCTCATCTAGAGGGACTCCCCTTAAGGCTTTTTTTCCTGCAAAGGCTAATATAAATTCCCTCACATTTATATAATGTATCCCCATAGTTAAGCAAACTATGTGTTTGTCAATAAAATATATTGTCATGTTAAGTTTTGTCATCAAATCAGATCCTAGTATATTCACTGGTGTCTGTTTAGAATATATTAATGGCATGTACATATTGTGTTCCCCTATAGATATGGGTAATTCGTCTGTAAATGGAACTAAACTCGTTGCCCCAGTAAATCCCTGAGCACTCATGACAATACCTGACATTGGGTATTTTCCCTCATGAACACAGGAATGAGTCACTCCAGTGTCTGCAAGAAATGCAAATGTCTTGCCTCATATTATTACCTTGACCCTTGGTTCCTCTTGGGGATCTGGTGTTACAGATAGTACTGAACACTTCACATCGCCCTGTGGGCTGTCCTATTGTGAGTATAAATTCATCTCCAGACCTGTGAAAGGATTCCCTCCCACCACAGTCACACTCCCTAATTTAGGTTTGGCCATTTGTGTAGCTCCTGGGTTTATCTGTCATTGTGATGCATCTGTCTGTTGCATTTGGGATATATTATGTCTGTTGTGTGGATGCCTGTTGCATTTGCATAGGTGCTTGTTGTTGCTGCCCCTTCAGTGACTGTGTCTGCATTGGTACTTGTTGAAATTGCTGCAGTTGTGACAATTGTGTCTGTTTTGGCACTTGCTGAAACTGTTGTGGTTGTGGCACATATACCTGATTCTTCATGTGATCATGGGCATATAATCCTTGCAAGTCTGTCCCCCCTCTTGGAGATGGCCAATTCTGTTTTTGCATGCCTCCACTGCCTCTGCATACTCTGGTCACATGTCCTATTTTTCCACAAATCCAACATATCAAAGGCTGTCCACCATTAATTCCTCCACTTCCTTGGCGGTTTTGAAATCCTCCTCGTCCTCCTCCCTGAGACCCATTTTGATCTTTTGCATTGGCTATATTATTTTGCTGTGGGAATTGTACTATTTGCACCATGTTTCCCTCATTACTTGTCAACAGTGTTCCCCATATGGAGAACTTAGATCATTTGTTCTGCACCAACTTCGCCTCTTCTTGCTTTCTACCCTCGACTTTCTTCTTGTCTTTCTCTTTTAGCATACTGCAATGATACACAATTCTCAATTGCATCTCTCGCCATGGTTTTGCTTCCAATCCCACCTGTTTCTTTAACTGACTCTGTACTGGTTCTGGCAGTTCCTGACATAATATATGGTAAAATAATGCTATTGTTTTATCCCACTGCTTGTGCGTTTCCGCACTCCATAGATACTGAGTATCCTGAATAAAAGCAATGGGGTCTTTATCCTCCCTCATCTTCCTTGACATTATCACCCTAATATCAGATGTATCTGGATATTGTACTCTAAGTGCTCACCATACTCTACAATAATTGAGTGGTGCCACCTCGCGCACTGTGAGTTACTTTTGGATACCCTGCTCTTTTCCAAATGTCATCAGATCTCTCCCCTAGAATGGCTGATAATATGCCTTTTGTATAGCCTATAGATAACGTCATTCCTGACGTCCTTCCTTTTCTCCAATTCCTTAATCCATTTTCCCGCACTAGAAGTCAAACTTGGCAGTGTGCATTTTAAATTATCCTTATCCATCTGGGGCCATGGTATATATTGTGGTCGGATTCTCTTTCTCTAATTGTGGCAACTGTGAAAACCCTGATTCTTAGTCATTCCTACCCTACTCACACCCCTTCTCTTCCAGGCAGCATTATCATTACCTGCTTGTCTTCTCGCTGGCAATGCCTTTAGTCTGCTCACATAGGCTGGGGATTCATCCCCTGTACTATGCGATCGTGCTTGTGGTTCTTCAGAATATGGTATTGTTTCTGGTGTTTTTCTTATAGGGTCCTCTTGATCTAACTATTTTGCCCGTTTATCTATGCTTCATTCTCTTGAAAATCCATATGAATCTTCATTCTGTGTCTTCTTATGTTGTTTCCTTTCATCGTCTGACATTACTGTGCCGCAGCTCGTATGACTATTGTCCTTTTCTGTGCCCTCAGGATCTAACCCACTTAAGGATATAGTTCTATGATAATTTATTCTGAAGTCATCTAAGCTTCATCTTGTTCCTCAAAAGGAAGCTTCTTGTTCGCCCTCTTGAGTTTTATACCCTTCCTTATCCCCCATTTGTCTATACAGTTTTCCCATTCTTGTTCCTATGGTCCCTGTATCTTCTTCTCTCCATGCCAGCATACCTAATGGTCCTCACCACCCTCCAGGGGAAGGTTGGGACCTTCTCTTCTCTTCGGTTCACTCTCGTGTTTCTATGGGGATCATGCTTGTATGGCATAAATATTCAATCTCTTCATCTTTAAATCCACTACTTCTGTTAATTTCTTCCTCCCTTCTCCTTATTGCCTTTTAATTCCTCTTCATCTCGCCTTCTTTGTAACCTACATGCTTTCAATCTGTGTGCTTTTATTTTTTCTCGTCTCCATTCTTCTAGCTTCTCCTTCTCCCTTTATGTCTCATATTTTCTTCGTTCTTCATTCTTCCCTACGCTCATAGTCTCTTTCTTGTTTGTATAACCTCTCTTCATCCTTCTCTTTTGCTTTCTTGTCTTGCTCTTCCCTTTCCTCTCTTTCTTGAAATCCACCAATACCCTTTTCATTAAGTTTAAGCAATAGTTGTCATCCAATCCGTTCATTCTGTACTATTGTCCTACCCTTAGCTATATCTGTTATTCTCCTTTGTTTCTCTGCCTCTTCTTCTATTTCTATCTGTATGTTTGATTTATCCTTTATCTCAATGAAGTTGTTTACTTTCATCGTGTGTCTGTGTGTTGTCACGTTCTCTACTTTTGCTGTCTTCCTTAGTCTCTTCACTAGTAAGGCAGGGGGTTTGTATGGTAGATTAGCATACCCCAATGCTACTTTCAATTCCTTTAGAGGGTACATGTCCTTCTCTTTATCTTGTACATTTTGTTTCTTTGGAGCAGAAAGTGGAGCTCAAGGCGTTATGTCTTCCCCTACTTGCTGGCTGAGAATCCACTCCCTATAGACTGGGTCTTATTTCTCATTCTGGTAAATTGTTGAAAGTTCTAATACAGCCAATCTTTTCTCTAGATGTATTCCCTTATGGGTGGCATGGAAATATGTCGTCAGGTTATGTAATACCATATTTGACTGCGATCCCCCTGGAGGGCATAAATGTCTTATTGGTTATGCCCTTAAGCCATTCAGATGGTACTGCATAATCTTGGCTGTATATCTTGCCAGTGTTCTGCATAGCTGTGTGAGAGGTGTTTCTTCCATTACGACAAGCCAATTCAGACTGTCAATACTTACTCAAATAAATATAGCGTTTCAATATATTTGAGAAGGCACCATCAATCTCCACTCATATTGAAGGCAATCAGGATAGTTTCCCTACCTTTGTTTCTATTTATAATTTTTTTAAATCTATTTGATACGATTTTTTTAGCTCCTTCGTTAATACATTCCATTAATTATTTTTATATCATTCTTGTTTTTTTTTTATCTTCACACTGTCTTTTTTCACTTCTATTTTGGTTTTGTCTAATTCTAGCTTTTTGGTTGACGTCTATCCTTTGTCAAAAAGTGTAAGGAAAAGTATTTGTTTATTTAATTGTTTATTTATGTGTGATATTCTTTCTTTGCTTTTTGTTGTTTGTTTTAAACTATGTATCTTTAATAGAATCATATTATACCTGTTATATATGTGCACTTCCAATATATATATATATATATATATATATATATATATATATATTCCCCTTTAGGTATATCTTTCCCTGCTGCCTTAGTGGGTATATTCTCCTCTCTTTTTATTACCCCCTCTCGGAGTTTAATACATGGGCCCTCATTCAGAGGTTGGTTTTAGTCATGGCGCTATTAGCGCCATGACTAGCACCAATACCGGTACTGCCACCGATGTGGTGGTATGGGGAATTACTGGTCCATACCGCCCTTTGCGGGACCAGTAAGTCCCCATTTGAAATGCCATTCCCCATTCCCATTTGAGCCCCCATAGTGCTCAATCGGAAGGTGGCAATAACGGTACCGAAAATTGCGGTACCGTTATTGACCCCGGTAACCCTTTGCGGGTCCCGTCCTTAACACCTGCTAAAACCAGGCGTTAAGGAAGGACCCGCAATTGGGCGCAAAGGGATTACCGGCACCGGTGTCATTACCGGTGCCCGGTATTCCTTTGCGTCCGGGTCGTAATGACCCCCATGTTCTTCTAATAGGCTCTGCCCTTAAGAATTCTTAATGCTCCGATATGGAACTATAGCATGTACTCTTTCCATCTCTCTTGAGCCTGTGAATTCGAGGTATCCTTATCCCTCTTCCTTTTATAATCCCCCAAAATCCAGTTACTCTTAATGTCTCTTATTTACACCATAACACAATTACATCCCCTCGCCCCTTATGTTTCTAGCAACTATGATGGTCTACTTACGTCTGGTACTCAGCTCGAGTCCCCCGGCATCGACTCTCCCACAATAAACCAGTTTGCCTTTCATCTGTGGGGCACCTGCAGGGACAGAAATTTCTTCAAAGTTGGACCTATCAACCATATTTATCACATGATTCTTGTTTGTGAACCACTCACTGCAGGGAATCCCACGCTCGTCTGGCTTATGGCGGGAGTCATCGATCATCTGGGAATCTAGGTCTGGGTTCTAGGTCTGGGCTCTAGGTCGGTTAGACCTGAACCATCCGCACTGCTACCAAATGTGCTCTAGCACCTTGAAGCATCTGTGTGTTAGATGGAATTACCAATAAAATATCTCAGACCAAATAACTGGACAGACTCAAAGGAGATGGTAAAATGCTGCTTTAATCTCAAAAAAGTAAAGCAGGGCGAATAAACACTTATCAAGTAAGTTGATTCATGCAGGATCATAGTGAGTTTTCGATCATACTTAGTTTATATAATGCGAGATGTGTCATCTATGATGTCATCCTACGTGGCAAATTGCAAAAACCTATTAATGGGTGGGATTGGATTAGGGGAACATGTCTACCTACAGAATATACTTGTGTTAGTCCCTCATGGGTGGTCTTTTATCTGTAAGACACACTCTGAGCTACTTCTATACAGGTGGTGTAAGATACTCGTTATAGCAGAGAATGTGGCTGCAGAATAATACTTTGCAATATTGTATGTAAAAGTACATGTCAGGCTATTCTAATTGACTGTCATCCGAATTCCAACCTTGGACATTCAACTTGATAGCAGCACGTGCATAGAAACGAAACCCAGGTGCTTAGGGATATGTCAGTTTTCCCCTTGTTTTCCCAAATCGTCTAGACATGTTCTTGCCCCTCCTAATCTTTGAGAAATATATCCTTGTGCCTGGTCTGCTTGTAGACACCAAGAGTGCCAAGTTTTATTTATTTAAGAAATTTAAATTCTGCGCAATGGACCAGAATCATGGTCTCATGTCATGTGGACTGAGGATGGAAATAGAGTTGAGCTTGGAATCCTAGAATGACGATAGCGAGATTCTGTACACCCATATATTCCCACAGACAAGGATACTTTGCAAGGCGAAGTTCAAAGACAATCTACATGGCAGAAGGCATGGGTGATGAGAGATGTTGGGATAATTGGGTGGGAAGGTAAAGTCAAGTCCACCTCCTGGCACCTGGGTATGAACGCACGTGCTGCTAAGTGAACCAAATGTTCCAGACATGGCACGAGCGTGCCAACCAATTGTAGAGGGCTGTATAATGAAGGGCCTTATAGTTTGAGAGCCATTGATAAACTGTGTACTTAACAGTCATGAAAATTACACGTTTTAGAGGTAGGCATAAACTGTCCATCCGACAGTAGACAGCCAATCACAATACTGGTCCTTAAAGAAAGTTTACTTAGATGTTCCCCTTGAACCATATATAATCGGTTGTTGATTTATCTTATTTTGCCACGTAGTATGACGTCACTTCTGATGTATTTATAGTATAACGTGTATGTTTTATGAGAAGTTTGTGGACAACTGATTGAACATCAGTTGATGTCCATTGTAACCTCCCTGTTTTCTATAATTGTTAACAGCAGTCTTTGTCATCTTCCAGAGTTGGTTCAATTATTTGGACTCTGAGTTACTCTGTGAACCCAATCCATTGTATGCACGTTACTAAGGAACAATAAGTTCACCAGGATTAACCAGGATGTGGCCAGAAGCCATGCATGCTGAAATGGTAGTCATAATAGATTAGCATTAAATGAGAGATACCAGGGATTCCAGCAAGTCTGGGTGGATAAGATGCTTATCACTGATTTATATGCTAAAGAAGCCCTCTGCATTGCGGCTGGTGTTAGAGGTCCCCAACCAGATGCACCCTGTAATAAATTAGGATTTATGTACGTGAATATGTAACCATGTGATGATGTCACGACCGACTATGGAAAGATCCCTAAAAGGGGAGTGCTGTAAATATGAGTGCAAATGTATATTGAAGGTGTTGGTGATGAAGTGGATGTATACAATGAGAGCATGGGAACTAAGGGGGCTTAGATTTCTGTGTATAGGATTGAACAATCATGTTTGGAGGGATGACTTTGCAACTGAATATGTGGGAGTGTGTTAAATGTTGCAATAATGTATATATTGTATAACTTTTGTGTGGTTCGATGAGGATCTGGTTAGTTCAGTCTAAAAATCGTCTAGCCCCTCCCAGCCATTTGTATACAATAAACTTGCTTTAGGGACAAATGTGCACTCACTTCTTAAGAGGAGATCCTATTTTGAGTAAGGAGATCGGAGGTCCACCCCTACACCATACACAGGTCCTGAGCTTGACATGGCTTGAGATCCAAGGCGCTCATTACTGAGTCCCAGTGAGGTCAATACATGTCTTGGATCGCTCATTCCCTCTAGCAGAATTGATGTGACGTATTGGGTTGCATTGCCACTTTTCAGGTTGTAGCAAGCCTGATTTTCATATAGCCTTTCGCCTTCATCAATGCTGTTGTATGGTACTGATGGCTGACAAATAATGGTCTGAAAGGTTGATAATAGCATAGCCATGTTTTTTTGATTCATTTAGACCTTTTCACCTATCACTCTACAGCATTGTACCTCCCTAGGTCTGACTGATTTGGCCTGATGTAACCTTCTATTTCTATCTGAATAAGGGATTGCTCACCTGCTGCACCTTAGCTTCTACCTTTGCAACATCCTGATGAAATCCCATTCCCTCCTCCCGCTCCGCTGCTCGGTCATTCAGGACCTTCTCCTTAGATATGACTTCCTCTTCCTCCTGATTTTCTGTCACTCCTTTTACCACCTCTTCCTCAGATCTTATCCCCTCCTCATGCTAGACGGCTCCTCCTTCTTTCACCTCCTCCTCAGCACCACCTTCCTCTCCTGTTGTTATCACCTCCTCCTGTCTCATTTCCCCCCCTGGGTTATAGTACTTCATAAAGGCACTGTGTATGAGTCTACACCGCTATATTACTTCCTATCACCACTTCCTTGAGCAACCACTCTGTCTGAATGGACCCCACTTACTTAGTTTGCAATATTACATGTCGCACATAGTAGGGTGATAATGGAAAATGTATCTATCAGGTGCTGAGTTCTGAGGACAAAGCCAGTGATCACTCTTACATTGAAGTTCTGATAGAGGATGAGGCGATGGGAGAAAAGGGTGAGAACAAAATGAGAAAAACAAACTTTTAACAAGTAGACTGGGGTGCATATCGGAGGCAGAGTGAATCCACAACAGTTGAAATGGTAAACATGTAATAAGTTGGAAGTAGTATGAATAAATGAATACATTGCACATGAAATTGCATAAGTAAAAAAAATAAAGAATTCATGAGAGAAACACGCATAAAGTGTTCTGTATCTATCGATCTCTGTGTTATTTGTTTCTATACACTGTTTCAGTACTACAAGGGGTTACTAAAATCATAAATGTTAAATCTGAACAGTGCCACACCCACCATTTTGGGTCTAAGGCACACCCCTTTTGATATCGATTTAATATAAAGTTAATGTAAAATGCATATAAAAATTATATCAAACATTTTTGATATAACATTTAGATCAAAATTAATGTGAAAGTTAATATAACAATTACTATATTTTTAATACTATTTTTATATACTTTTTTATACAAAATGAATTTAATGACCCCCAAAAAAATGAATCGACCTCCCCAAGTTTTGATATGATTTTGATATAAAATGTATATCAATGTTATAGGAACTGGATATGAACTCTACATATAGTATAGATGATGTCATGGCACTCTAGACCCTCTACAGTTGAATTTGTTTCTTCAAGCAGTAACATCAAACTTTGATATAGATTTTATATAAAGTATAAATAGATGCCGGCATGGCAACCTCAGCCCTTGGGGTGCTGCCAAAATACTTCTATGTGCATTCGCTTTATACGCAAAGTGTGGTTCACAGATCCAATACAAAAGACGCCAAACTATTGGCCTTTGGCAACACTTGTTTCATTTTAAAGGAGCACAATGCATGCCCAGGAAACTTGTAGAATGACTGAGCTACATGTGGCCTCCACAGCCATCAGAAACCCTGATGCTGTTTACAGGGACACATGCCGCATGCAGCAGGTAAATTACTGTGTTGGTGGAGGCACATGCAAATATGAAGCGAGAACTGTAGTGGGGCAGGGTTTCAGGCTTTTGCCAATTGCTGGCACACATAACACAATACACTGACTCCCTTAGTTCCCTTAGTTCAGGACAAACAATCCACCTTAACAGCTTCGGAATGCTTATCTACGTTGACACAGTACAAAGTTCATTTTGCTCTGCTGGAGCCGAAAAAGCAAATTCGAACATGGGACAGAAAGCAGGAGTTAATCAAAATCGCAGATAACTTTAAAATGGCGGTGTAGTCAGCCTATTTCAGGTTCATTCAAAGCCTATTTCAGGTTCATTCAAATGTGATTTATAGTGCGATGTGAATGTGCTTAGGCCAATGTTTACTATCAGGCGGTATTCATGCAAAATATACTTTTTCAAACTCACACCGGTCTTCTGGATTTTTGCTGCACCAGCAACAGGATGCACATTAGAGCTATTAAGAAGGCATTGTATATTTAGCTCTGATGAGGCAGTGACTCAGGGGGCTTTTGAAATGCCAAGAATGCCAATGACTTACACTGACATTTCAGCATGTTTTGCTGAGCCACCAACATGATGTACATCAGTGGTCTGCTAAGTCCTTCTATATTTAGCTCTGCTGTACTCGACAGAATACAGCTAAAATTACATTTTGCTACAAGGACACACAAACCCGAGTGTGTGCAAAGTAAGCAAGACATCATGGGTGTTGGGCACGATTGTAGCTACAAGGGCATCTGTTACCAGGAAAACAATGCAGGGGTTGGGGGTGGGTATTACTAACCTTTAAAGGGGCACTTCTGACTGCCACAGGAATATGGCTTAGAAGTTGTGTGGATGAAGCCTGGAGCTGAATTTCTGCCAAACCCCTATGCTGGAGACTCCTGCTGTGCCACTAATTGATTGAAGTTAATTTCAGTCTTGCGAGTAAACATCGCTTTCTGGAGCTACTGTGACCACCTACAAGGCCTTTGATTGGAAACCAGCCCCTTTGTTTACGAAGCGGCTTGGTGGTTGCCAGCAATAAAAGGCGAGCTGTTTTTATATTTTCAAACTAAACATGCATTGTGTTTCAATGCGGAGGGTTTTATATTATTTAAAAAAAATATATAATTTCAAAGCACCCTGTATATCTGTGTTGAACAGAATTCTGCTAGTGGAAAAAAGACAGTTCCAACACATGGCTATATGAATGTATATTTTAGACCATTTCTTTTTTTTAAGTAAAGTTGTATGTCTTTTTGTACACTTAGAGCAGTTACTGTTCTACGTGTACAAAATGGGAGTTGGGGCTAATTCAAATAATGTGGGGCTCTGTGTAAATTCAGGCCTTTCAATCCTATAAACTTGCACCTTGCAGACATTACGTTTTTAGATCAAAATGTAATCTTTGCTAGGATCCACAAAAACTCACACAAATGCACAAGCACACTAGGCAACCCAAATATTTTTCACTGGGAAGCGCCACTCGCATTACTCCATACACTGCATGTTCGAAAAGTTGCTTTAAACATTGTACATTTAAAAAAATAAATCTTCCACGAATGAAACCCTAAATGTACTTACTGAAATCACATCCTTGAAAGGCAAGGAACACAATTGTCTTTTTGTGGGACATCATATCTGCATACCGGCCCACCCGCACTGCATTGTTTTAGTTTCCATGCCAATAAACTTGGTAAAATATTTTCACTGTGCAACATATTCATCACAGACTGATTATGACCCAATTTAACACCAATGGGGGTTGCTGAATATGAAAGATGCAGGATTTGTGGCAAGTGCCAGGGTGTTACATCGGATTTAAGATGTTATGTAAAATGTTATGTTTTGTGGCAGCTGGAATATTGTTTTTGTATATTTCAAAGCTGTGATTGGTGATGTGTAAAAGCTGGTTTCTTGCAAATTGCAACGACTGTACCAATTCATATTTTAGATTGTGTCCAGTGGGTCTAGTGGACTAATTTTGTATTTCCAAGTAGGCGTTGCATTTTTTTGTGATCGCAAAACAGTACAAATTACAGGACTTGGGCAGTAGAAAGCTTTTGTGTCTATTCTCTCCGTGGAAGGGAAGCACAGATTGTTAGGCTGCATCTTTTACATGTGGAAGGTACAGTGGGTTGCTAAGGCACACAGCGCTTTTAGCTGTCAACTATGAGATAGAAGTGTGATACTCTTTGGGAGGGCACGCAGAGCACATCCGTAAATCCTTCCAGGACACCACCTCTTAAACTCTTTTCCCAACGAGGGAGATGTATTGCTTTATCTGCACTTAAACACTGCAGATGATTCCTTACAGGACGCTTCAACAATAATTCTAACAATCCAAAAAAGAATCTGTTGGCCTTGAGAAAGACATCTAGTCGAAACACGTGTTGGCTGTTTTTTGCATAATTTACTACCAGGGAATAAACTGGACTAGCAACCCATTTAAGATTTTGGGACACTAATTTTATGGACAACTTTTCCAAAAATACAGTATTACCATATTGGCCAAGCGCAAAGTGCGAGGGGTTCTTCACTACTGGTATTCTGTGATAGCCTTTTTAAAATACAGTCATAACACCAACTGTGTCTCACACAATACTGGCAATGCTGAAAATGTGAACTTCCAATTTTGGCATTCCTTGCACTGTGGGATTTGTGTTTTTATCAAAGATCAGACATCTTGATGAAGAGGTTTAGCCAAGATTCTTTTACACAAACTGGTGAAAAGGTTTATATTTAATGTGTTAACCATTGGGCCAGGGGAACTATAGCACAGTATCTGTTAATGTTTGAAAATAGAACTTGTTTTAAAAATGTATTTGAATACCACAATGTGGTGATTGTCATTGTGTAAAAGATGTCCTATTCTGATTCTACATTTTTTATGTTTTTATTTATAGACAACCTGTATTCCAAACGCAGGATAGTGCTACAGGCAGACACTCTGGGTGTGGAATGTGCCAGCCGACAACCGTCAGGCATTGGATTTATGGAGTTTTCTTCACCTGATTCAACAAACCCTGGCTGCTTTGCTGGCTAACAAGCGTCAACTGTTTTGGTGTGCCAACAAGGATGAAGGGGAATCCGCCACAGTTTCAGAATGGCTTAAGGGGTGCTTTAACACGAATGAACAGATGGGGCAGTCCAACGATGGAGATTGGCTTTTCTGGTTCCTCAATGGGACTTGCAACTGGGGCTGTCAGATGCCGGATGATTCATTATAACACTTAAAGGCACAGCGTGTACCATACACAGTGGATTTGGGTTTCTATACATCCTTTAATACATATGCAAATTGAGCTCCCGACCAAGCAAACTGTGAGCTGTGATACTGGGTCAGGGCTATGAGCTAGTTTGAAAAGGAAAGCGATTGATTTGGTGTGTGCTAATCCAGAAGGATTACGAGAATTGTTTGCAGCAATAGACGCTGTTCGGCTGAAACGGTCTCCATTCATTTCACTACAACTATGACAACCCAACACACTTGTTCAAAACCCATAAATAAGACAGTGTCCAGAAAGATGTCTACCAGTTTCTGTCATCTCACAATGAATAGTATTCTTTCGGACAGTTAAACGGCCTGCAGATTAGGCCTGCGGTACTTATATAGGTGTAAAATGGATTACTAAGTGTTTCCATGACCCCACGATCTGCGGTATTCCAAATTCATTTCGCCCCTGTGCTAGAAATAATGTCTGTTTCTTCATATTGTCGGGGGCTCATCTTCTAATTGCTCCTAACTGTTTGCCTATGTATGGCCCTTTGTGGATTTACATTGTGTGTCCTGGGAAGGTAGCAAAGTTTAAGTGACAAAATGGCAATTATGGGTTCATTGTCAGTAAACATGAATTTGTTATTTTATCGACCTTAATGTTATTGTTGCCTGCCCGGCCATCATTGTGAAACTGTTCACATTGGGGCTGTTGTCAACATTTATCTCCAGCAATCTAGCAATGGCAGTTAGGTTTCAAAGAAGGGTTGGGCCATTTTCTTATTCCACCAGCACAATTGCAAAAGTTTCCCATCGCATATAAAAGCGTAGTTGCATAATTTCGGGTTTTCAATGATGTCACCAAGTTCTTTGTTTACATCAAATTTTAGCAGGTTCACGGCCTGATTGACTGAAGCATTTTATAATGGCGCAATCCCATAGGAAAACGTTCTGTGAATCAGGCCCTATCTCCTGCCAGATATCACTGCTGCGAAACATTATCAGAAATATAAATGTACTGAGAACGAAATACGTTTGTGCATGAAGTAGGTGCAAGTCCATGCATGCACAATTAGCACAAGTCTTACAACTAATTCTGCTAGTCTATCTGTGTAACTCCCTTTCCCTAAGTATTTTTTTCTTTTTTCTGGCATGCTTAGGAGCATCAGGTGTGATGCAGAGGTGGCCTCCGTCAACTGGTATGCGGCCAGGTACATGCCCAGGATGCTGGAGTAGGAGGCATATCCTGTTCAGGTTATGAAGGCTTTATGGCCGAAGTGGTGCAGAAAAAAAGAGAGTTGGACAGAAGTACGGTGCACCACAAAAAAGGCACCCCATAACTGGGACAATGTTTTGCATCCTAAGCCAGATCTACCAGAGAGCCTGAAAGAAGGATTCCAAAACACTGTTTGACAGGCGCTCCAATTAGAATTTTAATAAGATTGCCAAATGTTATCCTCTACACGTGTTTCACCACTTATAGATCTAGTGGTTCATCAGGAGGTATATGAGTATTTCTTGTGTTCTCAAATGTATTATGATTCTTTCTTTATGGTATGCAGATTTGAAAGGTAGGTTTCCTTTCCGGTTTATTTAGAACAGTCTTCACAAGTTGAAGTATTTACTTCTGGTTTATAAATGGGGCAGTCCCTAAATGTATGTAGCTCCTCGTTTGTATTGGATTCAGGTCTGGATTCCGGACTGCTCCTGAGACAGAGCCTGGACATGCAGGTTTTTAGAGACAACAAAACCCTCACTTATGAACAGGCCTGTACCTGCAGCAGCCTGCAGTAGTAGTAAGTCATATTGTGCTAATCCAACATGAAATGCCAAATCAGTGTTGCATTGAACTTGTTTTGACTTAATTCTTTTAAAACTTTTTTTTAACTCTTTGCAACTTTAGTTCACGCTTTTTAACTGATTTTTTATAACTTTTTAACTTTAGAACTAATTATCTTGTTTCAAAGGGATTCTGTGGGCCTGTTTTCCAGCTGCAGAACTACGTAGAAAAATCAGGCTTTCTCGATTGCTCCAGGTCTGCCTTTTACACCGATCATGGGACCAAAACTTGATGGCCATTTGCGATGATATTCTTGCAAATGCACTTGAAGGGTCCTCGTCATTGCTTCATTTTTCTAGACCTCTCTGCATTATTTTAGACTATTTACTAGGAGATTATCCTAGGTTGCCTTACTTGGGTGTTTAAGGCTGACCTTGCCTGGCTCTGTTCTTTTTTTATCTGGGAGATCCCAGGCCACCTAACTAGGTTCTTTACTTTCTAGCCCCACCAGTGTCCAATGTGCTGAACCCCATATCGCTCTTGTTCAACATCTATATCTAGCAGCAGATGGGCCTTTTGATATACCTGGGCTTCACTATCACTACTATAGAGATGACACTAGGATATACCTTAAGATCTCAGGTATGATTAAAGATCTCTCCAGCCTATTCACCTACCTGTATGTGATCAATAATTGGATGTTGTGCAACGGTTTACAATTTAAGAAGCCAAGAGGAAAATGTTTCTATTGGTACTCAAGCACCTGTTTAAGGACCCTGCTCACCCCTTCTCTCTTTGGCTGCCAACCATCTATTCTGAGATGATAACCAATGTATGAGTTTATTGGCAGTCTGAACCAGGCTTTAGCACCCAGATAAGTAAAATGTTCAAGCCTGCCGTTTTGAGACTGTGGCAACCCCACCATATTCTTCCTTTTATTTCCCACACCGAGCACGCTGTCATGGTTGGCTCCTTGGTTGATACACAGTTGCAGTTGGTCTATGGCCATGCATTTGACACTGGCATCCCTGAGTATCAACATGAACAAGTGCAGACTGTCCAGAAGGCAGCAGTCCACTTGGTCTTCAGGCTCTGCAGGTCCCTCGCAGTCCCACTCTCTAGGCAGTCTCTTGTTTGGCTCCCTCTACACAACATAATGTACTTGAATTTACTATGCTTAGTCTTTAAGTGTCTCCATGGACTTGACCCCCACTATTTAGCTAGGAAAATGTCCCTGTAAGGGTCCATTGAAACTCTTCACTCACCAAATGGTATGTTGCATGTTATCCCTAAGACTAGATGTAAGACAGGAGCATATTGCCGTTTCTCAACTCCTTAACCTAGCACTCCCTTACTACCCCTCTTCACAGACAGGTATCTATGCTGTCTTTTTTGCATGGCACGGTTGCTACAACTTGTCTTTTTACTTATCCCTGTTTTATAATGACCTATACCTACTTCATTTTTGTATTTTACCACCTGCACCTAGATGCAGTTGATTCTGCACTGTTTGCATTGTACAAATGCATAAACATAAGGAATTAACATTACAAACATGTTTTAACTCTATTTTACTTCGTTTTATTAAATTTAATGTGTACAATTTCAAGTATTTAAATTACTGGTATGTAGTTACTGACAGGTGACAAGAGCAAGTTGGGTGTCAATATGCGTGGAAGATTGAAACGAGGCGGGGCCCACAATTGACCAATCAAACTAGTTACAATTAGATGCCCACAGTTAAAAGTCGCAAATCATCATTTTTTTCCAACTTTTCATGGGGCCTTCAGGACCTAAAAGAGTCACTGTCACCATCACCTGAATGAGGTGATGGTGAACAATTGCCTTCATTTCCATCTTCAACAGAAGAATATAAATGGTTTTCTACCACCGCTGGACCGGCTTCCTTTTTTTTACCATAGAGTATTTCTCCTGTGAATCTAATATAGCATCTCAAATTGCCTCATCACAGCAGTGACAGCCAGAAGAAGCACTTTCCCCCCACAACTGAAACCGATGACGACTTGGGTTCAGCATTGTACTCATGTTAAACACAGATTCACATACTCGTGGTTGCACAAGGTACAGCCTGCTTCTGACATCTTCTGAAGAGTTGGGAGGGTTTAGGCCCAGACTGCTCCCCATTGAAATGGGCACTTCCTTGCCAACTCTAGGTTTTCTCATGTAGAACTTTTTGAATCTGGTGTATCATGCAAGAATGGCAAACATAATAGTATGCACTATGTGGTAGTGAGAACAAATACAAATGTTGAGGAACATGTTGTAAATGCATTTATTAATACATCTATTGCTACACGTGCTGCTAAAACAAGGGGTTATGAAAATTGTCAATTTCAGTTGCGTCAATTTCATGAAATTATACACAAAATGTAATGAAATTATGTTTGTGATTTTCATCCCACATTTTTTCCTAGTACTCCTTAAGTGTGGGCTGCGTCTTCAAACTCCCAAATACACCCCCTTTATAAATCCAAATCTAGAAGCAGATCTATAAAGTCACCTTCTGACCATTTTGTACTGTCCCTGGTGAGGCAAGCATTTTCAAATTATGGCTGGGCTCACCTGTGTTAGCAGTGTGAATTCATCTAGCTACACCAACAATAAAATGACTTCGATGTGTTATAGTTGAAGGTATAAAGGCAAAAAAGCAGAGAGAAAATTGCATGCATGTTTTTGAGGCACATGCAGTGCTTTATTTGATGCATTTTTATATCCCTGATAAACATATCTAAATGTTCAAAATTCAATATATTTTATGGAAATGGATTAATGATCTGATAAAATCATGTGTTTTGTTCTCTTCACATTTCTACCATAAGCTTAACAAGTTGTAGATTTGTGGGGGTTTCTGAAACCCTTTTAGACTGAGGGGGTGGGAGGCCCACCTAGTATGGTACCTTTGACTCTGAGGCACTACGATTATGACATTCGATGTGTTTTTTAAAAAGACATCTTCCTAGAATGATGAAATGTCACACCGACCTAATGTGAGCGACTGAGACAGCCTGATTATTCTGGGGCATCTAAACTTGGTATCCTTCCGATCCAAGAAATTCTGAGACTCTCCTAGTCTAGAGACCTCTGACTCCATGAGTTTACAAGTTTAGAAGGCTCAGATTGAAAGACCTTTGTAGTGTGGGATGCTCAGACTCTGGGCTTCACTAGTCTCTGGGATCTATATTAGTGACCTTCCTAGTCAGTGGTGCTATCACTGTGATACCTCTTGCTTTGAGGAGGTTGAATATGATGAAGTCTGAGGTTGAGTATTTTTACTTTGGGTTGGCATCTTTTTTTGCATTAGAGGTGATGAGAATTATCTAATGAGAGACAGAGGCCGTCTGACTGAAAGACCATCTCTGGTGAAATAATTTCATAGCCAGAAAAAGTCGAAAGTTGATTCAAGTCTTAAATGTGCTGTGCATTAGTAAAAACAACTCAGCCCAGAGGTGCTTTAGGCAATAAGGGTAAAACAGATAAAAATGAGCTATATACCTCTTTCACTTCTATAATGGTAGCATGGGTCAAGGACTAGATGTACATCCACAGTGATTGCTTACTGAGATAAAACTGATACTGGTCCTAAGAGGGCAAGGGTTATCAGGGATTATGCCCAACCCTGTACTACATCTGGGCCGAGTAGTGTCTCAGGCATAAAAGTAAAGCAGGTAGAATGTGAATTGTATATCTCTTTCTCCTCTATTTTGGTAGGCCGAAGGCAGGCTACACTCTTTATGGGTGTGAGTCATCAGCAGAAACATCCAAAATCAAACGAACAATATATTACTACATTTGTGAAAGTTTGTTTGTATGCTCAGGGTTGGGTCCAACCCCATAACAGTTGGTGGGGTGTATTTTGGCCCACAGTGGCATACCAGTCTGGGGTGTACTGGTGATAGTGAAATTTGAACAACCCCGCCAATTCGCCCTGCACAGGGTGGGTGCCGGCCCTGTGCTATCAGTATGAGTGATTTTGGGAGATTGCAGATTTAGCAATTGGTGGCTCCAGCCTCACAGCAATTGGTGGGCTGAAATCTTGGCTCGGGGTTGGCATACCAATCTCGGGTGTACTGGTGATAGTGAAATCTGACCAACACCACCCATTTGCCCTGCACAGGGCGGGATCTGGGATATCAGATATGTGAACATTTGCGTGTATGTTCGAGGTTGCTCCAGCCCCACAACAGTTGGTGGGCTAAAGTTTGGGCCCAAGGTTGGCATACGAGTCTGGGGTGTACTGGCAATAGTGAAATCTGACCGACCCCACCCATTCGCCCTGCGCAGGGCGGGCTCCTGCCCTGTGCTATCAGTATAGGCGATTTCGGGAGATTGCCAATTTTGACATATTCAAAAATAGGAAGTTAGGACACAAGATCGGCATACCAGTCTGGGGTGTACTGGTGATGGTGATATTTGACCAATCTCACCCGTGCACCCTACACAGGGGTGGAGCTAGGTCCGGCCCTGTGCTATCAGTATAGGCGATTTCGGGAGATTGCCGATTTTGCAATTGTTCTAAAATAGGAAGTTAGGACACAATATAACATGGACAAGGCAATAGAAGACCCCCACGTGCATGTCAGCTACAGACCCGGGCAACGTTTGATTTGATTTGATTTATTTATTTATAGAGTGCTTTACACTAAGGCACTGTACAGTGGAACAACATAATACATGATAACAACAACAAAATAACAGTGGAAGCAAAATTAATCGTGAATCATTCGACAAAACGGTGCAAAGAGCAATTAACTGAAGGGGAGGGGGGAGGTGGGAGAGGGGGAGTGGGATTAGGTGTGGGGGGGTGGAGATGAGTTGGGCTGGGTGGGTATTGCCAGTAATACAGTAAGCAGTAAATAAAAGAAATGGCCAAGCAATGTTCTATACACATATATACTTTACTTGAACACAGATAACTCATAAAAGCACTAGAAATCCACCACTGGAAGACAAATTCACAGATAAGGCAGTCTACTCTGGCGGTTATAATGCAGGAGGGAAACAGTAGAGGTAAGAGTGAATAAAACAGTGAAATCAAAAATAAATCAGTTTCTTTAAATTGTCTTTTTGGGTAAGGTAGTAACATGGGACCTATTCAGCATCTAGGGCCCAAGGTAAAAGCCTACGGGGTGAGGTGCCAAGTTTGCCTTGAAATGGGGCCTCGCATCTACAAGTTCACTGCCTTAGTCTCTTAAAGCAGGCTCAGCAGTTTCAAGTAGTCTTCTTTGGGATTCTACTTCAGCAGAAGCAGAAGATTTGACTCACACATTGTGATGTGACAGGCGGCTTGCTTGAAACCAGAAGGCAGACAGGTGTGTCAAGCATCAGGTGGTTTCGTCTGGGATCCAAATGTGCCTTTGCAATCTCAAGACACATTTATATTCATCCTTATTGATAAAAGGCTATGCTTATCAATTTCAGGCACCATGGGTAGTGCTCTTAGACTTAGAACATGCTTTGGGTTGCAGGACAGGTTGCCTTGGAGAGTTGGGCCCTCTTCCCAATCACAAGGAAGTGAAGAAAGAATATTTCTCCGGATATTAGTAGTCTTCCTTTCTGAGTCAATTGCTTTCTTTATACTTTGTGTTTCACAAAGTGTCTCCTCTTAATTACCGTTCACTTCTACCCATACAAGCAGCTTATTTTGAAGTGTATGTTGTTCGGGCCTTGCAAGAAATGAGTTCACATTTTTTCCATTGGAACTAACATATGGTTTTCTGCATGTGCTCATAACCATGTGCTGTCAATGCTGAGAAGAGGCAAGTACATTCAGCAGACACACCTTTGATCAGATGACAGCAGATAAATGGAAGGCAAATTCTATTCTTCACTATTCACTATTTTTCTTATTATACTTCCCATCTTTGGTAGGGTAGTCATTTACAATAATCTTTACGTAGTGTGAGAAACCTGAGGGTGTTCTCATCAGTAGTCCCCGGGGATCCATTGCTTAGGTGGCCAGGGCCTTCGCTCTTGGATCCCAACCTTGGGGGCGGACCAGTGAGGGAGGATCACCTAGGCAGGGGGTCTTCGGGCACTGCAGGGAGGGCGTCCGAAGGTGAGACATGGTATCCCTCCGACTATGGACATGAAACATTTGAAGTTGCGATGAAATATATATACTGTATGTAAAGGTATTGGGCCTCATTACGACCCTGGCGGTAAGTGAAAAACGATGGCGGTAAATGGTTACCGCCATCGTTTTCCGCCAGGTCCGATCATGACTCCTGACCGTAAACTACGATGCCAATAGCGGCATCGTAGTTAACGCTGCCGCTAACTGCGCTAAGGGTGCGCGCACGCGACCGCCCACACCGTACTTAGCGCCATGGCGGAAAGGTATGCAAATGCCGACCCAAGCGGACATGCACCTAACGCCATCACCGAGGCCGCTAAGTACCTTACCGCCATGGTGCAAATAACGCCATCGCGAACCAACCGTAAAGGGCCAATTCAAGTGAATGCAGCTGCCACAGGTGCACAGGTGAAGGCAATACAGACTCAGGGGAGTACAAAAAGAGCACACCCCACCCCTACCCACACCCAGTCACACTCCACAATGATGGCAATACGACTAGCAATGTTGGGGCTGGAGGACCTGATAGCAATGCATGTGCTACTACAACAGCAACAACAACAACAACAGGCAGCACAGAGGAGACGCAGGAGGAGAAGGAGGGCAAGGCAGGCCCAGCAAGCCCCACCAGCACAGCCAGTGCCACCACGCAGGCAGCCCCCAATCCCACGCATCAGAGCCAATCCAAACAACCTCACTGCTGAGCAGATCCACACCCTGTACCGTTTGGACCGGGACACCATCACCGCCATCGTAGACATGACACACGACGACATCGTCAGCATGATAGAAAGTCCAACCGCCATCCCCCCCCTACTGAAGGTAGTGGCTGTACTCCACTTCCTGGCCACAGGCACCTACCAGCACACAGTGGGGCACCTGCATGGCATTTCACAACCATTATTCTCACGAACACTCATCCAAGTGCTCGATGCCCTCCTCAAGCACACAGACGACCACATCTCATTACCACGGACTGCCCAGGAGATTGCAAACACCAAAGTGGGTTTCCATGCACTAGCCAGCATACCCGGTTGCATTGGTGCCATCGACTGCACCCATGTGGAATTGGTGGTTCCACGTGCCATGGAGGTACCGTACCGCAACCGGAAACAGTTCCACTCTATCAACGTGCAAATGGTCTGTGACTCCAACAAGATCATCACACATTGTTGTGCCCGATTCCCCGGATCAACCCATGATTCAATGGTCCTGAGGAACTCCACAATACCACGCTACATGGAGCGACATGCAGGCCCAAGATCCTGGCTACTCGGTGAGTGCAATGTCATGGAAGTGGGCATGGGAATGACGTACCAGTGCATACTCCACCTGGCAGAAAGGGGGGGGGGAAGATGCATACTCCACCTGGCAGAAAGGGGGGGGGGAAGATGCATACTCCACCTGGCAGAAAGGGGGGGGGAAGATGCATACTCCACCTGGCAGAAAGGGGGGGGAAGATGCATACTCCACCTGGCAGAAAGGGGGGGGAAGATGCATACTCCACCTGGCAGAAAGGGGGGGGAAGATGCATACTCCACCTGGCAGAAAGGGGGGGGGAAGATGCATACTCCACCTGGCAGAAAGGGGGGGGGGGAGATGCATACTCCACCTGGCTGTGAGTAACACAGAGAACGGATACAGAGGAAGGGCACTCACAATGCACAAAACCCCTCTGCATACATAGGGTGATGGCATGCAAAACAGGCCATGGCAGCAATGAGCATATACTGGTTGCATAGTGTGAATCAATTAGTGCATGTAGAAGTGAGCCAAGGTAACAGTTCCATGCCAGCCATGGTGGAACATCATGTTCCTGATCAGACAACATGACTGACACATACATTCTCGCCTACATACAGGTGATGCAGCCTATCCCCTGAAGAGGTGGCTCCTCACGCCAGTCCGGAACCCGCAGAACCAGCACGAGGAGGACTTCAACCGTGCACATACACGTACTCGTGTGGTCATAGAGCAGACATTCGGCCTCCTGAAGGCACGGTTCCGAAGCCTCAGCAGGTCTGGTGGGGCACTCCTGTATGGCCATGAGAAGGTGGCAAAGATCGTCATGGCATGTGTCATGCTGCACAATATGTGCGTCAGACGGAATGTGCCCCTGCCCCCTGACGCAGAACTGCAACCACCTGACGATGAGGATGAGGAGGGTGCAGATGGGGCGCCACCACATGGAGGAGGCGATGCACAGGAGGGGCGTGCCATGCGCCAAAGTATCAACGACCACTGCTTCTAGCACACACGGCTGGTGTTTATCGCATGGAGACTGCACTTGGGGCACTGTGTGTCTCTGGGACATGCACACTGTGGACTGTACACCAATAAAGCACACATACGCAATGAAAATGTCCACACATTTCTTTTTTTGAAAGAAAAAAGTGTATTGGAACTATGAACTGTCGTGTCACACCCCCTCCCACCTCCCCCCTGCACACCCCAACACACCCCCTCCCACCTCCCACCTCCCCCCTGCACACCCCAACACACCCCCTCCCACCTCCCACCTCCCCCCTGCACACCCCAACACACCCCCTCCCACCTCCCACCTCCCCCCTGCACACCCCAACACACCACCTCCCACCTCCCCCCTGCACACCCCAACACACCCCCTCCCACCTCCCACCTCCCCCCTGCACACCCCAACACACCCCCTCCCACCTCCCACCTCCCCCTGCACACCCCAACACACCCCCTCCCACCTCCCACCTCCCCCCTGCACACCCCAACACACCCCATGTAGCTGTCAACAGATGCCTGTGACAGTGTCCACAGGCCGTCACAAGCCCCCTCTCCCGGCCCCCGGGGCACCCCTGGCTGTGGAGCGCAGGTTGCGTCCGGAACGGCGCACGGGGCTGCTCTGCGCAGAACTGGCAGTGGAGGATGTCCCTGGCTGCCCCTGTGCATGCAGCTCCTGTACTGTGTGGGTGAGGTCAGTGACCGCACGACGCAAGCCCGCAAGTTCGGCACAGATGTCCCTGGACATGGCCTGCATGGCATCCCTCAGGGTGGCAGTGCTCTGCGCCACTTCCGCCCTTAGTGTCTCCGTGGCCTGTTCAATGCTGAACCTAGCCCCCACACATTCCGTGGCATGCTCATCCAGCATTGCGGACAGTTGATGCTGCCGCTGAGTGATGTCCTCGAGGGACGGCTGGCCGTGCTGGCCCATGGACAGTGCAGGTGGAGTGATGGAGGGGCTGGTCCCCTCCTGTGGAGTGTGGACAGGGCATGGGGTGGAAGGCCACTCCTCTGCCTCAGTGTGCCCCTGTGTGTCGCCCTCATGGGGGCTGGCGTCTGAGAAACAGGGGGAATGTAGTTGGTCAGTGGGGCTTCTGACCTCCTGCTCCATGTCCGAGTCAGAACATGCAGCTGTTGCAGCTGTCTCCCCGATGTTGCTGCTGGCCGCTGACCCCCTGCCTTCTGTGGCAGGCAATGTCGGTGGAGGTGGAGCAGCTGCTGCTGGCCTGCTGCCAACAGGGGTGCTTGCCGGTGGGACCTACGGTATGCCTGCAGTGGGACCTGCTTGTCGTGGGGTCTGCCTCACTGCAGCTGAGGTTGAGGGTGCAGGGAGGTTGTTGTTGGACTTCGCTCTCTTCGGCGCAGGGGTGTCCTGGTCCTCTGGGTGTGATTCTGTGCCTGTGGTGGAGCAAAGGTGGGAGGGCGTTATTGATGGGTCTACGGACTTTTGAATGACAATGGTTGACATTATTTTGGCCAGTGGATGAGGCAGATTTCAGGCAGTGCCATGCAGGTTGTCTCCTTTTGGTGTGGTATGTGGATGCAGGTATGCGGGTGCCAGCAGTGTATGCAGGGTGGTGCTCGCATGTGGCTATGGGCAGTATTGATTTGTGTTGCATTTACACTCTAGGGCAACCTTGTGCTACACATGATTGGACTGCTGTGACTATGGCATGTCTTGTATGAGGCACCTACCTTCATCGCCTGATGTCGGGGCTCCCCTTTCCATCCCTCCAACGCCTTCGATGGATTCCATGCCGATGGTGGTAGCACAGATCTCCTCCCACGGTTGGAGTTTCAGGGGGGATTCCGACCCTCCACCGGTTCCCTGGGCAAGGTTGCGGTTTGCCGAGATGACGGCTCTGACCCGTATGCGCAGGTCATCCCAGCGCTTCCGGCACTGCTGTGGGGTGCGGGGTACGGTCCCCACCGCGCTGACGCGCTCAGCCACCAGGGCCCAGATGGCCTTCTTCTTCCCGATTGCTGTCCTGGTCATTTCAGGGGAGAAAACAACACCTGCGTTGTCCTGCAGGGTCTCCGCTAGCATGCAGAGTTCCTCCCGGCTGAATCGCTCCTGGCGCTGGCGGTCACATGCCTTTTTCACGGATTTTGGCATTTTCGGGAACTTGGATGGGTGGGTGTTTGGTTGGGACAGGTGTCAGGGTTGGGTCTGGTGTTGTTTGGTAGGATGGCGATGGATTGTGTTTTTAAAGATGGCCGACGGGCTGCTTCCCGTTCCGGCGCGATGACGCTATTTCCGGTTTGGCCTTTTACGGCCGCCGCTAATTACGGTGGCCGTAAATTACGGTGGCCGCTACTTACGCTGGCGGAAGGGCACCTTGCTCGCTTAGCGATGCCGGTAGGGGCCTTTTCCGCCATGGCGTTAATTGCATTACCGCCATGGCGTAATGCTCGTGCGCGATGGGTCGTGATGTGGCGCTCTTTACGCCATCGTCCCACGGCGTAAACGCTCATTACGCCATGGCGGTAATGACGGGCGATTACCGCCAGGGTCGTAATGAGGCCCATTGTCTTATTTTTATTTTTATATGGTTTTGAAATGCACTGATCTCAGACTCCCCAGTGAAACAATCTCAACCCATAATCTAGGATAAGAAACAGGCTATTTTGATCGGAATATTTCATTTTATAAAAAGAAAATATATCAATGATCTAAAGGTTTTCCCCTAAATTCCATTTCTGTGGAAGGCACTCACAATGCTACAATGAATAGCCAGCTTGTCTACAGAAAGAAGAATGGGACCTGTTGGCAATTGTTGCATTGACATTTTTGTTCCAAATTTAATAGTGAACTTTTTTCATAATCACATTAACATTCACATGTAGAAAAAAACAAATATGAATGCCTTTTATTGATGATAGGCAATTATATTTCGCTACAGATAGCCACACAACTTGACATTGTTTGATTTAACTTTTGTGAAACCAACAATCTACACTATAGACTTAAAAAAGTTAAGCCATTCATAACATAAAGTTATAAACAAAACAATTACATTTGTTTTCTCTGAAACCATTAACACGTATTAGCATCAGGGAAATATGTGTGCTTTACAATACAGTTCAACAAATCTCAGACTGATTTAAATGTAAAATGTTGGAAAGTATGTATGACAAAGTATGGGCTTAATTCACAGAGCGTTTTCGAATGGGGTTGGGCATTGGCCCTATTTGATTTAAAAGTTTATGATGTTGGAGTTGTTGAAATTAATATTAAAGGCTTGGGTTTCTCAGGAATTCTTGCTGGGAGAGCAGAGCCTAACTCACTGGGCCTCGTTCCGAGGTTGGTTCTAGTCATGGCGCTATTAGCACCATGACTAGCACCATTACCGGTACCGTGTCCGGCCCGGTTCAATGGGGACTTACCGGTCTAGTCCAACCTTTGTGGGACCGGTAAGTCCCCATTGAAAATACAATTCCCCATTCCCATTTGAGCCCCCATAGGGCTCAATGTGAATGGGGAGGGTGCTAATAACGGTACCGTAATTTACGCTCTGAAGTGCCTTTGCGGGTCCCGTCCTTAACGCCTGCAAAAACCAGGCGTTAAGGAAGGACAGGCAAAGGGATCTCGGAATAGGGCGCAAAGGGATTACCGGCACCGGTGTCATTACCTTTGCGCCCGGGTCGTAATGACCCCCACTGACTGTTTTCAAGGAGCCAGGCTCACCCTCACAACATCTCAGTTGCATAGGTTTATTAAGGAATATATTTCAAATAATGTATTGACTAAGGCACACACCAATCAAATGATGTGTCATTCCCCATTTGAATTTGAGATGTCCCAGTTTTCCTGAAACCCAAAATTGCATGAGAAAATATCCCCTTTAACAAAATACTAAAAGCCCAGCATAGCAAGAAAAATACACAGATGATGCAGGCTAGCTAGATATTTGTAAAAAAAAAAAAAGATGAACCCTCTTGACATTATATTGCCTGATGAAAAAATAGGCAAAAGAAGTGAACAAGGAAAAAACGCACATGATTACTTTCAAATATATTGGGGAAGATAGGAAAGTGGGAACTGGCATGCCTCTAGAGCTCAAGGTAGACGACAGTGGAAGAGCACCTAGGATGCATGGGAAAAGACACCTTGTCTACAAGTTCTGTACCATAGTCTATTAAGAAGACTTATGCCATCTAACAGATCAGACATGATAGATCAGCAGGGATAGCTTCACATACGATGTTGCAACTGGCTCTCTGGGCAGCCTTGCCAAGAATACTATTGCTGGAGTACAGAAGACTATCAAGTGTATGAAGGCTTGGGTGGCTCGGTCAGGGTACCAGAGCTACTCGAATATCTTGAAATAGGAGTCAATTACTCTTGATTAAATGCTGAGCAACAGCACTGGTGAGGTAATGCAGCTCCACTTTAGAGTGTGGAGGTTCTATACAGATTGGAAGTTATATTCTGTTTTCCCTTCAAAAGGGGTAGTATACTTGTAACCTACATGGATGCTGTTTTCCCTCTTGGTACATAAGTGTCTGTTTTAATTGTCCAATTGTGCAAGAAAATCCTAATGTTCTTCCACCAGTGTCCCTTTTGCTCCTCAGGAATGTTAAGCGAATGATGTCTCTCCCTCCTTGGATCTACAGTCTTCGCTCTAAGGAAGTGGACCTAAAATTGTCAACACCACCAGCAGGCAACCCACAGAGTGAGTGGTGCTCCCTACATTAAAGTATACATTCTAGAAGAGGAGTGGTGCCCTGGAAGCCTCCTGCTAGTGTCCAATGTGGATGACATGCTAGAGAACCTATTGTTCAGCAATTCCTAGAGGCCTCTGCTCAAGGTGGCATCTATGAACATACAAAGATTCATGGATGGTTGGAAGAATATTCTCTTAGCTCCATTGCTGCCTTACCTTGGTACAAATCCTTTCTCCTTGCGTACAAATGGTGTCACCTTCTAATTACCCCACCCTTTGCCAAATGGCCATCTGTCAAGCAAGCTTCAGATGGTTTGTAATAGCTTCAGCCCTTTGGAAAATAGGTTCTTCAAATAGGTGTCTCATTGAAACACACAAAATATTGCTGGGTGGAACTGAAAACATATGCTATCAGAACGATTCTTTCATCTAGCGAACCAAAAGAAGCGAGGCACATTTTCAAACGTAAAGCCAATAAAACCAGAACTGGAAATAACTCTATTTCTCATTATTCCACAATATTCTGTTTTGGCAGAAATTGGGTGCATATTTATATTTAAATACCAACAAAGTTATAGAATGCAGCAAGACTTCCACCACTAACGAGTGAGGGTGAGAGTGTGTTTCCGTGTCAACACACTGCTGAAGTCTGTCCACAGTGCCTATTTTCTGAGGAGGAGGAGCCACCTGACAGCAAAGCACTCTTAGCACTGCTACCGGAGCGAGTAGCGGAGCAAGTGCGTGAGAGTATGTTTCAGTGTTCCCGTGGTCTGGTGGGACTGGGAGCAGGACCCACCGGGGAGCCGGGAGGACATTTCCACTACGGCAACGGTTACAGTGTCATTTCAGGTACCTCGTTACAGCGAATCTCCCGCATTGATATTTCCCGAGTCTGTTCTCATTACTGTACGGCGTTTGGGTAGCATTAAAAGTGACAATCATTTTCTGACCCCATGGGTCCTCACCAAGCGCTGCGAGCCAGAGCAGCATATAAGAGCTGCATCAACACACGAGGCGGCAGTGAGAGAAAGCCACCTGAATGAGTGCCGCGCCGGTAATAACTAACTGGGATATAAACTGAGACAATGGTCGGAGTGTAGCGGCAATCGCTAAGGAGACTGCAGAGGCTATACCTCTTTGATCCTATAGCGTGCTGCCCTCACCTGTGCAATCTATATCACGGTATTGCTATCCAAAGTATAAGGATACTGCCTTATTGAGATACGATTTGATTCAGCTGCTAATATATCAAGTGGTTGTTACACTCTGTAGACGGCTATGCCACCGAAAGGCAAACCCAGTAAGCCAAATTACAATCTCAGGAAGAGCTAAAAACCAATGGACAATGTAACAGCGAATGCGAATAGAGAAGCAAGCAACCTGAAAGGACAGCTGGGGAAAGGGACAATACCTGCCCTCTTTCAAAAAATGATTCCCGTGACTGAAGGGAACGTCCAGCCCATTGACATTACAATCCCTCATCAAAACAGCAATACTCCATTGGAAACTACAACCTATGATGATATTGACAATAATTCTCTATTAGACTTATGTCTTTCCATTCAAAGAAGAATGGCAGCCTCAGCAAGAGAGGAATCAAATGGAAATAATGACCCAATCGTGGTGGAAGCACACGTACTGAAAGCTATACATCACTCAAATACTAATCCAACAGAAGTATTACCATCAATTCCCATCAACAGTTCATTCATGACCAAGTCTTGAGTCCATTTTTCAACTTCCACGAACAAGGACCCTCTGGGGCCAATGACTGGACGTCTATCAGAGTCCCCTAACCTCTTAATTGACCTTGAAGACTCTGGAATTTAAGTAAGATATCGAGGAATTTAAGTAAGATGAGATACCGTGCTCCAGTTCAGGGGCAATTGCTGAGCTACAGTCTACAATGGCATCCATGCAGTTTGCCCTGAACATATTACTGACATTATGTGGAAGAATTCATGTAAATTCAGTTTTACAACAAGGACTCCCGGATCGTGGGACTACTTACATTCCTGGAGATCACCTAGAACCAACATCCGCAAAAGAGCAAGAAGGGACAATTGCGCAGGATGAAATTAATCTGGTTTCAGAAACAAACTCAGTGACACCGCTCTCTAAAAAACAGACGCAAAGCAAAAAGACCAGCAATCAGGACTGGGAATACCAAAGCCATCCCCCAGACCATAGCTGCACCTTTGCCGACTAATTCAAAAAAAGCACGGAAAAGAGCCCCCAAATCCAAGATCCAACAGGCAAATGGCCCCGGGACACTGACTAGCTGGGTTTTATCTGAAAAACCGAATGAGACCTCAGAAGTGAGTAGTAATGATACAAACTCAACATTTAATACCACACATGAAGGCACGGTGGGAAATAAATACCAAATAAATACCCTACCCCTCGTAGAAGAAATATACCACGGGTCCAGATGGCCGTATCATTTGAAGCAGACAGGGTGGAACCATTGAGGAAAACCAAGGTCCAGGAAAGCACAATATGCACCATAAAAAATATGAACCAAAAGAAAAGCGACAAATGGCTAACAAGATCTGAGGTTATAGCTAAGTTACATCTTATACCTCAGTTGCGAGTGATCCTGTCTAAAGATCTCATATTTGTAGAGCTGCTTAGAACTTGTAATCCAAATGTAACAGCATTACATTGTAGAGTCTTAGCTACAGCGCAACTGATACGTGATTATAAATATAGCCTGTTGCAAGTTGAAGTTGTAGTGGACGTGGATAAAAAGGAAGAAGACACTAACTTACCTAAGAGAACCAGTAATCAACTTCAACCTAAAAACAATAGTAAACCCATGCTGCCAGGAGGGAAGAAGGTCCAAATGAGTGATATTCAGGAGACATTCAAATGGTTGGCAGATTCTCTTCCTTTGGTGCTACAGAAACCCTGAGTTTGTTCGCTAGTGTCATGGAACACTCGTGGTTTCAGGCACTTATTAACTATCAATGGATCATTACCTTTTATTCCTAACCATACTTTTATATTACTTCAGGAGACCCGGTTAACTTTACCAATCACAAATGAAGGGTATCCTCTGTACCATTCTCCCGCAAACAAGGGGGCGCGTGGTCGCCCATTTGTTGGCTTATAATCAGGGTTGCTAACTCACTGATCACTAGGAAGCTCATAACTACCTCTGGAAATTTTGTGAGTGATGTGGAGATTAAGATCCCAGCTGGCCAGTAGGTAGATAACTTACTATTGGTAAATATTTACAACCCCCCAGGGGCAAAGTACAGAGAGCTGATACAGGAAACATTGCATGACCTCTTAGGAGAATGGTTGCAGGTCATAAATAATCACTCTGTTATTGTGATGGGGGATGTTAACTGTCACATTAAAGGGGGAAGTGCCACAATAAGTAATCCGCTACTTTACCCTCATTGGCCCTCATTACAACTCAGGCGTTAAGGGTTAACGCCACCGTTAACCCTTAACGCCTGATTCCCACCTTAACGCCTGCTTTTTGCAGGCGTTAAGTTCCATGGTGCTAAGGCACCTTGGTGCTAATTACGGCACCGTAATTTACGGTGCCGTAATTAGCGCCTTCCCCACTCCCATTATGCCCTATGGGGCAAAAATGGGAATGGGGAAGGGAAAATGGGAAATGGGGATTTACCGCCCCACTCACCTTGTAATGGGGCGGTAAATCCGCCATCCACCATGGTGTAAACATAGTTTACACCATGGTGGTAAAGTTGGTGCACTTAGCACCTCAGTTGTAATGAGGGCCATTGTGTTATGAAACATAATATTGATGATATGGAGGGTGATTTTTGGTCGAGTTTTTTTGACTGTTGGGAGCTCGAAATTATCAATGGTCAGACCTTAGATGATAGCCCTGGTAAAAGCACCTGGAACAACGGCTCCACTTGGAGCACACTTGATTACATATTTCTCAGTGGCAAGGTCGCATCTAGGGTCAGGGCTATGAGAATATCTAAAAATCCCTACAGTAACCATGAACCACTGATTATGAATTTAGATGTAATTAATCAAACTCCCACGATCATAAACACAGGTGAGCTACTGGTGAATCAGGCAGCAAACCAGGTGCAGTGGTCCGATATGAACATCAACAAGGCTCTGAATGCAATTAGTGGTTGGGATTAGAAAAATGCAGAGATGTTTAATTTAATGACATTTGAAGAAATCGAAGAGTGGATGACTACATTTATGGGTAAATATGCTATTACCTGTGTCCCTTTAGTTGTAAGGGATCGAACTGAGGACAACATATACCACAAGGAAATCAGAGATGCCAAGCGCAAACTTAGAAGGGGAATTCAGGAAATAAAAGCAAAAGGCTGTTCTATGACCATAGCATGTACCAAAACCATAGCAAAGCATAACATTTGACCCGCTCGGTTTCTTACTACCTGTCATTGTCATCACTGCACTCAAAACATTTAATCTTGTTATACTACTCCAACCAACTGTTACATCTGACCTATGTTAAGCTTAAGCTCTCTGTAACAGCGCCACGATGCCTCAGGGCCGTTTTTGTGCGCTTTATAAATGCAAATAAATAAATATGATTCTAATCCATAATAATATCAGGGTCCTTAAAAAGAAATACAGACAATGGATCAAAACATGGATGAGGAAGAGAACACTGGAACAATGGCAGAATACGGTCCATGTTATATTACCAAAAACACTAGTAAAATATGGGCACTTCTGGGGGAAGCTCGGGGAGATCGGAAAAAAAACAATCAATCCAATTGGGGTAGCCGAGTGTACTAAGTTTCTGGAAGACCGGAATGGGCCGGAGATCGAGCAGAAAGGGGAAAGCATTAGAGGAGCCCAGTTCATGTGGCCGTTTGTAGTCTTTTGCCAGGAACTCCTAATTAAATTCAGTAAATTGAAATCCTCTAGGGCTCCAGGGCCTAATGGGCTATCTAACATGATCATGAAGGGTAACCCCAAATTTTTGGCAAGTCTAATGAAGATCCTAATCGAAAAAGTACTAAGAGACGGTAGAATCCCTGCAACATGGCAAAACGCTATATTAGTTCCTGTGTACAAAAAGAGGAACAAAACAGACCCGGTAGCTATCGCCTGCTATCCATGCTTGATTGCACTGGGAAAATGTTTGCTTCCTTATTACTAAAAGAACTTCAAGCATGGGCAGACAGGGCTGGGATTCTTGACCGCTTCCAGAGTGGCTTTAGAACTGGATATTCTACATCCCACAACTTGATAATAATGGACTCTTTAAGGAGTAAAGCTTTGAAGCCTAATAGTCCCGCATTATATGCCGATTTTAGATCAGCTTTCGACTTAGTAAACAGGGAAAAGCTATGGCATAAATTGCGTATCATGAACTGCCCTGAGGTGTTGATATATTATTTGAAAATTCTTCACACCAATACTTTTCTTTAGTTGAAATGAGATTACAGAGGGACAAGAACTGGACTGATTAAACAAAATAGAGGGTTAAAGCGGGGATGCACAACTGCCCCCCTGCTTTACAACCTCTTTGTTTCAGATATTCCAGAATTTATATTGGCCACTCACAACTGCCCACCTAGAGTGGGCTCTGCAAAGTGTGTAATCATGGCATACGTGGATGATATTGTGCTTTTTGACCATACATTCAGTGTTCAGATAAGATCGGCCACACAACTATGGCAATATGCCAACGTGAATGAACTGGTGATGAATCACAGTATAACTGAACTTACATTGTTCAGCGCCGGAAAGGTTGCTCACCCGCGTATGCTTTTGGAAACAGTTTAAATTAGGTATATGCACTCTTATAAATATCTGGGAGTGGAATTTGAAAGCAAAGGCAATTACGAGCAATGTATTCAGCAACACAGGTGAAAGCCGCACAATTAACAGCCATAATTTGTAAGTTCACCCAAAATCAGAGTGGCTACTCCATATGGGGAGCACGTCATCTATATGTGCAGTGTCTAGTGCCCATGATAACATACGGTCTGGAATCACTGATCACAATGAACCTTGAGTGGCTAAAGACTATAAAAGGGAAATTTTGGAGGAAACTGTTGGGACTTCCACAATGTGTCCCCATGCCTATCCTTCAACTAGAATTGGGAATCCCTTCGCTGAAAGCGATTGTCCTGGGGAAAAGGGCAGAATTATACCTTAAAATCAGGAATCCGCCTAATACTGCCTTATTAAAATCTCTAAAGGAGGTCCTGGGTGATGGTACACAATCCAGGCTAGTAATAGAAATGGGAAGTCTGTTTGAGTCAATGAACTGGACAATACCTTGGAGTGAGGATTTCAAATACATAAAATACCACATGCATAAACGATTAAAACTATGGGATTGGCAGAAGAATTACTCTCACTTGGCAAGTATAAAAAGTTATGAGTGTGTGTCATATGTTATATATACCATAAAAAAGCACAAACGTATTTGAACCTTTGCCCATCAGAACATTTTAGGAGCTGAAAGATCAATTCCCCAGGCGGACAGATATTGTAGGTTGAACATCAATCCGAACCATATACTCACGAGTTGCCCCACTATGACCACCAGCTACATAAGTAAGTATGTGATATATGTGATAAATATTAATAGCATCATGGAAAATGACTTCTGGAACGAGTGTGTCAACACTCTCAGCGCTAAGTTACGGTTGGCACTCTTCAGAGTGTGGAATGATGCAGATAAAATAGCAAATTCAGAGTTAACTCTTGTTCGAAGTAACACGGAAAGTGTAGAATCAGAGGGAACCTTATGGGAAGCCTTTAAAGTGGTGGTGAGAGGAGCGGCCATATCCAAATCGAAAGGGCTTAGAGAGGGCATAGGGCGAGAGCTACAGAAGACAGAAAAGAAACTGGAAGAAATCATGAAGAAATCATGAGGAAAGGGGACACTTCAAAAGAGGATGCCAATAAGGCAAGCCAATTACAACAGACTTGCGCAGGGCTGTGGGAGAGGTTATGTAATTTGAATTACAAAAAATACATCAAAAGGCAATAGACCGGGGGTACAGACCCGGGAGGCTCTTAGCATGGCTATACAAGAGGGAAACACCGAGATTAGCCATCAGAGAGATAGTGGGAGAGGCGGGCCAGGTTTGGAACACCCAGGAGGGAGTGAACGAGGGATTCCTTAGATTCTACAAATGCCTGTACGAAGACACAGTTGGAACGACAGAGCAGGAGCTCCAAGAGACATTAGAAGACAAAGGTCTGCCCAAATTGAATGAAGAAGACAAAGAGGACTTAGACAACCCGATTACCATAGAGGAACTAGAGGCAGTGGTAGTCCAATTTGACACCTGTAAAGCCTCGGGGTCAGACGGGCTCCCCAGTGTATTTTCTTAAACATACAGGCAAGAGGTGCTCCCCCCGCTGCTTGCAATGCTCAATGAGGCCTTCGAGAGAGGGAGGTTACCGAAATAGCTAAGGGAGGCAGTGATCATCTCTCTCTTAAAACCTGACAAGCCAGGCACAGAGTGTGGGTCATACAGACCCCTATCCATGCTTAATCAAGATAGTAAAATCCTTACCACGGTGATGGCAAATAGACTGAAAAGGGTTATAAATAAACTTATACACCCCAACCAGACGGGATACGTCCCAGGCAGAAGTATATCTGATAACCACAGGAGGCTCCACTATGTTATCAAAGAGGCGGAGAACGACCCAGGCGAAATAGCAATAGTCTCATTAGACGCAGTAAAGGCTTTTGACTCGGTGAGGTGGCCATGGATGATGGCGGCCTTGAAGGAATACGGGATGGGACCCGGGTGTATGCGATGGGTGAAGATGATATATAGCTCCCCAACAGCTAGGGTCAAGATGGGAGTGATAATCTCCGAAAAATGGCAGCTCAGTAGAGGAACAAGACAGGGCTGCCCATGGTCCCCAATGTTATATATCCTGGAACTGGAACCACTGGCAATCTATTTAAGACAGCAGTATGAAGAAATAGGGGTCCACACTAAGAGGGGACCACACCTGATATCATTGTAAGCGGACGATATGTTGCTGTATCTGCGGTACCCAGAGGAAAATTTACATTATCTCCTAGAGGTGCTGGGGCGCTATGCGACATTGTCGGGTATTGCAGTGAACCCCAAAAAATCATGCATGTTTCCCCTGGGGACGTACAGAGGAGTCCCGCGGGAGAGTCTGCCTGTCCTAGAAACAACCTGACAGGCAAGAACATTTAAATATCTGGGAATTAAATTATATGATAAGGCCCTAGACGAGCATAAACATAGCACAGAGAAGGCGGTGGAGGGCATTAAGAATAGCATGGGGTTCTGGGCGAAGCTTCCCCTGACCATGGTAGGGAGGGCGGCCCTGCTCAAAATGGAGGTCCTACCAAGACTACTACACTTCTTCACAAACATCCCCTGTGTATTGCCCAAACGTTTCTTCACCAAACTCCAGAGTTTGTCTAGAGGCTTCCTGTGGCACAATTCCAGGAACAGAGTAGCTTTAGGGAATAAATCTGCCGAACATTGAAATATACCACTTGGCAGGGCAGCTACAGTATGTTGTAAGGTGGGTGTCGGAAGAGGAGACGGTAGAGTCAAGATTGTTGAGAAGGGAATGCAACCCCTATTTCCTAAAAGAAATAATATGGCTGCCCAAACCAGAGTTATATGGGAGATCGAGGCTGTTGGAACAGGGCTGGACGATATGGCGCAGGGCATGCTGGGTCATGGGAATCCCGGCTCCATACTCCCCGCAGGTGCCTCTGCTGGCGCTATGCAGAGCAGATGAACAATTGAGGAAAGGGATCCGTAAACACTGGGAGGCGGTGGGCCTGGTGACCCTGGGAGACATATGGCAGGAGGGGAAGTCACAGGACTTCCAGGCGCTAACAGAGGGAACGGGGTTGCATCCGGGACAATATATCACCTACACTAGAATAATTAAATGGTTGGAGGACAGGTGGTCCAAAATAGCACTAGCTGAACAACCAGAAGCCGCCATAGAAACAATGTATGATGTCTCGGAGGGAGGGCATGAGGTATGCCCAATTTATGAACTGGTAATGTCTAAAGTGGGAACACAGCTGCTCCAATTGAGGCTAGACTGGGAGGAGGAGGCAGGGGAACCAATGCGGGATGGGCAATGGGAAAGGGCCCAAAGATATCATAAAAAGGTGTCTCAGAACGCGAGACTGCAACAGATCCAACTATACGTTACCTATAGAGCGTACATGACACCCCAAAGGATTTCTAGATTTGGGGGTACCGAAGTACAAAAATGCCCCAAGTGCGGGGAGGTGGATGCGGGGATGATTCATAAGTTCTGGGCGTTCCCGGAGGTTGGGAAATTTTGGGAGGAAATCAGGTTGCGCCTGTCTGATAAAAGAATCAGGTTAGACGTGGACTCAGTGTGGGCGTGCATGTTGGGAAGGTTCACGAGACCGCGAACCTTGAAACATGTTAGCAAACTTAGGGACCTGGCCTACATCCTGGCAAAGCGAAGAATAGCCATGGGCTGGAAGGCAGCCCACAGACCCAGACTAGAGGCATGGTGGAATGACCTATTGAAATGGGTAGACGCCGAGACAGCGGCATGGCACAAGGCAGCCAACAGAGGAGAGGATGGGGAAACGGGCTCTCTGATAGCCTGGAGACAAATGGTAGTCACATTGTCGGGATCCTCATTTGTGGATTCTAGTAAATATGATATGTCCGAGAACGACGAAGGGAACCAGCCCCATGGGGAGTAACCCAAGATCTAAGGTGCAAGCCCGAGTTAAATGGGGTGTAGGGGGGAGACAGCAATGATGTATGTAAAAGTTCACCTGAAGGCTTATAAACGGAACGCTGAGTTTGATGGTTAACTTGTTATGTGTTTTTGAAAAAGAAAAACCAATAAAATTCTTTTTTAAAAAAAAAACCTTGTTCCAAGGAATGCCAAATCATTGTTACTAAGTGAAGGACATTGTACGTATGATTTGGAATGAACTGACAGTAATTGCCACCAGGGTGATTAATCATCGCTATAATATCATAATGTACCTTCTAAGTGAATGTATGTCCATTCTCTAGGCTGTCGCTATACTGATTTTCTTTGGTCTTATTATGCCTGTTTATTTACTTTATTCCATCTCTTTTTTACTATTTTATTTTTATTGAGCTATCAATATATTATCTATTTGGCTAATGATATTCTTTTAACTTGAATAAGGTTTTATGTTCATGGTCATTGCATTTTGTATGAAAGTCAAATTACGTAAATCTCTTGACTGTATTTTGCTTATGTGTAAAGTGTTATATAAAACTATATGACATTAAAACAAAATAAATAATAACATTAGTGATAGGGTGAGAGGTGCCAGGCGACGACTGTCTGACATCAAACCAACTGTCTAGGCACTGTAGGCTCTAAAATAAGTTAACTTGAAAAAAACTACAATTTGAAGTTGCACGTAACCTTTATATCTGAAATGTTGCCATTCCACCTGCCAATGTGGCTTTAGAGTGTGCATAACACATATACACACCTGCATCCACATCCCATATGAATGCCAGTGATTCTATTATGCACTCAATGAGCCTGAAGTGCGCTCACGGGTGACACCACCTTTATGCCAAAGAACCTATGCATAAAGCAAGGTGCATCCTTGTAGCCGTCACTCTGTCGAAACAAGATCCTTGCTAATGAGAAAATACGTCCATTTCCGAGAAAGGTTCAAAAGATTTAGATCTTCCTGTGCAAAATGTTTGGGTTCAATTATGAAACCTTATTCATCAAAACCTGCAAGCACTTAAGAAAAGGTTTAAACAATCAGAAAGTGTGGGATTCAGACTCTAGCCACCAGTAGAAGCCAGCATTGCATGTGTGTCCTTCGTTCTTCACACTGTTTCCAGTTCTATAGGCAACCAGGAAGCTAGATATGAAGACTGCAATGACTGGAAAGGCTGCATTCTAAACTTTATTGGATGTGCACACAGTGAATACTGGACAAGAAGAGATGCAATAGCTCTGTCACACAAAGCCTAAGGTAAGGGTTATTTTTTTCTTTCCTGCACAAGCTCAAACAGCAGTAGCACCCAGGGAGGCGCCCTGAGCCAATGTAAATGCTTGGAACGCTGGCTATATTCACAAAGGTAATCCCGCGTTCCGAGCACTTTCATTAGAGTCAGGCTCCTCCCTTCCCTGCTCCCCACGCCCCCTTCCCATTAGCACCCATGCACATCACTGCACCGGTGCTAATGGCTTTCTTTTCTTTTCTTTTGAAATAATGAAAGAAAAACGTACCTTTTCCTCACCGCCCTACGCCGCGCTGCCTTCAACCAGACAGTCCCATTTTCAATGTTGGAGAAGTCAGTCATCAACACTGAAGGCGGACTTCCTGGTTTGAAGGCAGCACGGCGTCTGCCAAGAGGAAAAGGTACGTTTTTCTTTCATTATTTCGCTCAAGCCTTTAACTTGCGCGGCGGGCTGTTTCCACAGGGTGGGCTCGCCACCTCATGGCATATCGCCTCATTAGGGCCCTTACCATTGAGTTCTATTTTGTGCCAGGTATGCTTTATCTTCATTGGGGGCACCTGTCTTTGACTTTGGACCACTACTTTGGGGGGCAGTCACCTATCACAGAGTAGAGCAGACTGGCATGGGCTCTCACACTTCAACTAAATAATATCCTGATTTCAGTCATAGGTAAATGTCATTTAATAAGACCTATTCCACATTTCCTGTATGCAGTCAGGGCTTTGCCCTTCTACTGACCAAATATTTTCTTTCTGTAGTTTAAGTTATCCGTTAACGTGGGGGAAGCAAGCTAGACAATTTTTCTTTTTAAGCAATATCATAATGGCCCAAAATATAAGATTTGTATTTGGGAACTACGGGTGGCCGTCTACTACAATTATTAAAAGAAAAGGAAAAACACCACTTTGGCCAACCAGCATTTGCTGAGCTAATTTGATAGATATCATTGTTTGCTAAACCAGTAGAAATCCAACTTCTTAAAAATCTTAAAAATAGGTAGAGCTTTATTCAGAATGCTCCAAATACCTTGAAAATATCCTTACATCAACCATTATCTTATATAACCATATCATTAATCCATATTTACTCACACAAATATAACAGCAAAACAATTTAGAAGAAGAATGACCCACTATTTTTGGGAGAGCTATCCTTTGGGCAGAATTGTGTCATTCCAAGTAGGTGGTAGCTCTGTCCAAAAAGAGGCGTGTTAGATAAGATGGTCATGTGTAATGTGTGAGCAGTACGGTGTAAATGCAGTATGTGAAGTTTGTGGTGAGCAGTGCAGCATGCAGTCAGAGTGATCAAGTCAGTGTAAGATGTCATTTGCAGTGATTTAGTTGTAAGCAGTGTGGTTTGAGCACCGTTTGTGAGTGTAATGCCCTATGCTGCTGGCTTAATGCAAATTAGAACCCTTTGAGGGTGGATAACCTTTCCCTATTGGTCAATTTGAGGGCTATAGGAGCCGGTATAGCTTGGAGTTTTCTTATAGCCTGCACAGTTGACCTTTGCTTTATTTTTCTCTGAAAGCGGTGCATTAACAGTGTTTCACCCCTCTAGTAGCTATAGTGTTCAGTAGTTGCCTCGAATTTTGATGACACCGCCCTTTAACATCTCTTTTGCATTATCCAAACCGATGGCTCAAGAGTAAACTGCAGGTCTCTGATTTGAAAACAGTCTACACTTTGCAAGTTTGAATCCTGCAACATCAGTGACTTATCCCTTCGTCCTTCTGCGATTGATAAATCAAGCACCTTTCAAAAGGTGGTGATAACAACGCCTGTTATTACCTTCTTATAAGAGCGAGGCACACATTGTAAAGCAAGAACTGTAAGCGATATTCAATCAACACTACAGCTAAGTCAATGCTTAGTCTGGGATGCTGAGGAAAACCCTTATTGATGTATTTTTATATCCAGTTCAGTACTCTGGATGACAACCCTTGTATAACACCCCCCTCTTAGAATCCCCCTGACCCCACTGAGCCAAGAAGTAAGTTTGTTTTGCAAATTAAAAGGTTTATTTGAAAATTTAAACAATATATATATGTATATATATATCACACTTCTATAAATAAATTAATAATGGATATTACACTTGTGAATATGAGCAGTAGTCAGCAAGAGGTAACTTATGAATAGGAACAGAAGAATAAGGTGGGAAAGAATGCTTTATATGGTTCAAGGAAACGCAAGGTGGAATAAAATGCAGTACAGAAATAACTTGTTATGATTTTAGCAAAAGGTAATATGATCACTTTTTCTTTTGACAATTCACTCCCCCCCTATGCAATACAAGAAATGGAAGGAGAGCACACAGTCTTCAAGAATCCCAACAAATCACACTTTATAATGCAATACACAGTTCCAGTTCCCCCAGCAAGCTTAGAGAAAACAGGGATGAGTTTTAAACACAGGCAAATTACTTTAATGTGGTTTGCAAGGAAGTGAAAAGGTGCTAAAATTGCTTTTAATTCCCTCTAGAGGTTCAGGGTAGGTGATGTCTACTTTATATTAGTTCAGGCTCACTTTAACAATACTCTATGAATGATTAGCAGATTGCAAACGAATTTTAGCAAAGAGAAGCAAAAAGCTGCTGATTTCTACAGATGAAGAAATCGGGCCAAATCGCAAATCGCGGTAAATTTCGCGAGTGCGTGTCTCGCGATTACGAAGAAAGTATAGGGAGTAGGAAGTCGGATCTAGGTTCGCTGGAAGGCCTAGATTCTAAGCTTTCAGATAAAAGTTAAATCTCGTTCCTAGCACAAACGGTTCCGGAGATACGGATGATTTAATAAAGGTAGATTTTCGGATTTAAAGTAAAACTCAAAATGACAGGTGACAGCTTGCAGCTGCAGAATTGACAGGTGACAGTTGTACAGCTTTAAAAATGACAGATGACACGATTTCTAGGAGGCTGTTCTAATTAGGTTAAAATAGCTTGAATTAGATTATTTTAACTAAGAGATTGGGTTCTGCACAGTTCTGGCGGATACTCACTCCTAATTTTGAAATGAATGGGCCTCGTCACGGATCTGGTCAACTGGACTGGACTTCGGTTCTCTCTGCTCGGCGGGTCAATCAGGCACCGGTTCTGCTCACAGTGGTCTGGGTCTCTCTGGATCTCTGGTCTGGTCTCTGGCAATTGTTCTTGGCAAAGAATTCAAACAGCTCGCGGAATAGTTTGCAAATGATTTTAAGGATGCTGAGGCCTGCTGAGAAGAGTTCTCAGTTTGTGGGTTTAGGCCCTTGCTTTAAGTTCTGAAGTAAAGTTCTGGTCTTTGGAGATTGATGGATGTGAAGTCTGGTGTCTCCCGGCAGAGCGTCCCGCAGAAAATGGAATTCAATGTCTACCTGTCCCAGCAGTCTCTTTTTATGTGTTTTAAAAAGTGGGTGGAGAGGCTAGCATCCCTATGCCTGCCCCTCTCTTGATTTGATAGGTCCATAGATTCTTTGGTCCCTGATTTGGGAAGGGATAGTGTGTCAGAGTGATGTCATTTTTATGACCTGCAGAAATGACACTCCCCTGGTCAATGTGCACACAAATCTATTCCTGATCCAAATACATATTTCCCAGGTACACAGTTGTTTGACATCACATACACACATCATATATTACTAAAGATAGTCCCTGTCCCGACTCTGGCGTTTCTAGGAGCTTGCATTCAAAAATGGCAACTTATTTTCGATTTTAGTGGGTTTTGCAACATTGGTTTTTCATCAAAAATTATACAAAGGTACATTTCCCTTCCACATATATCCCAGTAACTTTCCATGTCTCTAGCTTAAACACACTGTCCACAATAATCATAATTAGCGGGGTTTTGCCCCAGAACATGGTACAAATTGGAGTTTGGACTCAAATCGTGAGGGCATTTTTCAAACTAAGACTCTCAAAGTTGTACATTCCTGTCATTTGGTTACAATAAATTATCACTGTTTCTATAAAATATATATTTGTTGCAATTCAACTCCCCAAAGTGTTTGGGTCCTCCTCCAGGAGTCTGGGTGGGTCAGTGATCACATGTCTCTCCTTGCTGGCAGAGGGCTGTTGACAGGAAACACTCAAAATTAACATACCCCATTCAACAGAAAGAGCCTTTTGTGTGGGCTCCAGCAGGCTGCCTGGAAGTCTCTCCTCAATCAATCAACAGGGTCATGTGATATCCTGCCTCCTGGTGTGGGAATCTCTGAGGTGTTAAGGTTTCCCAGCCTCTTGGCCTCTGGGAACAGCAGGTGGCTAAGATTTCCAATTAACCAACAAGCTTTGAAGTCCCTGCCCCTCTTGCAACTCCTAAATACAGTTTCCCTATCAGAGTTTAGACCGCTAGCACCACCTTGGGGAATTTGTTGGTACTGCATCCATTTTTGAGTTGTCTTGATTTACTGTATTTCAATAGAGTGGTCTTTTGCTTAACATTGTTTTGATGGCATCCTTACAGTAGAGTGGTGATGTGGAACCCCCCACAAGAAGGTTGTATCTTTGGAGTGGTCTCGTGCCAACTGCGCAGTTCTCCTATTCTGGCGTGAATGTGGGCGGCGATAGCTCATCCCCACATCCACCCAGTCTATTGATTTAGTTTGTTCTGGGATAGAATAATGGGCGGCGACAGCTCATCCCCACATCTACCCAGTCTATTGATTCAACATGGGTCAAAACCCTTGCATGAACACCAGCAAGAAATTAAGCAAGAGCACAATTTAATGTTATCCGAGCCTCTGGGAGATACAGCTTTCATAACTTTTACATAAAAAGAGTTAGGTGTATGCACATTTAGTCTCCTGCCTAGCAGTTATCAAAACACAAAATATACATATTTAATGATAGACTGGGTATCCATCTGCTCACTGATTTTGAAAGGGCACACATCCAATGTTCAACTATTTTGAATTTGGGCAATCATATGTATTAACACCTTGTACTTCGGTACAGGACAAACTGACTATTATTTACTTGCATTGCGCTTTTTAAACAATTGCATCAGTTATGCGTTTTCTTATTCACATTTATCGAATGTGGTGTTTGTGTTCAAAGCCCCCTATATTCGGGCTCATTAAAAAAAAATAATAGCAAACTTCAATGTGTACAAACACTCTTCACTGAAATGTATACCTTTTTTCTTGTTTTTGTGTGTGTGTACGCTGTATAGCAAAGGTACTCAAACTGTGGGGCGCTCAATGGTCAAAATCTAACTGCGTAGTGAAGTAACTCATCAAACTGGCCCACATTGGCCAAAAATGTGGCCCATTTTAAATGGGCCACACTAGCATTTTGCATTTTTGAGACATGCATTTCCCTATTGCCCTAGAGGCCAATCCGAGCCTGCCGGCTCATCCATAATGGCCAGGGGGCGCCCACCAAGTGGCCCCCTCACCCATTATGAAGGAGCTAAGGAGCCAGCCCAGTGAAACAATGAGCACTCCCACAACTGCTTTTTCCAGCTTAGGGAGTGCTCATGGACATGCTGAACTGTCAAAGGGAAACACTATTTCCCTTTGACAGTTCACTTCAGTGCCCCAGCCGCACATCCTCCCTGAGCCATGCAAGGCTGTGGCGTTTTGCTTCGCCAGCATTGCATAGCTCATTGGAAATGCTGGCTGGGGCATTGCATGTCTGTATGTGCGAGGGGGAGCTCCTGCGCCTCCTTGCACATACGGACAGAGCAGCCTGGAACAGGGCGTTTCTGCACCCACATGCAGGCCAATGCAGAAGGTACGTTTATGTTCATTTTTTAAATTTAAACATGTGTATGGATGCGTGTATGCGTGTGTTATGAGTGAGTGTATGGTGATGGATGCTCGTGTGAATGATAGAGTGATTGCTGTATGAATGTGTGAGTGTGTGTTAGTTTGTTTTAGTCAGTTGAGCTGATTTTGGCAAGTGGTGGATAGAGGGGGAAGGAGGGTTGTACAACAAAGGCATTTTTAAAATGCTTAAATGCCTTTGTTGCACAATCCTCCTACCCAACTGCCAAAATCAGCTCTCCTACTGAGGCGCTGTGGAGCCCAGGGAACAGGGATGGTATTTTTTTTTTACTGGATTTCTATCATAGATGTCCAGTCAAAAATGCCATGCTCTCCCCCTTGGAAACCCAATGCCTTGCATACACACATAATCATGTTGATTGTGTTAGGCCCAGTGGGGCCCAGGAGACAGGGATGGTATTTTTTTACTGGACATCTATGATAGATGTCCAGTAAAAAATGTCATGCCTGAGCCGTGGGGCCCCCAGCACCAATTGCAAACTGTTTGGCTATTTACCCATTTCTTTTTTTAAAGTATGCTCTACAATGCACCATTTGAACCCATTATTTAAAAAAAGAATCATGGGGGAAAACCCCCTGATCCTCCCTTGATTGGTTCAGGCTCCCTCACTGCGCTCAGTCCCTATGGTATTTTTGGGGGAAATAGTTATGCCACTCCACTACAAAAATTCACCAGCCGCCACTGGCCTTCGGACTGTGTTGGGAACGGGATGGTGGAGCCCAAGGACTGTGGTGGGAGCAGGATGGGTGGGAACCATGGGATAGTGGTGGGAGCAGGCTGGGGAAAGCCCATGGTGTGTGATGGGGTGGGGAGAGCCCAGGGACTGGGTAGGAGTGGGATGAGGGAGCCCAGCAACTGTGATGGGAGCAGGTGGGGGAGCCCAGGGACTATACTGGGAGTAGGGTGTGGTGACAGCATGCAATAGTGGTGACAGCCGAGGAGGACAGCTCAGCGGTAATGTGCTCACCTTGGAAGCAAGACTACACGAAAGAACACAGGTTCGATCCCTAGGTCCACGCTTAAGCACGTTATAAATAACCTATCATATAAAATCATACATACTCTCCATTTGGCATTTTCGGTGGGTACCGGCCTGCCCAAATTTTGCTCCGGGGGTCCTGGACAAAAAAGTTTGAAAACCACTGCTGTATAGGTCCACAATTTTCCATTGCGCAACTGCCTCAAGAGGCGTGTTATGTCCCTCTGTATCAATTAACAACACTACGCACTTACTGCTGCAAAAAAGGCAAAGGTCCCTTATGCCGGGTGCAGTTATATCTTGAGTTTGTGCCAATGTTAATGTCGCATTTCTGTTAGTGGTTTATACCATGTGCGTATTTACTGTACAATTACGATGTTAAGAAACATAACATTTGAATTTAACTTTATGTAACTCTTTTGTGAAATACATAATCCTTTCTCAGGTGAATAGCAGCAGCTTCCGGGGCCCTCCTAATGAGTTAGGAGGGTTTTTTGAAGAATGAACACATGCAATAAATACTGTTACCTCATGTTGAAAGTTGTCAGATACCCTCAACAAAAATAACCTGTTAGGGATGCAGCAACAGATATGGGTTTGAGGGAATAGGGCATTGAGGGCCCGATTCTCATAATGGCGCAGTGAGTGGGTTAAATAGGCACCAAAACTATTCTGAAGTGGGCCTGGGCATCTTCGTAAAGCATGACAATGCTTTGGCTGTAATCCGCCCGTTTTTCTGTGGAAACAGGTGTTTTTCAGAATCTCACCAGCACTTTCATTAAATAACCAGGGAATCGTTAATTAACGAAAATGCTGCCGACATGAGAACAAAACGCACATGCTGACTGCAGTCGGCACGTGGGAAGCAAGATGGGGACAGGTGGGTCCTGCACTACATTTGTTTATCTTTGTTTGCAGAAGAGTGCATACTGTCATCCATAGTACAACCATAGATGGCAGTATGCAGTGTTCTGCAAAGATAAACATATGCAGTGCAGGACCCACCTGTCACCATCTACACAACCAAACAACCATGTGCTTCTTGTGGCACTCCTCCTGTATGTGTGCTTCTTGTGGCACTCCTCCTTTACAACACCAATTTGGTACCGTAATTCAGTGCCAATTTCAGGCAGTTCCGAAATCGGAGGATTGCCACAAGAATGCCTATGCAAATTGAGAGATAACGAAAGTGCCAGATGCTATGTCGGTTTTCAGCCCATATTCCGAAAGTGGCGCATTCAGTCTGACTTCAGAAGAATGTGTCAACTTCAGAGTAGGTGTTAATTACCGAAAATGTCATTACCACTTTTTGCGACATTTTCGGCAATTCACAACCCGTTGCGAATCAAGCCCTCAGTATTTCTGGAAATCTGCATTAATCTGTGTTCTATTTTTTGGATAATGTTTCCCTCATTTTGACAATGGAAATAGTTTTTAGACATTAACACTCCACATTGCTACAGTATAATATTTTTCAAATGCGCAGATGGTTCATTTGTGACCCTTCTGTACATTACATTTCAAAAGTGGTGAAAAGGTGAATATGTTATTTATTTATATATTGTGCATTGATAAGGCACCTATACAACAAGTGAATTGTATTTGAAAGCGCCCACAGGGCAAAAGGGAGGGAACATGGGAATGAAAGTCAAATATAACAATGAAATATAGAGTCGGACCTACTAGGCCTTGTGAGCATTCAGAACATGCAGGTGCAGAGAGAGAAGGGATGAGGTGTTGATGGATAAGTTGAAGGTATACCAGGAGGGAAGTGCTAGGGAGTGAGCTGCTGTAAGTGCCTAGGTGAGTGGTCAGCTGCCAATAAATAAGTACGAGCCAGAAGTGGCATATGCCAGTGGGTGCCGATGCAAGTGCTGGAGGAAGGCGGAGGCTGAAGTTGATTGGGTGTGGGAGGCCAGGACCCAAGAGGACAAATAAGGACACAGGTCACCAATCTCAGCAACTGTGGGGTTTAACAGAGGAGGGAAGTAGGGAAGGAGGCAGTGAAAAGGAAAGTCTTGAGGAGCTTCTGGAAGCTAAGGAGATCTGTCTCAAGACGAAGAGGGAGGGGGAGGCTGTTCCACAGGAGGGAGCCTGCAGAGGAAAGGTATCAGCCACGAGCTTGCTGTTTAGTGAAGAGCTTGACACATAGAGTTGGTGCCGGAGGAACGTAAAGATCTGGAGGAGAGCATTTAGTGAGAGCGAGTTGTAGATAGTGGGGTCTCCGGCCCCAGACAGCCTTTTGGATGATGCAGAGGGATTTGAATTTGATCCTTGCAGCAACCGGGAGCCAGTGGAGAGTTTGTAGTGCTGGAGAGATGTGGTCCCTGAGTTTAAGGCCAAGGATATGTTTTGTAGCCCTATTCTGGATTAGCTGGAAGGGTCATAGAGAGGAAGAGGGTAAGTTAAGGAAAAGGCTATTGCAGTAGTTTAGCCTAGAGAGGATCAGAGCTCTGGAGACATTGAGCTTCTTGGGGAAGTGAGAAAAGGAAGAATTCCTTTGAGGAGGTAGAGTTGAAAGTGGGACTTCTTGGCAAAGTCTAGAATGTGAGGGCGAAGGGAAAGAGGGGAGTCAAAGATGACTCCCAGGTTTCTGGCTTCAGATGAAGGAGAATGTGGAGAGCCCCTGGAAGATGGCCAGAAGGAGGGGAAGAAAGGGCAGGAGACCCAATAGGAAGGTTCTCTATCTTGCTGGCGTTGAGGCAGCGATCGTTGGAACCTCAACAGGACTGGATGGCAGATAGGCAGTCAAGAATGATGGAGGAGGTAAGGAGAGGGTTCGAGGGAAGTTTGAAAATGAGTTGTGTGTTGTCTGTGTAACACTGGAAGTTAGGGGAGAAGGTGGAGATGAGATGTGCAAGCGGGCAAGATAGGGGTTAAAGAGCCAAGGAGAGAGGTTGGAGAAATGGTGGATACCGCAGGTGGAGATAGATGTGGGGGAGGAGAAAGAGCTCAAAACAACCTGAGACAGGCAGTCATAGAGGAAGTAAGTCAGCCAGTCCAATGCCCTCTCCAAGATACCTAGGGTGTCATGGAGCTGTTCTTTGAGGATGGAGTGGTTGACCATATTAAATGCAGAGCAGAGATCAAGTAGAATGGAACAGCTGAGGAGTTGGAATCGAGAGTTTCGAGCAGTTCCTCACAGGTTTTCAGAAGAGCAGTTTCCATGTCCCTGGAAGCTCGGAATCCAGACTGATGGTCGTAGAGGCAACTAACAATTTCAATGTACTGGGCCAGTTAGGGGGAAACCAGCTTCTCCAAGAGTTTCCTGAGGAAGGTGTTGATAGATATGGGGCAGAAGTTGGCTGGGCAAGAGGGGTCTGCAAAGGTTTTTTTAGAAGGGGGCACACAAGTGATTGTTTGAAGAAGGATGGAAGGATCCAGTAGCAAAAGAGTGGTTGCATGAATCAGCAAGTGCAGTTGCAAGAGGGCCAATGTTGTCCTTAATGGTTCTGGAAGAGCAGGGGGAAATCTGTTTGGGGGAGACCTTCATGGAGTGGATAACTCTGGTGACCTCATCAAGTGTAATTGGAGAGAAGGAGGAGAGAAAGACAGAGGGAGAATGGGAGGCCATAGGAAGCATGGGGGTGAGGGAGGTTGGGGAGGGGCCGCAAGGGTGCTCAGGATGGTCTGCGTTTTTGCAGTGAAGTGCGTGGCCAATGCGTTGCAGAGGGCCTGGGAGGGAAGAGGTGAGGGGGAGAATGGGGAAGGGTTGGCTAGTTTCCTGCAGATTTTAAAGAGTTTAACCATGTTGTTGAATGCACCAGAGGCGGGGGCCTGTTTGTGAGCCCTTTTCTTGTGTGGATGCAGAGTCTATATTCTCTTTGGAACAAGCGGCAGACCAGTTTGTCGGAGGGTGAGCCTAAAGTCTGCCACTTCTGTTCCTCAGCTCTGCACTTGTGTTTCAAAGCTGTAAATTTGTAGTCGTACCAGGCATTACACTTGGAAGCATATTTCATGTAGACCCTCAGGACTGGGGCAAGAATGTCAAGGGTGTTGGTAATGGCAAGATGAAGGTTGATGAGAGCAGAGTCAGAGGTAGTATCTGTTATGGGGAGAGCGGGGGGATGAAGGTCGATGCCAAGGTAGCAACTGACACTTGTTTCATCGAGGGATGTTCGTGAACGAGGTTGGCATGGCTGGGGAAGGTGCTGTCATGGGCCCTAGAGGACCCAGGTGGGAGGGGAGGAGCGTGTGGTCTGACCAGGAGAGTGGGGTGATCAGTGGGGAGGAGAGTGAGAGATCATTGTGGGTGAAGGCATCAAGAATATGTCCAGCTTTGTGGGTGTGACCAGAAAGGAGAATGGAGTGGGAGAGTGAGGATCAGAGGTCACGGAAGTGGGTGGATGCTGTGATTGAGGATTCAAGTTGGATGTTGAAATCACCCATGAAAAGGAGTTTAGAGGTGGTTGTGAGGGGAGATGAGGAGAAATCATCCCTTTCAAAGAGGAACAGAGTGATCTCCCCCACTGAAGCATGTGTTCTGCTATATTGAAGGTAATAGGACTGGTGCAATACCTGTGACATAAGAGCTCAAAGTATTCTATATAAAGATATAGCACGAGAAAACAAAAAACGTGGCATTATTTCAAATTACTTGGAGACATTTCCAGATGGGTGCTACATGAACATCTTCCAAAGATTCAGACTAATAAGGCCTCACCAGGGGTTTGGCAGAGAGGTATAAATAAGGCAGTAAAGCTGTTTCCACCGCATTACCACTCCACCCAATCCTGAGTTTTGGGGAAGGTCGGAGCACTCACCCCCAGCTTTGAGCTGGGGGGGTGAATGTGCTGGCTTTCCGCCCATTTTTTACGCATTTAGCCAAGAGCAATTTGCGCTGCGGTAAATACACAGAAAACTCCCTATAGAGTCTTATATACTTGTGGGAAAAATTGGGATTTACAGCATTGCTGCAACTTGTGTTAAACGGGATATTATATTGTGCCTCCTTTATTGTATATACCTAGTCACTCTGCGAAGAAATCCGCGTTGCAAAGTTCCAATCTTAGATCAATTTAGCCACCATTTTAGGTTCATCCGCCATTTTGATTCTCACTCCAAAGTCACCCTGTGGTCTAAAATGGTGGACAGTGTTCTTCTGTTTGTAACTTGCCCGTCCTAACCTCTACATATAAGTTAATGTCTAAACTGCCGCAGGCCAAATGTTAGGGTCATGTAATGAGACCTTGTCCTTCGTTGACCTGTAGATCAAGGATTACCTGTGCCAACGAAACTGATCCGTGAGCATATATTCAGCACAATGTTGTTAAAATACTGAATGTGAACACTTGTTGAACTGCATTGTATAAAACATGTACGAAGGCTTAATGTTAGATACAAAGGTACACTGTTGCCATTGTGACTTAAATTACCTCCTACTTAAGGCAGGTATTCTTGCAGAACGCCTCCACTTGTAAATGTGCGCTAAAGTGACGCATATATACGGTACCTTTTCGGTGCTGGTATTGTGGAGGAGTGCCAGTCGGTCGCAGTTCAGGTTGGTGGGCAAACTAGTAAAGTAAGCAGCTTCAACGTTGTATCCTGTGTCAGTGCAGGATACAACATTGTAGCTGCAGTTAGGGTGACCATTAATTATTCCATTAACTTGGTTTAGTGCACTTGTCTGGCTGGGGGCAGCATATATTATAAGCACCATGAAATATTAAATGCATTTTCTTGCAACATCGCAATAGGTATATATGCATGTATGTACATTCTCAGCAGTACTTTCTTTAAATGACGAACATGTCGTTATTTAACAAAAGTGTTCATGTGCACACTTGTTCTCTGCAGCACTTTTGTAAAATAACTATTATGTTTTTATTTTACAAAAATGCTGCCGATTTCTGCATTGTGTTCGTTGTATCCAAAAACAGGCGCAATGATCACAGTGCACTGTCATGCACTACGAGGACGGCCAGGCCCACTTGTGAATGGTGGTGGAGCCTTGGCATCCTGATTTGGTGCATTGCTTCATGCTCTTTAGCACGCTCACTGCGTCAACTTGAGAATCGGGCCCTGAGACAGGAAATATTTATGAGGAACATTGGCTAACCACAGACACATTTTAAGAAACATTTTTAGCGGGGGAAACATTGCTCTTTTGATAGCTGCTGGGAAGTTTCAATAATGGTTACTGTTTGTTGAAATTCAAAAAGAAAAAAATTAATAAGCATAAATGTAAGGTATGAATTTTTCTTTGAATGAACGAATTGTGTAAAGATTGTGATATACTATGGAATTAATTTGTATGATGTCATTGTGTGGAATTTCTTTTATTTCTTTTCTAACACCTCCTTTTTGTATCTTGTTAATAAACAATCAATTTAAAAATAAATATATATATATATATATATAAACTGGAAGTCAAGGTCAGAATTTTGAGAGAAATCAAAAACTTGGACCATACTTATCCTCTAGCCAAACATTTTTCTGAGGTTCATGGAGGAGATATCCAGTCCCTTAAGTACTTTGGTATAGGTCATGTACTGCCACAAATAAGAGGGGGAAATAGGGAGCGAAAATTGCGAAAATTGGAAAGCCGATATATAATCGACTATAACACCAAATCCCCCGGTGGAAACAACAAAGATGAGGAACTGTACACGTTCATAGGGGAGTAAAATGACCAGGAAAATAGTCTGACATCCCGAGATGGATATATATGGGGAAAAGTAAATCTAATATTAGAATGGATCCAGTTTCAATGAAAATAGAACTATGCAGTTGAGAAAGCCATGCAATTGTTAATGTAAATATTGAACAACAACTCAGTCCTCTCACTGAATAAGCTTTTTTCCAAATGTGATTTATTAATGTGTGACGTCTCTCTTTGTATGTTTAACTGTGGTTTATACAGGTTTTAACTTTGGTTCACATTTGCACATTTAGATATCCTGGTTTTTAGCACAATTGTACAATATGTTTCTACTGACACCATGTTACTCAGATTTTAATAGAATTAGGCCAGGATAGGAGGGAAGAGAAACAAAGTCTTTTATAACGTGACAAGATATTATATTGTGATTTGATATGGGGGGATTGTTATTTATCCGATGGGAGGCATTCATCTAAAGTAGGAGAATACATTCTCTGGAACTAAACTCAATATACATACGTTGAAATAAGTGTATGGCTAACAAAAAAACACTCAATATCATATACATCGTAAACAGTATTAATGTTGTATTTTAAGGCACTAGGTACTTTATTAGACTATGGAATAATTTTAAGTACATATAGTATATTTGCATATGATATTACAAACAATCTATATTGCACAATGCACTAGGCACTTTCAATGAGGAGACATTTAATCTCATCCAGCTTATATAGCCTATTTAAACATGGTATTATAAACAGCTGATATTGCACTATGCACAAGACACTTTATTATAGATTGTACAGATTTTCCAAGTTAAACCAATACAACATTTTTTGTATTAAAGATATATCAAATCATTTTGTTAGTAGCAACATTTGCCAAAAATATGAAACCACTTGATTTCTATCAACATATGAATTGAAATAAGTTTCCAGCTAAGCACTAGTCACTCTATTTCCCCAATTATATGGTTGTAGAATGTAAAATTTAACTTAAATACATATATATACATACATATGCATATTTTCCCCGCCTGCATATGTAATGCTGCACGCAATCATATATAATATCAAATGTTATACAGAACCACATTGCCAAAAGTAAGTCTGTAACTTCAAAATGTTGGCGGCAGATTGGACTCACCCAACATGGCCGCCAGAAACAGACGAATCACAATGGTTAAAACACTGGTCTAGTGGTGGGAAAACAGGAAATAGATCCAAGCCAAACAGGAAACACAATATAATCCAATGTAAACATGGTGTCAGTTACAATCCGACGAAGCCCAGTTTGGGGTGAAACGCGTTATTGTAATTTTTCACAGGTGTGCTTTCTTAAAGTCCATACCAAAAAATAAAGGACATTTTTACCAATGGAAAATTCACGAGTGGCGTACTTTTTTTGAGGAATGCTGGATGGAGGAGTGCCACTGTGAGCCGCAACTTTGCGGTTCGCTTTTTACTTTGAATATATATATATATATATCTCAAACAAAAGAGGGGTGGGAGAGGCACAATACCTTGGTCCCAGCTGCAATCAGCTCTCCTCCTAGCACGCTTTCATGCCTCAGCAATCTTCAGGGAGGCTGATTTGATTCAGGTGTGCAGGGTTGAATCCCGCCAATAAGTACCTGGATGTTACATCAGGGAATTCTGGTATCTGTAGTTTAGAGACAACCAGGATCCAATTCTCCCTCATTTTTCAATGTTCACCCTCAGTGGGGTGCAGTGGGGGGTCACCAACAGTGTGGCATTGAAAAGTCAGGCATGTGTAGGCCTGGTGCAGCCGCCCTGAAGTACCAGTCTCCTATGATATGTACAAACAAAAGAGGGGTGGCAGAAGCACAACTCTGGGTCCCAGCTGCAATCAGCTCAGCAGTCCAGGGGGGTTCTCCTCCTAGCATGCTTTCATGCCTCAGAAATCTTCAGGATGGCTGGCTGGATTCCGGTGTGCAGGGTTGAATCCCTCTGCTAAATTCCAGGATGTTGCAGCAGGGAATTCTGGTATCTGTAGTTTAGAACCAGCCAGAATCCAACTCACCCCCATTTTTCAATGTTAGCCTTCAGTGGGGAGGTGGGGGCGTTAGCAACAGTGTGGCACTCCAAAGTCAGGCATATGTAGATCAGCCCCAGTCTCCAGTAATATGTGCAAATAACATATTCTCCTAATCAATGAAGTAAGCATGGCTTCCAACCCCATGTTGGCTTTAATTCACAGGTTTTAGTTTCATGTCTAAAACCATGTTCAATTTATTTAGTCACTTCTAGATAAATGGTGAGTTGGTCATCATTTAGCTGTGATTTGAGCATCAACACGTCTTCTTCAGATTGTTTATATTGACTTTTGGTATGTTCTACCTCAGTCATGGCTATATCTGCTTCATTTAGAATGAGTGCTTCTCCAGGTGGTTCTTGGCTTCCTGTAAGGGAAAGTTGAATGCCCGCACAAGTGTCTTTATATTGTTGAGCTTCAATGTTTTCCTTTTGTTGTCATTCATTGTCCAACATTTATTTGTAATGTTTGAAATTTCGCTTTGTTATACTGCCTTCATTTGCTTTAAATGCAGCTCCAAATGAGCCATACTCACCTAATAATTCTTCTTCTTTTCCCCAAGATTTAAAAAGTTGCAGTACGGCCATGTAATGCAGTTCTCTATTTTGCTGAGATTTAAATGATAACTTTACATGATTAAGAAGGCTGGGTTTGGTAAGTTTTACTAGGCTTCCTTTACAAGTTCGGACTGAATATTTGCCAATTTTCTCATCTGGTCTGACATTGTTTTTGTAGGAGGAGTATTGGGCTATGTCGTACAAGCGCATGTTTTTCAAAGCAGTACTTATGTTTGGGTAGTATGTGTCAATTAAATTGTTTTTTAAACTCTATCTCTTGGTACGAATTTAGTACTCTTTTTTGTGATGAAGCTGGACCAAAGTTTAGCTAAACAATGTGTTCAGATTTGTCATATAAGGGTGTAACTGTTAAACGGTCTGCAGCTTTGTAGCACCTGTGTTCTCTATGGGAGGGAATTTTCATACCGAAGCTGTACCATTTTTGTGACAGTGTTTTGTCAGATGATATGTCATCCCATAGTTCTTTTAGCTCTGTTTTCTCAGCTTTGGTGAGATAGGTTGAGACATATCTTGAAACTGCTGTGGAATTGTCTGAAACATATTGTATGTCTATGTTTACATTGCACAAGAGGGCAATGACTGCATTGTAATCATTGATGTACTTGGATGCTTTGTACCTTTTAAGGTCCCTTTTAATGTTTTATGTGTTTTTAGGGGATTTGCCTTTTACTCTGCGTCTAACAGAAGACATCAAGATATTTACTTGTCCTTTTTTGGAAACTGGTCTAGGGAAGCCAAAACAACATTTGGTATAGTGTTTGCATTTGTTTTTATATCTAGATTGGCAGTATTTGCCACAATTATGTTTTTGGAAGCGTAAAATGTGTGTATGTAGGTCACTATGTTATGTTATGTTATGTTATGTTATTTTGCATTTATATAGCGCCTTATGTATCATTGGTAGGTTGAACGCCCTCGGAAACTGTAGTTCAAGTCAGGAGAGAAAGAGAGAGAGAGAGAGAGAGAGAGAGAGAGAGAGAGAGAGAGAGAGAGAGAGAGAGAGAGAGAGAGAGTTATAAGGTACGTGGGTGCACCGGATATGTGTGCAGCTGGTATGGCACTTGCATGATAGCTGCTTTTTAGCGATATGTGTTCATTTTGGTGGGTTGATACTCAGAGTGATTTGTGGCTGTGTTAGGCCTGAGGAGACACTTAGGCTAGTGGTGTGTGCTGAGCTAGCTGTGTTTACTTAGGATGATGAGGCGTATGAGGCAGGTGTTAGTATGAGAGCAGCTATACCGAATGTGTCATAGTATCGCTGTGTTCTAGTTGAGCGGTGGTGTATAGGAGAGAGTAAGCTTGATGGTTTGATATGGTGGTTTTCAGTAAGGCGCTTGAGATCGAGCGCTGATCTGTACCAGCTATTCTATCCGTTTCGTTCACTCTGTCCGTTCATTCAGCTTTGTCTGTTCGTACATTTCGCCTGGTTCATCATTTAGTTTACTGGTCTTTCCATTCATTCCATTATTCAATCCTTCATCTACATAAACAACACCATCCAGTCTGTTGAACCATTTCATCCTTCCCATCTGTTTAGTGTGTTCCGTCTGTTCCATCCTTTTTATTCATTCGATTTGTTCCATGTGTTTACTAGCTCCATTGGTTCCACCCGCCTCATCCGTTCCATCTACTCCATCTGTTCCATCCACTGCATCCATTCCAACCGTTCCATCCACTCATCCGTTACATCAACTCCATCTGTTCCATCCACTCCATCCGATCCATGCTCTCCATCCTTTCCATGCTCTCTGCCCTTTCCATGCTCTCCATCCTTTCCATGCACTCCATCCGTTCCATGCACTCCATCCATTCCATACACTTCATCCATTCCATGCAGTCCATCGGTTCCATGCACTCCATCCATTCTGTCTGTTCCGTCCACTCCATCCGTTCCATGCACTATTTCCATACCATGCACTATATCCATTCCATGCACTATATCCATTCTCTGTACTATATTCATTCCATGCACTATATCCATTCCGTGCACTCCATCCATTCTGTGCACTCCATCTGTGCTATGCACTCCATCTGTTCTATCTGTTCCATGGACTCCATCTGTTCCAAGCGCTTCATCCGTTCCATCCACTCCAACCGTTCCTTCCATACCTTCCGTTCTATCTGTTTTCTCCATTCCATCCATTCCATCTGTTCCATCCACTCTATCTGTTCCGTCCACTCTATCTGTTCCGTCCACTCTATCGTTTCCATCCTTTCCATCCACACTATCCGTACCATATGCTCCATCCACTCCATACGCTCCATCCACTCCAACCGATACATCCACTCCATCTGATCCATCAACTACATCATTCTATCCGTTCCATTTACTCCATCTGTTCCATCTCCTCCATACATTCCATCTACTCCATCAGTTACATCCACTCCATCCGTTCCATCCACTCCGTCTGTTTCATCCACTCCATCTGTTCCATCCACTCCATCATTTCGATTCACTTGGTTTCTTCCATCTGCTCTATTCGTTCTATCTGGTCTTTCTGTTCTATCTATTCCATTTGTTCTATCCACTTCACCTGTTCGATCTATTCCTTCTACTTCATCTGTTCCATCCACTCCAGTCCACCCTGATTGTTCCATCTACTCTCTCTGTTCTATCCATTCCAACTTTTCGTTCAACTCCATCAGTTCCAAGTATTCCATCTGTTCCATCCACTCCTTCTGTTGCATCCACTCCTTCTGCTCCATCCACTCCATCTGTTACATACTTCCATCTGTTCCATCCAGTCCATCTGTTCCATCCACTTCGTCAGTTCCATCCACTCTACAAGTCTCATCTACTCTACCTGTTCCATTCACTTCATCTATTCCATCTACTCCATCAGACCGATCCACTCCATCTGTTCTCTCCGCTCCATTTGTTTCATCAACTGCATCTATACTGTCTACTGTATCCGTTTTTATTCATTGCATCTGTTCAGTCCATTCTATCAGTTCCATTTGTTAAAGATAGTCATTTTTCCATTCATTCAGTCTCACTCATCCATTTTATTTGTTCGTCTCCTACCATCCGTTCAGTCTGTTCCATCCATTCAATCCACGCATCTGTTTTATTTGTTCGTCACTTACCATCCGTTCAGTCTGTTCCATCCATTCATTCGTTCCATCCATTCATTTGTTCCACACACTCCATTCGTTCCACACACTCCATCCGTTCCATCCGTTCCAGCAACTCTATCCGTTCCACCCCCTCCATCCGTTCCACCCACTCCGTCCATTCGACCCACTCCATCCGATCTAATCACTCTACGTGTTTCATCTGTTCCATTTGCTCTGCTAGCCAGTACGCCATTTGATTTGACTGTACCATCTACTTCATCCGTTTGTTTCGACAGGGAGACTTATTCCCGCTAGTACTTTGTTCCACTTTTCCATTCACTCGGGATTCAACCCTGCACACATTCGATCGGTTTGAGTCATTCTGTGTATTCGATCCGCTCTATCCTTTCTGTCAACTCCATCTGTTCCATCTATTCTCTATGCTCAGTTAAGTCACCTTTTCATCCATTTCATTCCTTTGTCCATTTTGTCCGTCCCTCTGTCCTTTCCACTCGTTCGATCTACTTTTCTGATTCGTACACATGGTCTATACTTTATATCTCATCCGTTCGTTACATTTCATCTATTTACAATACTTCTTTTAATCCCTTCTTCCATGCTATCTAATTCATTCTTCTGTTTCATCCACTTCTTATGTTCCAACCACTTCTTACGTTCCAACCATTTCTTACGTTCCAACCACTTCTTATGTTCCAACCACTTCTTACTTTCAACCACTTCTTACATTCCAACCACTTATTCTGTTCCATCGACTTGTTCCGTTCCATCGACTTGTTCCAGTCCATCGACTTGTTCACTTCCATCGACTTGTTCCGTTCCAGCCGCTTCATCCGTTCCATCCGCTTCATCCGATCCATCCACTTCATCCAATCCATCCGCTTCATTTGATCCGTCCGCTTAATCTGATCCATCCACTTTGTCTGTTCCATCTACCTTGCCCGTTCGATCCGTTCCGCCCGTTCCGTCTGCTCCATCTATTCCATTTACTTCATTCGCTCAGTCTACTTCATCGTTCCATCCACTTCATTCATTACAGCCACTTCATCGGTTCCATCCGTTCCGTCCACTTCATCCGTTGCGTCCACTTCATCCGTTCCGTTCTGTCCACCTCATCCCTTCCATCCGCTTCATCCGTTACAACTACTTGCAACCGATTCATCTGCTTCATCTGTTTCATCCGCTGCATCCATTTCATCTGTTTCATCCGCTGCATTCATTTCACCCACTGCAACTACTTCATTCCTTTCATCCACTTCATTCCTTTCATCCACTTCCTTCATTCATTCTATTCAGTTTATCCGTTTTAGTTTACATTAGCAGTTTTAGTTTTCATTTTCCTCGATCAGGGCTGCTTATACTGTTTGCGTTAAGAGCCTATTTTTAGGGGAAGAGCCACGTTTTCAGTAATTTGTGGAAAGACATGCGGTCCTCGGTGTGTCGGATGTGGTGTGGAAGTAAGTTCCACAGAGTGGGGGCCAGGGCTGAGAATGATGATCCACCTAACCTGACTGAGTTGGTTTTTGGTATCACTAGGAGGCGGGAAGAGCTTGATTTTAGAGTGTGTGGTGGATGGTAGGGTTTTAGTTTGACTTGAAGATATTTAGGTCCGGTTTTATGCATTGCTCGGTGAGAGATGCATAAGGTTTTGAAGGTCACCCTTCTCGCAACCGGAAGCCAGTGCAGAGTTTTGAGAGCTGGGGAGATGTGATCTCTTAGGCCAAGTGCAAGTAGCAGTTTGGCTGCGGCATTTTGTGCTCTTTGTAGTTTAGTCAGGTAGTACGCATGGACTCCGAGGTAGATGTGGGTTAGCATAGTCAAGTCTTGACATAACAATTGATTCCACCGCGGAGAGTCTGTTGGGAAAGGACACCTATGAATTTTGAGGTGGTAGTGGCAGGACTTAGAGACATTGTTGACTTGGAGCAAGAGGGTTAGGTCAGAGTCGAGAGTGCATCCAAGGTTTTCTTTTACTGAGTTTGAGGTTTTCGGGGAATTGCCTATGGCAGATGGCCAGGGAAGGGGGTGCGGAAGAAGATCGGTGTTGCCACACACCATGATTTCAGTTTTGGAGGGGTTTAACAGGAGGTGGTTTGTGGTCATCCAGTGATCTATGTCAAGGAGGCAGGCAGCGAGGTCAAGTTGGTAGTTCGGTTTTGGGTTTAGGAATTCTAGGATTGGTTGGGTGTTATTGGCATAGTTGTAGCACAGGATATTGTTCTAGCGGATTATTCGTGGGAGGGTGGACATATAGAGGTTGGACAGGAGGGCTGATAGGCATGCTTCTTGTGAAACTCCGGTATTGACTGGTCGGGCGGGGGAAGCATAGGAGAAGAGTAGAGTTATTTGTTTCCTATTGTTGAGGAAGGATGCTATCCATTTCAGAGCATTTCCATGGATTCCTAGGGAGTGGAGGCGGTCGAGGAGGATTGAGTGGTTTATTGTGTCAAAGGCGGCGGATAGGTCAAGAAGGATTAATGCGGCGCATCCTGCAGAATCTGCAGTGTTATTAAGGTCATCCCAGATTGTGGTTAGGGTGGTTTGGTTCTGTGTCGGGGTCTAAAACCTGATTGAGCAGGGTCTAGGAGAGTGTTGGGAGTAGGCGGTTCGGTCAATGAGTTTAGCAAGGATCCTGGTTTTGAGATGGGAAAGATTCCTGAGGAGAGGGAGTTGTTTATGATGGTTCTTGTGTGTTCTCCTGTGGGGGGTCTAGCAGGGAGCCGGATGGTTTGCGGGTGGAGAGAAGTTTGAGAAATTGGTCAGTTGATATTGGAGTGAAGGAGTCGAAGGTCAAGTGGGATGGCAGGTAGAGTGGGTGGATTGTGTGGTGGGTGCAAGAGGGCCAGTTTGTTGGTTATAGAATTTGTTCTTTCAAGAGCAGTGGTGCAGAAGTAGAGAGAGTGAGTTGCAGAGTGATTGTGAGGGGGTCGATTGGGAGGTGGTGCATGATGGTTTGGTGAATTCGGAAATTATTTTGTGGAGTTCTTTGCTGGGGTTTTCACAGTTCAGGATTCGGGAGTTGTAATGGGCTTTTTTGCTTTCCGGATTTTGGCTTTGTAGTGGCGATGGTGCCGGGTCTAGGTGGATATGCTCAGGGTGGTTTTGTCTTTCCGCCATTTGATTTTGAGGGATTTATATAGTTGTTTTGCGGTATTCAGTTCTGGTGTAAATCATCTAGGAAAAGGGCCATGGCGAGCTGATGGTTTGCAAGTGGGGGTGAGCGGGATTAATGAGGAATTGAGCATGAGTCAAAGGAGTCGCAGGTTAGGTGTTCATTGGGTGGGTGGGTAGGGGGAGGAGACTGAAGATTTGCATAGATTTGGAGGTTCTGGTTCAGGTATGGGGAGCGGGGTGGGTGAGTGAATGGTGAAAGAGACAATGAAGTGATCGGACCAGATGATAGGGGTGGGAGGTTAGATGTATCTAGTTGTGGGAGCTGAAGATCACATCAAGGGTGTGTCCTTTATATAGAGTTGGCCCTTTTATGTGGGCATGGAGTTTAATCGCGTCTAGGCAGTCAACCAGAGAGTGGTTCATAGGGTTGGTGGGGATGTCAAGCCAGATATTGAAATCTCCTAGAAGGGTGAGGGTGGGATGGTTTAATTGGAGGGTGGCTAACGAGAGGGTGTTTGAGAATTGTCTGTCGTAGCCAGGAGGTCTGTAGATGATTAGGAAGCTGTGGGAGAACGAGGGATAGAGAAGCGATTTGCAGGACTATCTGTAAAGCAGTGGCGTCCTTGTCATGGCCAAATTTGGGCGCATCTTTTATCCACAAAAGCATGTGGATGTGTGGTGCTCCTCTAGATTGATATTATTTTCTCCAAAAGAAGTGTTGCACTTCTCTGAGCAGAGGGGTAGTTTTATTGCAGATTAAGTGCAGCATGGCAATGAAGCGATGGTGAATGCACCTTGATACATTTACAGGGTCAAAAGAACAAAGTTCTCCTGGTGTTTTTATATCTATTCCATCTTTATTTTGGTTTACAGTGGTAAGACGTCATGCAAGTCACCCCATGCATACTCTGCACAGCTTAAAGTAACAAACCATGTGGGTGGGCCTAGGTTCCTCAGCATACAATATATATCAGTGTGATGTAGGAACCAGTATTCTTTTGTATCATGCATGTTTGCCAAAAGATTTGCAGTACTTGACTGCAAAACTTCATCTTTGTCTTTTATTTTTTTAAGAAGTTCGGTATCACAGATGTTTAAAAAATTAGAGCCTGTTTTTAATGTGTGTGCCACTCCATAACATAAAGTTGCTAGTTCACTTTTGAACAGGAGGTGGAGAATGTATTCTACATTTTGTCTGAATCTGGGGTCTTCAGAATACATTTGCAAAGAGCGATAGTCTGATGCACTAATTTCTGGGGTCCATTCAAATATCATCCTCCTTTTCCTGTAGGAAAGAGTATAGGAAAAGAACATGTACAGTTTTTCCTGCATGCTCATGGGGGATCATTTGGCTTCATGCATTTGATGTGTTTCTAATGTATCTTCAATGGTGTCTTGGAGTGTAGTGGGTGAATTGTATGCCGGTCTAAAATGTTGGCTGCAGTAACAGGATCAACACCTTCAAACTGGCCAGTTGCTGCTGAATCTTTAATTATTAGGGTGGTTTCTTTTAAGTTTTCCTCTATGTTTATATCTTTGTAGGATTCATTGTTATCTTTTAGATATTGTAGGGCTTGTATTACTTTGTTTAAGTCAACCAGTTGTTGCCAAATGTTTGCCTTTTGTTGGTACAACATTAACTAGTACAATCAAAGACTGATCTATTTGTTGTTGCACTCCTAGAGTTTCTACATTTTATTTAAGATTTAATGGCATATATACTACTTGGCCACGGATGCCCTTTAGTAACTCATGTGGAAGTAATTTGGCTGTTTTTGGCTGAAGGCATATTATAGCTTGAAATGGGTGTACTGTTTGGATTATAATGCTCCCATAAAAGTTAAGTTATTAGTGATAGCATGTGATGGCCGTTGGTTATTGTCAAGTTTTATGTTGCAGTGCGTGCAAATTATTGAGGGGTCAGTTATTTTGTATTTATTTTGTGCTGTTAGATATAAAGTTAATTGGAACAATTGGGATTCTTCATTGTCCTTTGTTTTGTAGTCCATAGCTATTGTTGTGTGCTCTTTCATACTTGGTCTGGTATTTCAGAAGATGTGTTTTGAAACATAGCTATTTCTTTTTGTATGTGTTTGCTAGGAGGTTGGTGTGTGTGAGGTTGTTGGTAATGTTTTCTGAAGTTACTGAATTGTCTAAGTCAACTTCACTTCCACAGTACTTTGGATGTGCTCTATTTTTTAAAGGGGTTCTTTGGCTGTTCCATGTCAGAGAATGTTATTTTAATTTTGCAGTTCTAGAGCAGGACTTTCTTCATAGTATAGTCTATGCACAAGATTCTGTATAGCGGAATGGTGTGTTGCTAAGAAATTTTATGTGGTGAAAGGTGCTTTTGGAAGCAGTTCCCAAAATGCAGGCTAATGAATGTCATTGCAGACAAGTGTGGTTGTGCACTGGATAGGAGTCCATGCTTTTTAAAGTTTGTATTCTCCTTTTGTCTTCTAGTTTGACATAGTGATTGAGTAATTGTAAATATTTGAAGGATTGTTGCTGTATGTTACACATTGAGCTGTACACTGTACAATTTGTACACTGGACAATTTGTTTGGGTGAAAGGAACATTTGGTTGAAAATGTGTTGGGGATGCTTTTTCTAAAAGGGTTTTGTTTGCCATAATGGTTACACCTACCATTTAATTCCCTGGGCCATTACTGTCTATGGCAATTTGTTTTTTTTTTGTTCTTGTTTATAAGCCTCTTCATTGAAATATGGTACTGTTCGGCTTGTGTGAATTCATTTACCTTCACAGAAGTTTGAAAATTTATATTGACATTGCGCATGTAATAATTTATGTATGATGTGTAAATTTAACATAAACAATATTCTCTTTAGTAGAAATGTGCTGTCAATTAGAGCTTCAATGATTAGTCTCCTGCAGTAGTTATTAAGGGTAGATCATGACTTTTCAGCTGTTTTCATAGGATTATGAAGAACTCTACAGTGGTACATTTTTTTAACATTATTTCTTTGGATTGCTTTATAGTGGTTTTGTTAACACTGGTAGATATAATGTTAGGTTTGTTAGTAGGTCTGCTTTTCTCTGAATATCTTTTTTTCTACATTTGGTTTTTACAAGAGGGGCTTTACCTTTTTTAGTCATGGCTGGTTTACTTTTCTTGAGTGAGCTCTTTTGTTTTAATGTTTTCTATAAATTGTTTTGGAGGTGGATGAGTATATGGCTTTCTTTTATTCTTATCTGCTCTATTTTTCTTTCTTTTCTATCAAGTTGCTTTTTACTAGGCGTTCTGTTGTGTCTGTTGGGAAAACAGAAAGTTTGGGTTTGAAAGTTGTGGAATGTATATGGATATATTGTCATGAGTGTATGGTTGTGATTATAGAGATGAATAGCGTGTTGTGTGATTATGTAGTGGGATGATAGTTTTGGTTGGGAAGGTTGTAAGAGTAAGTGTGTGTACAGGTGAGATGGGGTTGGGTTAGTGAGTAAGAGAGTGGTGGTGCAAATGAATAAGTAGGGACAATGTGATGTTTTGAGGAAAAAAGTGGGCGTTATACCAGTGGTGTTCAGATGGGAACATAAAGAGTGTGCATGTTACAATATAATGACTAAGAGTGAAATAAATGTCGTTGATTTGAAAAGAATATTCTAGGCTAATATATAGTGACACTACATTGTTACAATAATAGAGAGATTAATACTATATTAATGTACTTACTTTGTAGGATGTGAAGAGCGTTCTTTTTTTGGTAGATGTCTTCAGGAATGTACTTCTTTCTTGCAATTGCAAAAGAAATGTAGTAGGTATATATGGTAATGGTTAAGTACTATTAGTAAGAGAGGTTGTTGTTTATGAAGGTAGGAGGAGTTGTTGGGGGAAAAGAATTAATAAAGTTGTGTTATGGATGGTATACCAAAATATATTAGGTTTGTTGTTGGAACAATTGGAGTATGAGTAGTGGTGTTTGGGAGATTAGAAAGAACAGGGCAGAAATGGGTGTAAGAAAAAGGGGCATGTGTAGGTTACTTTAGTGTTGCTGATTTTAATGACCGAAGTGCTGTGCTTGTGGGGCAATGTATTTGTAATATGTTTCAGTGCTTTTTAAAGAATAGGGAAATTGTGGCTCAGTGGTAATGCAATGGTGGATTGTTTTCCCAGCAGTGTTTGGTGTCTTATAGTAGAGGTTGGAAAAGAAGAGTACTTGATATGAAGGGTGAAGTGTTGTATATAGATACTTTGGCAGTATACACATATGTGAGAGCAGGTGGACAATGGTGGCAGTGTAAGGGATGTAATGAGTAAGTATTGAAAGTATGACATGTTTATGGAATGGAAAATGGAAAATGCTGAGCATTTACAAATGTTTCTTTTTAGGAGCATTTTCATGAACGTTAACAAATTAATATATAGTAGCTCTGTGTGCAACTTTTTTATAAAAAGAAAATAAAACCAGATGGAAAAGATTTGTAGCACTTAGTGTGTGTAGGTTTAATATGTTGGCATTAAATGCATACTTGCCAACATCATCTATTTGAATCTGTAGGTTCTTATGTAGTCCTCATTTTTTTGTTTGCGTTTTGGGACATGTATTTCCAGTTTTCCCATTATAAAACTTGGACTGCAAGTTCCAGATTGCACAGATAAAAATAGGACTCGACAAGCGCCAACAGATTGTGTTATGTTAGCAAGTACGCAGGTACTGCCAAAATATTACACTTCCACATATCAAGTGTCACTGAAAAATGTTGTAAAAATGTTTTGTATTTGTATTTTATTTATGTATATATTTATTTTGCATCTGCTTTTTCTTTCTTCGGAAATCGGTTACACACAGTGCTACTATTAATGCACATATGCATGTTTTAACTTACATGGAAATGCTCTCAAAAGAAACATTTTTAAACGCATAGCATTTTATATTTTCCATTCAATATAAATGTGACACTTTCGAATATTCCATTACAGTTCTGTTTTTTGTTTGCATTGTGGGAGTTGTAGTCTGAGGTTTATAATGGGAGAAAAGGAATTACAAGTCACAGAATGCAAAGAAAAAATGCAGACTTGTTAAGTACCTTTAGATTGGAATGGATATGCATGTACTGCCAACATATTAAACTTGCACATACCTAGTGCCACTTTAATATGTTTTAATATGTTTTACAAATGTAAATGTAGTCTGCGGATGGCACATACAACATCCGGGTCTTTTGAGGGTGCCTGGCATGGAATGGGGACTGCGTAGTGGTGGATGTCTGTGGACATTGGGCGATCAGCCAATCAGGTTTCCTGGGTCTGTGTACAGGAGGAGAGGGTAGTAGGAGTGTAATTTGGTGAGAGCACTGAAGATGGCTATGGCTATGTCTTTGAGGAGGCAGAGTGTATGGATTTTGGGGGACTCTATTCTGATCACTGTGGATTGGCTGAAAATCTTGGATCCATGAATTTGAAGTGTCATGGTATGGAGAAATGAAGTGGGCCGACTTACTCCCATTTTGTAAGGATATGGTTCCCTTAAAACATCCGCACATCATTGTTGTTCATTGAGGAGGGAAAAGCTTGGGGTACATTACTGGAATTTAATTGCAGTTTGCAATGAAGGATGCATTTGGAAAGTTGACGGAAATGTTTCCAAATTCAAACATTTTAGACAAATGTGGATGCATTCAAAGTTATTTTGTCCGCAAATGGAAAAAGCAAGGCTCAATGTGAATAAAGCTGTGCATGCTTTTTGCAAGATGTTGGCATGACATCTTTTCATAATGAAAACATTAATTTTGATATTGTAAAAATGATCTTCTAACAGATGTTCTAATTGATCTTTTCATAATGAAAACATTACATTTGATATTGTCAAACTGATATTCTAACTGACGTGGGCAATCAGATTTTTCTGGAAAATGTTCAAAATGTATTGAAGCAGTAAATAAATAAAATATGGATTCAATATGTGTTAGAAGTTGCATTCAATAAAAATGAAAAATAGAAAAAAAACAATTTAAATGTCAAAAAGACAATAAAAGGTTCTTTTAGGGGACACAATTTTTGAGTGAAAAACAATTAAAATGATTTTCATTCCCCCACCCCACGCCTGGAATTTTCTAGATGTCCTCGGACTACTGCACTGTCCGTGGATTATCCAGGCTGAAAAGGGTCCTGTATGTTTTCTTTTTCAGTTCTATTTTTTTAACTGTAAAAGGTGGATCCTAAAGGAACAGATTTTTGTTTGTGATTTTTTGATTTTGTATATATATTTTTTTTCCAGGAGAGGGAAGGTTAGATGGGGGAGGTGAGCGGCACCAACCACAGTGACAGAGGGGTAGGTGGACAGAGGAAGATGTTGGGTAGGCCTTAAATCTAAGGTGGGGCAGTGTTTCTCGTGCTCCTTGACCACAGCCTCGAAAGCACTACAAAATTGCTCCCCCCTACAGATCAGTGCTTCAGAGTACAAGCATAGGACTGTGGCCCTCGAAAGGTGAGGGTCAACAGCATTCTGTATGGCCTACAAAGTGGCCGGTGGGATCGTCTGTCCCAAAGGAGTATCCTTTGTGGTTGAGGAAGATGATGCAGAGGCCGAGAGCCTGTGTCTCCCTGAAAAAGGTACCACCTTTTTTAGAGCACCAGAGTGGTTGGTTCTGGTGTGGCAGCGCATTGACGGGGTCCCGTATGAGTACAGCCCCAGTTTTCCGCAACTCAGTACAATCCTGAACTGAGTGCATCGAACCTTGGCTGCCCAAGCCTTTGGGACATCTCCAACAGTGGTGAAAAACCACCAAACACAGGATTCACTAGGGCACCGGAGAGAGGCACTTCCTCTACCTCATCTTCATTGTCATCATCTTCTGTATCCTCATGCCTGTTTTTCTTTCCAGGCCCTCGAGGTGGTGATGGTGGTGGTGGGGGTGGCTGGGGAGGAGGCATAGCCATGATAGATGCCATTGACACACAAAACAAGGTCTGCAAAACAAGTCTTCGAAGCAGGGGCTCTCTCCTGGACTGCCAGATTGAGAAAGAGGAAAAGTAGTGGGTGGGTCCCTTCAGAGGAGCCGTCCCCGGACAGTGTGACTGTCCGTGGACCACCGAGTCAAAAATAGGCCTTGAAAAGTTGTAAACAGTTGCCAGATCAACTAATAATGGTTCAAGGAGGACTGGAATTGGAATCCTTTGACTTGAAACATTAGATAGGTGTAAAGTGCACTTTTATACTGTCCGTGGAGCACAGGCACTGTTCGCAGTTAGGCCATCATGCCACACAGGTGCAGTTACATGATGATGTCTGGGGACATCCACCACCCAGACTGCTGTCCGCGGACATTCACCGGGCAGGAGATGCAGGGCGCATGCGCTTGAGTGTCCGTAGAACAGGAGTGCTGTCCGCAGACATATTAAAAGTGTGTCATGCAAAACCGGCCATATCCGGACAATTCCACTGGACACCTCCATTTTGTGTACAGACACTCCAGACAGTCGCATAGTCCGCAGACTATTAATTGGGCTTTAAAAACAATGTATTTATGAAAGTGATATGGTATCGGAATGGGAAACATACCTGGGAGAATTAGTAATTTCTGTACAATACTGATTAGGGAAGGAAGGGAGTGATGTTTCATCAAAGCGTTTACCATTTAACTTTTGGGGATTCTTTGATGGAGTTGATTGCTGGGGACAAGGGGGACAGGTGTAAGAAGGACACTGATAGTGAAAATGTTTAATCACATGATTTTTAGACATAATGTAAAAGTACCTTAAAGTCATTACTTAGTTCATATAATTTTGCAAACAGGTTCATGATTTCATTATGTACAGTTGGGGATAAGGCTTCTCTGTGTGATTCTTGGGACTTTGTATAATTAAATTGGGGTGTGGTTTCTTAATGAAAACTATGTACTGTAAAAGAAGTTATTATTTCAGTGAGGTCTGTACAAATGACACTATTTGTTTATATTAAACGATGTATTGTATACCATTAGAGATGTTATCATCACTAATTTCTTCTTTTGGGAATTTCTCCTCCAACCACTGAAGTGTGTTTGCCATTTCTGCCAAAATGTAAAAATAGTGCTTTTTCCTTATGAGACATGTTTATATAATGAATGGTAATAATAGAGAAATAAATACACTCAATTATGATGTCATCTTTGATGTCCTGGGTGTTAGTCTTAGCAGTGCTGGTGGTGGTGCAGGTTATGGTTACTTAGCTCACCATAACTGGTGAATTTCTGTTTATTTTGGATTTACTTGTAACCATAACATTCCCTTTTCCAAAGTTTTGTCACTGAATTTCATAGGTTTTTATTAGTGCAACTTAACCATACTGTCCTTTTAACAAAGTTTTGCTGCGAAAACGTGGGCGGACCACACTTCAAGGGCAGGGGAGACCAAAAAACGACAACAAAACATGGTCTAGTAACACAGTAATATTTTATTATTTAAAAAAAGAAAGCAATGCAGGGTTCTACAAGAATAAAAATCCCTGTGATGCGTTTTGCACAAAGAATGCTTGTTCACACAAAGGTTCAAGTGGCTGTGAGTCACAGGAATATAAGGTAGTCCCTTCACTGTTTTGGCAGCTACCTAACAAACATACAATGCCGGCAGACATATTGAAATGGAACCCAAAACAATCTAATGTCAATATCAAAATTATAAAGATGGTGCAAACATCATGACCCAATCGGCTATATTAAAATAAGTAAAACCAAATAGACAAATATATTATTAATGACCATAGATGTGCATAATAAAATAGAAAACAGAAAATAGATTTTTTTTTTGCATGTGTGAAAAGGCATAGCTGCAAATGAAACCAGTGAGGCGGACATGCATTATTTAAATGTTTAAAAAGGATGAGAATGCAAACTAAAATGCCAGTGAACAATATATGAGCCAAATGAGGCTTGTAAAGGCACTGAACAACCACAGTGATACAAGTAACAATGTGTAAGTGCTAAAGCAGCAATTGTGTAAAGTGACAGTGCATGCATGTCAATGAAAAATACACATATCCACGGCAAGCGGAGAATAAATAATTAAAGGTTGCTTGACGTTAACCATTTTAAATGTGCAAACACAAGATTAGCTAGCAAAACATTTATTTTCACTTTAGTGTGCATGTGCATAAAAGTGCAAATGCCTACAGCAGAAGATGTAATCATTAACAGTGCATCACACAAAACTGGTAGGCCATCTGCAAAAAGCAGGATACAATAGCCAATACAAATTGATCAATAATAATGGCTCATCCGAATAGCAGCTAAAATTTAAAGAGCAAATGCAAGGAGGGCACTTGAATCCATGAAAATGAACACAGGAACCAGGGGGACAAAGGTTTGTAGAAGATTAAAGGCTAGATGTGCCTGAATGGCCAGACTGTAAGATGAATAGCTGCCAAATTCAAAACAGCTGTACTGGACTAAACATGCTTGTCAAAGTCAGAGATGTCTTTATGGCAGGGCAAAAGGGGCACTTGCCCAGGGCCCCCACCTTGGAGGGGGCCCCACAAGGCTGCCTGATATAAAGAAGTAAGATTCCTTTGTTCACCAGACTGACATAGCACACATCAGGATATTTTATGGAATGGGTCTGAGGCTCTAAACCTATTGCTTGTCTGTTTTGGCAGGTACATTCTACCTCGATCAATTCATCATGTAATGCATTCTGTGTTCACTGTGTTTTATATAGTTTGTGTGTTCATTCCTTGTGGCACAACTCCTATAGCAGTATTTCCTTCCTGTGGGAATTATGTTGAACATGTGCAATAGCCAAATTTGAAATCCACATAGGTAAAATGAGTGCCACTATGGTTCAAAAGTTAGCTCAATGTGTTAAGCACTCATTGCAGAGATGTGTGTTCCTATGCAAGATTAGAATAGCACATACCTCTAAGGCTTGCTGAGCCTTTCCTATGTATAAGGTGTATAAATCTGCCTGCATATGTACTTAGTCTTACAGCACAACAGGTGCTATTATAAGCAATGTACCTGCACCAGATAGGTGTTGCAATAAAAACGAACATGTCATCCTTATGGTAAAGGTCTAGAAATTGGTTTGTTCAGATGGGGTGTTGTAAAACCTAGTCAATCACCACCAACGATGAGCATAAACTGTTAGTCCAAGAGATGAATAAATATCCACATTTGGAACCAAATCATTATTGCTTGTATCCTGGCTTTGCCAACAGACAACGCAGTGTTCCTGGTCAAATCATCTAATATCTTGTACATTATTGTACTGTCTTCTGTGAAGTTTGTGTTCTCACATGCTGGTGGCATTGTTTAGCCCATTACTTGATCTTTCTTCTGATGTAGGCCATTTGAGTGGAAGGGGTGGTAGACAGAAGGGAGCAGACCAAATGGTGCTCGACTCCGTTGATAAAGGACAATTTCACAAGCCAGTGTTTTGGAAGTATGTAAAGATTTAAAATACCAAAGACAAACCCAGATTAAATCTGTTAAATCACACTTATTGGTATGCTGGTACTTTACTTCTCTTGATGATGGAGAGAATGAAGCTAGAATCATTCTGTGTTACACCCTTCTATAATATTTTGTTTTTTTAAATTGTCATGTTTGGTAATGTGATTGGTCTACTTTCCATGTCAGTTTTATAAAATGAGATTATTTTAGTTCATGGTAAGTAGTTCAAATACAGAAATTGCAGAGCAGGCACAAATCCCAGATTCAACCCTTAACCAGTTTGTGTAATGCTGGGCATCTAATTTAATCTTGTATTGCATAACCTCTCGAAATTGCCAGTCCCTCAACCTTTCAAAATTGGCAGCCCTTCAGAGTGATTTCCTTCTCAGGGTATGATCTTCAAAACAGAGTCGCTTATGGTTTCACTGGCCATAGTGCTGCTTCCACTATAATAGTGAGCATTGATATATTACACAGCACAGGCACTTATTCTTTTGATCTCTAATGGCAACACTATTTTAAAACCTTGTCCCACTTAGCTCAGTCTATCTGAATGCAGACACCTTCCTGGTAGCTTGTGATCTGCATCCACTATCCATGCTATACTATGGGCCTCATTACGACTTTTGCTTAATGGGTTAATGGGCTCCGCTAAAGGAGGCGGACCCGTTAATCCCATTACGCAAAATTACGAGGCCCCTCGCGGGACCCGGTAAGGACGCCTGGTAAGGACCTTCCCGTGAGGGGAAGAGGGAGCTAACAACGGACCGCTTGTAATCGGCCCGTTGTTAGCTCCCTCTCCCATTCCCATTGAGCCCTGTGGGGGCTCAGATGGGAATGGGGAAGGTCGGGGCCCGGGTTCCCAAAGGGAGGAATTACCGGGCCCTCCGAACTCGGAATGGCTCAGTAATTCCCCATTCTGGGAACCCGCCAAACTCGTAATGAAGCCCTGTGTGTAGCTTTCTCCTTCCTCCCATTTGGCCTCCTCCATCCATGTGTCAGGATTAGCCAGGCGAGTACAAAGGCAGCGAATATGGCAAGGGAAATGTGCACTAAATCACACAGTGAATAGCTTCGAATTAAACTACGTGCACACAGGAACAACGACTCATGTATGCTAGAACCCAGGAGTGCAAATAGAGTGTGACAACAAAACCAATATATGAAAAGGGATGTGAGGTAAGCACCTGACCGCGAGGAAAGTCGGCAAGCGCCTTACCCCCAATTGCTGTTACAGGTACTGACAGCGCTAAACCCACGTGGAGGGCAAGCAATGACAGGATCTGTGAACTAACACTCTTGATGTTATTAATTAAGGGAACTAAAGAACAGTACTCACGAGGACGAGATAAACCTCTTGAATGTCAGCTAGCCCACGAATCCTGTTGATGAAACTGGGACCCAGAAAGGCTATAACAGAAATGGGAGAAGTAGGAAGGTCCAGAGGACAAGGGCTGTAGGTTGCCAGAGAGAGGTAGACTGCAGAGCAGGGGGCCCCAGAGGACAAGGGCTGAAGGCAGCCGGAGTGAGGCAGGCTGCAGGGCAGGGAGCCCAGAGGACAAGGGCTGAGGCAGGAAAGCAGCAGAGCGTGATCAGCTGCAATGTAGCGGGTACGCAAGGCAAGGGCGGAGACTGGAAGACAGCAGAGCGTGATCGGCTGCAATGTGGAGAGCCCGACAGGGCAAGGGCGAAGGCTGGAAGGCAGCAGAGTGTGATCCGCTGCAGAAAACTAAATACCTAAGTTGGAATAGTGATTAAAAATTAGAGAGGAAAACATAAGCATTCACACAGGAGCTAGCTACAACATCACACCACACCTAATAATCAAATGGGAAATAGATGCAGAAGTGTAAAGGAAAACATGGAATGGATCCCAATGGAAAGTAAGGATCAGGAGCAGGGAAAAACGAACTAACCAATGCAACTTCTCCCTACCTCTCCAAGGAAAAGACAGGAAGCTAATCTAAGAGGAAGGCTAAGGCATACAGGTTTGCAGGAGCAAAGGACAGAGTCAAATAAATATAGAACACAGACAAACTGGGCTGCATCTAAAAGGGGAAAGCACTGAGAAATGCTGCCTGCAAACAGAGGAAGACAAAGAGGGAAATCAAGGGAGCAGAAAATCAATTAGCGTATGAATCCGAGATTCATGGCGAAGGAACAAGAAAACAGGAACTAGGAACTAGGTATAAAGGCAAGGAACAAGGAACAAGGGACTAGTCACAACAGGAACACTGCAAACGATGACCAGCGCTGGACTGAAGTAAGACTGAGGCTTTTAAAGCTGCTTAACGAGCACACGCCTCGGGTGTGCTGATTGCTGCACCTGCCGCCACAGCTGTTACCTATCCTCCACCCAACCTTGCCCTGCAAGGGTGGAGGTGGAGCAGTGGGCCAGGCATTCTGGGAAGCATAGTCATTTGGTTAAAGAAGCATGCTGGCTGCCAAAAACCTGGAATGGATCCGGAAGAGAAGTAGCTTGGAAAATAGGGATTTAGCGCTCCCAATTCATCACAGCACTGTAGCAAAAAGTTCGGAGGAAAAGTCCAATAGGGAATAAACCCCAAATCATGCCCCCAAGTGGTGGGAACGGGAGCGAAGAGAGCGAGTCGTGACAGTATACCCCCTCCTACGGCCGTCTTCGGGTGCCCGCCACCCGCACGAGACATCTTCTTTCCATGATGGGAGTGCTCTTTCTTTGGAGGTGGCACTGATGGAAATGGTGGCCTGTGGGCAAAGGCAGATGGACTTCCATGATAGGAGTGCTTTGTCTTTGGAGGTGGTACTGATGGAAACGGTGGCTTCTGGTGAGGAAGAGACTCATGGTTCGAAGAAAGGCATGAAGGACTTGCAGGACCAGAAGCAGAGTTGGAAGGTCCAGGTAGCTCAGTCACCGGGAGTGGACCCTTATAAGTCTTTGAGGAGGGAGGCAGGTTGGTGCAACATGCCTTAGACAATGGTAGAAGCTCTGTTAGCCTTTCTGCCGAGAGTGGACATGCGGGAGATGAGGAAAGTGCTGGCTTCAGGAAAGGTTTATGTTCAGCCATTAGAGAAGGTGGTGGCTGAGATAGAGGTTCAGATTTCCTTCTGTCATCCATCTGGGAAAAGGCTTGTGGTTGAAAGTGACTAAGGTTTGACTGCACATGTTCTACGCCTTGGAGACCTGAAAGTCCAATGGGTTGTACAAGGCTGGTACTCCTGGTGACAGTCGTGTAGCCACTTTGTTTCACGTGGGATACAACAGCAGGGACGTTTGGCATACTGATAGGAGTGATAGACACAGTACTTGGTATTTCAGGCAGACTCGCAGAAGGAGCAATAACAGACACATCTTGAACTGCAGCAGTCATTCCCTTCCTTTGGCTACTAGCACCCGACTGGTGCTTCTTGGCGGAATTCTGTTGCACAAGTCCTGTAGGTAATACGCCGGTCTGCACCACCCCCTGTGTACACCCAGGTGAGTGGTTCTCACTCACCACTTGGTCCAGCTTGATGACTCTGAAGCGGGAGCTGGCAAAAGTCTCAAACTCTGATGCTGCATCTTTAGGAGGCTCTGATGCTAAAGTGAAGCAGTTGGGAGAATCGTCTTGTGGAAAAGGCAGACATTCTGGTGCTCCTCCTGAAGCAAAAGAAAGGCAAGCTAGACGTTCATCGACAATAAATGGTTGGGATTCAGGAGGAATCGCTGGAGCAGAAGAAAATACAGCAGGATCTGATGGTGTAGACAGGTATACCTCTGATATTGGCAGCGAGGCTATGCAGGATACAGGCGTCTCATGAACTGAAGGCAAATACTCAGTATACTCCGGGACTGAAGACATGCACGTTTGATGGACTACCGGAGGCTCTAAAGCTGAAGGATGGTCTGCAGGATGAGTCACTGTAGCTGAAGACAGGCAGTCTAGGGGAAACCTTGAGGCTGGAGGCATGCAAGCTGGAGCAATCTCGGTTGTTGGATACAAACATGTCCAGGTCTTTGGGACTGGCTCTTGAGTAAATGGCAGACATGGCAGCGGTTCATTGGTTGAAGACACGTGTGCCAAAGATGACTGCAGGGCTGTGGATTGGATCATAGAAGAGTCAATGGTTGTAGGAGGACAGACAGAAGTCTCAGAAGTTGACAGACCCATTGGTGGCTCAGGAATGAAGGGCACCTTTAGGGCAGTAGACTCCTTGGCACCAGTAACCAAAGACTGAGCTGTACCCTTGCAGTCCCTTTCTTTAGTGGATGACACAGAGTCTCTTTCTTTGTAGAAGTCAAAATCAACCAGTGGAATCACCATAGTAAAGTCTCTGTTAATCAGGATTTCGTCTATTGTCCATTCCTCTGTTTTAGCTTCTGAAAGTGGCAGATTATCAATCAACAGTTCAGGAACCGCCTGACGGTTTTTTGGTTCTGTATGCTGTGGAATGAGTCCATCAGAACATGAAATCTGTACTGTCTCTGACTGTTCGTATTGATCAGAATTGGCAGAAGGAAGAGTGAACCCAGAGGTAACATCGTTTTCCACATCAGCTTTAACATCTACTTCAGTCTCAGCAGCTGTATCAAGAGCAGGGCCTAAGCCTACGGTAGTGACTGAATCTGTGTATGCCACGATTGTGGATTGTGTTTGGAAATCAGAAGCTTGTATGTGTGCTAGCTCAGAATTATGACAAACTGCTACACAGGTAATTTTTGGTAAAGGAGTGGCTTGTAAATCTTCAGCTAACTGCAACCCCTGATAAACAGCAGAACAATTGTTTGAAACTGTGCCTAGATTAAGCGCTGTGCTAGACGAAAGACCTTCACTCCCAATAGATCTAACATATCGACAAATATCATGGTTTACCAAAGTTTCTGCACTCAGGGGCTGAACAGTGTTCACTTCCTCCACATCAACAGATAAAGTCTGAGGTGTATTCAGTAAAGAGTGTAAGGTTTTATTCTCCTCTTCTAAAGAAATGAATTCTTGTCTTAACTCCTCAAGCTTAGCTCTTAGCATGCCCTGCATTAACTGTACATCACTATCAGTAGGCACAGGGGGAAGCATAGTGGCATCAGGGCTGGATCCTGCACTAGCAATCTGGATGTGCACCGATTGTACATTGTCCTCTACTGCTTGCAGGTTCTGTGATTTATAGTTTATCTTACCAACTGGGTCTGTGCTTCCCTTAAACAAACTATTGACATTAGACCTCTTGGCATTAGGGACTACAGTATGTACCTGTGCAACGGAGTATGCTTTAGACTGAGGGTAGAAAACAGAAGTTATGCAAGGAACCCCTCCATTCTTTATGTTTGTATCATGAAACTGTTCTATCTGAGGTGAAGCACAACTGGAATCATGGGGTTCAACAACAGAGGTACTCTTGTATAATAAGTCTAACAGTGTGTTGTTTTCTGCGGCTAAGGCTTGCGCTGACATAGAATCGGGATCAAAACAAAAGATAGAACTAGGATCAGGCAATGTAGGATGTGCCATCCTATGGGAATAATACTTTGCACGTAAATGCCCATTCGTGACAAGGAGTTCATTTAAGTCAGGACTAGTGATTTGATTGTCACAGGTAAATGTAGGGGAAGCTTTCTGTACAAACTTGTTAGAGGCCTTGCTGCCTTTCTTTCTTAAACTTGCCATATTCAATGGGAATTTTGGGCTGGTCATTCTGTCAGGATTAGTCAGGCGTGTACAAAGGCAGCGAATATGGCAAGGGAAATGTGCACTAAATCACACAGTGAATAGCTTCGAATTAAACTACGTGCACACAGGAACAACGACTCATGTATGCTAGAACCCAGGAGTGCAAATAGAGTGTGACAACAAAACCAATATATGAAAAGGGATGTGAGGTAAGCACCTGACCGCGAGGAAAGTCGGCAAGCGCCTTACCCCCAATTGCTGTTACAGGTACTGACAGCGCTAAACCCACGTGGAGGGCAAGCAATGACAGGATCTGTGAACTAACACTCTTGATGTTATTAATTAAGGGAACTAAAGAACAGTACTCACGAGGACGAGATAAACCTCTTGAATGTCAGCTAGCCCACGAATCCTGTTGATGAAACTGGGACCCAGAAAGGCTATAACAGCAATGGGAGAAGTAGGAAGGTCCAGAGGACAAGGGCTGAAGGCAGCCGGAGTGAGGCAGGCTGCAGGGCAGGGAGCCCAGAGGACAAGGGCTGAGGCAGGAAAGCAGCAGAGCGTGATCAGCTGCAATGTAGCGGGTACGCAAGGCAAGGGCGGAGACTGGAAGACAGCAGAGCGTGATCAGCTGCAATGTGGAGAGCCCGACAGGGCAAGGGCGAAGGCTGGAAGGCAGCAGAGTGTGATCCGCTGCAGAAAACTAAATACCTAAGTTGGAATAGTGATTACAAATTAGAGAGGAAAACATAAGCATTCACACAGGAGCTAGCTACAACATCACACCACACCTAATAATCAAATGGGAAATAGATGCAGAAGTGTAAAGGAAAACATGGAATGGATCCCAATGGAAAGTAAGGATCAGGAGCAGGGAAAAACGAACTAACCAATGCAACTTCTCCCTACCTCTCCAAGGAAAAGACAGGAAGCTAATCTAAGAGGAAGGCTAAGGCATACAGGTTTGCAGGAGCAAAGGACAGAGTCAAATAAATATAGAACACAGACAAACTGGGCTGCATCTAAAAGGGGAAAGCACTGAGAAATGCTGCCTGCAAACAGAGGAAGACAAAGAGGGAAATCAAGGGAGCAGAAAATCAATTAGCGTATGAATCCGAGATTCAGGGCGAAGGAACAAGAAAACAGGAACTAGGAACTAGGTATAAAGGCAAGGAACAAGGAACAAGGGACTAGTCACAACAGGAACACTGCAAACGATGACCAGCGCTGGACTGAAGTAAGACTGAGGCTTTTAAAGCTGCTTAACGAGCACACGCCTCGGGTGTGCTGATTGCTGCACCTGCCGCCACAGCTGTTACCTATCCTCCACCCAACCTTGCCCTGCAAGGGCGGAGGTGGAGCAGTGGGCCAGGCATTCTGGGAAGCATAGTCATTTGGTTAAAGAAGCATGCTGGCTGCCAAAAACCTGGAATGGATCCGGAAGAGAAGTAGCTTGGAAAATAGGGATTTAGCGCTCCCAATTCATCACAGCACTGTAGCAAAAAGTTCGGAGGAAAAGTCCAATAGGGAATAAACCCCAAATCATGCCCCCAAGTGGTGGGAACGGGAGCGAAGAGAGCGAGTCGTGACACCATGTTTGAGCACGTTTGCGTTATGTGAGGCAGCAAATGTGAGATCTCCGTCTAATCTGGGTTACATGTACCTTTTACATACAGTCCTGCATTAATACTATAGGCTGCATACCTTCCTGCATGCTATTGATAAAGGTCTCCTGTATCTATGCTAGAACAGAAGTAACCTCTTCGTAGATTGATAATGTTGGCCTTCAAATGGTATTTGTGTAGCATTCTGATTGGAGCAAGAATAAAGAGGGTAAGTGGGTTTAAAGGGAGTAAGCGTGTTTATTTATAATGCTGCAAGGCAGCATATCAACCTATGGGCTGTGATCGCGGCGGGGGCGGGCAGATATTCTTGATCACTTAATTCCTTTGTTTTGGTGGAGTGGTGCCCCAAAGATGTCTGTGCCCAGGGCCCCAAAAGTGCTTAAGATGGCCCTGGTCAAAGTGACTGGGAAAAAGCAAAAGCCAACAGACAAATGCTCAAGGACATGCCAACATAATGCCCATTCTCAAAATAGAAAACGAGGTCAGAATAAATCACGGCAATGCACAGAACAAACCGCCATGGAAGAAGGGAATAGGCTCATAAAAGTGGTTAATAGAGGCATCTACAAACCACAATAGGAGCAAATTAAAACAAGCCACAATGAACCACAGGATTTCACAAATACAGAAGATGGTGATCAACTAAATAACTGAAATAATCATCAAAATACAGGAAAAGAATTGTAACATAAGAAAAGAAAAGAAAAACGCAGCAAGGCAATATTGCCAAATACAAAAAGCAACAAAATCACAGAAATAAAATCAGGAAATATACAAAAGAGCAAAACACAAAAAACACACTGATCATAATCCAAGACAAGTGTAAAGCTCTTCATCAATTTTATGGCCACGGGGCCCATTAATGTCCAAATCCAGAATGTACTTAGTTACAAGCTGGCAGAGTTTAAGGGTTCTATCTCCGCCTCTGGGATGGATGCTGACATGTGCAGTGGCAAAAAAAAAGTAAATAGTGTAGAATTGTTGTTGTGATGTTCCTTAAAATGTTTGACTATTGGATAAGATGGATCTGAAGTCTTGATTGCACGTAGATGGTGAAGTATCCTGACATTAAGTGTGCACATGGTGCTACCCACGTACCATTTGTCACAAGGGCAACACAGTATATAAACCACAATGGTGGTATTAAATGTAATCAACTGTCTGATAGTAATAGAAAAGGCAGTCACAGGGTGTTGAAATGATTTCAAAGAAATGGCATGGGTAATGGTTACAAACCTTACATTAATGGCATTTCATAAAACCACTAGGAGGAGTGGCCATCCAGGTATTCTGTGATGACCTTGTGAGGACAGGCTATAAAAATCTGGACACCAATGTATCCCTCAAAGAGGGTGCCTGCCTAAAAGTTAAGGTGTGCCTTGATGAAAGCAATGAAGACAAATTCTTATCCAACCTCAACACATGCCAATGTCTGTGTAAAACATTTCTAACAAGCTGAGATGCACTGCTGTAGATGATAATAAACCTAGCATCAGATTGTCCATCTACTTGACAGATCTGTTGGTGTTGAGCAAAATATCTCGTTTTAAAGCTCTAACCTGAACATAGTCCTTTTCAATGACATTTTCCTGAATGTCCCCGCTTTAAAAAGTGCAAAGACATTTGGGAACACCATTGATCAAATATAATAAAGTCAGAATAGTATAGCTCAAACTCCCCATACAGAATACTGCGCTTACAGCTGGCCAGGTGGCTACTGGTAGCATGTAAAGGACGACTCGAACTAGTGTTTTTTTTTATAAACAGATGTTTGCAAACCATCATCATGCAAAGAGACAACAACATCAAGATACACTATCTGCACGTGCTATGGCTTTTACAACAATTTTAATTGATCAGTTTCAAAAAAAACAGCCCAACCAGATTCAGCCCCCTTCCAAATGATGAAGACATCATCTATGTAATTCCACCAGGTTAAAATGTGATGGGGGAAATGCTCAGAGACAGTCTCAGACAAAATAATGGCTTCCGTTCAACCCATAGTAAGGTTGGCATAAAAGAGTCAAATATTTTGCCCATGGCAGTCCCTCGTACTTGCCAGTTTCCTTACAGGAACTGTTTCAATGCATACCTAACATTGTAAAGAATAAAGACATTTCTCACATCTGTGAAATTAACGCCATCTTGACGAAAAAGATTCACACCATCGGACCTTATGTTGTCATTATCAAAAGATGGCATTCCTACAGCATATAAAAAAGCAGATACAACTTTATTCACAAGCTGACGAGATTCTTGCATTTGTACACTGAAAAACTTTGCACATCTCCATGTTTGCCTCTGATTCATTTGAGAGAAAAGAAATATCTTAGCAGCAGGAAACAGTTCCATTAGGCTTTTGAAAAAATCCTTCAGGGCAACCTTCAAATACATTGCTGTCACATACCCCAAACTGTTCCATCAACAATGCAAAACTATAAAGTCTGGACATTTAAAGTATGTCATACTTTGACAGAATGACAGCAAACTTGCCCAGTTCAACCCAGAAACTGCATGCCACAAATCGTCCACTTCTTGCAATCCAATACTTCCACAGAAGCCATCATTTTCAGCATACACCTTCAACGACTGGATCGATGAATCTCCAAAAATCCAGAAACTCTGATTCCTCAAAGCCATATCCATCTTCAGTACTCTCACTAAACAAAACTCCGGCTACAGTCTCTTCCTGTACACCACACCCAGGAAATGTGATTGGCCGATCCCCTGATGTCTGCGGACATCCACGACTGCCCGCAGTCTCTGCAGTCTCCTTTCCATGTGAGGCATCCTCAAAGGACCCGGATGTGGCACGTCCTATTGAAGGAGGTGGGGTGGTTTACACTCAATTTAAATAATTTAATCCAAAATTGTGTCTCTTAAAAGAGCCCTTTTTTGTATTTTTGGGGTTTTCAATTGTTTTTTTGTTTTTCTCATTTTTATATCCTACACCTTTTAGCAAATGGTTTACTATACACTCCACATTTTCCGATGGAAGTTGGTCATATGAACTTTTTCAAAGCATTTTTGACATTGAAAAGAATAATGTCATTCCCAACATTCCCAACATCATTTAATTTCATTCCATTGCTTCACAATCTATTTACACCATCCAACAAAGATATTTCCATTCTGAAAAAGGGCTATCCATGAAGCATACAAAAAAGCACATACACCTTTATTCACAAGCAATGTATTCAGACATATCCATATTTGCCTTGGATTCATTGCAAAAAGAATTCTCTGCAGAGTTGGAAACAGTTCCATTAGGGTTTTCAAGAAATCCTTAATGGCAAACTACAACAATGCAGCAATCACATGGCCCAAACTGGTCCCTCCACAATGCACAATAATAATATCTGGCCATTCAAATTGAGCCATACTCTGACAAAATGAAAATGAACTCACCCAATTCATCCCGCAAACGATATACCACCTAACCCCTCATTGCAATCTAATAGTAGCAGAAATGCCAAAATATTCAGTATAATCTTTTAATTAATTCATGGCACAATCTCCCACCATGCACACATTCATGTTATTCCTAGCAATAGCCACAGCCATTTCCTTGCACTCAACAAACAGAACACCTACTAATCTCTCTTCCTGAAAACCACAACCAGAATACCGCATTGGCTAATTCCCACATTTCCCTTTCCATGCCAGGCATCCTCAAAGGACCCGGATGGCACACCTGCTGTCTGTGGACTACCACAGAGACCGCAACCTTGTAGTACTTGGGCTAATATGCCAACAGGTATCTAACTACATCGATAATACTACAATAGTACTTTTAAAAATCAAGATAGCTAGAATAAGCCAACAGGTATCTAACTATTTGCAAAATAGCCTTCATTGCAATACACTTGAAATACGCCATCACAATTCTTGTTACTACAAAACTTCTTCTAAATTTGAATGTAGTTAGAATACGGCAACAGGTATCGAACTACTTGAAACATTCCCTTAATAACAACACATTTAAAACAAACATACTATCACACTTACTCTGATGTTCTGTTTTAATCCTGTATGGATTTCTTTTCCCTATGACCCAATAATTATTGAAGTCAATACAACAACAGTGTAGCACGTACTAATGCTGTACCAAGCATAGTACATAGAATGTACTGTTTATGAGTGTCAAAAAAAGTTAATGTATATGTAAAATTGTATTCAATCAAAGCTTTTCAACTATCCTGTGTAACAAATTATACTTGTTTTTTCTCACAGAAAACAAACCAGAGATTCTATATACAACTAAGTAACCGTACAAAATGTAAACAAATACATATTCCATAAGCACTATCCTCAATTGTACTACCATCATACATATCACATACTTTCTACTCCCCCTAAAGTACCTATAACTTCTATACACATATTACTATAGTATGTGTTGCCAGTGGCCAGGGGCCACTTGCCACAACTACCACAATATAATTAAACCATATAACAAGTACATACAATACACCTTCAAAAAAGAAAACTCGCCCTGAACCCCATGCCATTGAACTGGTGTCATCTGCAAACTTTTTTTCACCAATAAAAACCGCTCCATAACATCTTTATTCCATTAGCTTACCCTTTCCATGCCCTCATTCAACAATCAAATAAACCCAAATGAATTTCCCAAACTGTCCACAAACTACCACAGTGTCCGCAAACTACCACAGTGTCCATGGACTGAGCTGCACACGAATGCCCTTTTTTCACCTATAAAAACAGTTCCATATCTTCAGCCATCAAATAACCTCAAAAGTATTTTCCAGACGTTTCCCCTGCTGCGCTGTCCGTGGATCCAACATGGGAGCCGTTTAAGAAATATGATGCACCTCACGCAGACATCACGCCAGGCTCTGATTGGTCCAGAGGGCTGTGTGCGGGCCGAATCAGGAAATGACTCCACAGACCGAACCCAGATATCACACATTTTTTTGGGCTGTTTTAAACAAAGCAAATTGACGGATTTACACCCAATTTACAAAAGCATGCTTTTGGGAGCAAGCCACCGCTCCTGCCGCATATTTGGTCAAATTCCATACAGTGCATTGTGCTGTGGGCGTGAGCAATTTTTTTTCCATTGCATCAATGAGGAAAACCACCCATTTTGGGACCCCCCCTTATACCTTTGCCCCCCCCCCTTGACGAAAGTTCACCAAACTTCACAGAATCAATATGAGGGGGACATATGCCTTTTTCTTTGCAAAGTTTTGTGAGGATTCCTTCAGTGGACGCAAAGTTATAAACCACCGAAAAAGTGCACTTCCTATGGGGTGAGAAACTTAACCATAACTACAGGGCTGCTACCACAGACCCTGTAATTTATATATGGTAATATGGTAAGCACTTGTGCTCTCCATCAATATACGAAAACAGATTGCAAAACGTCAGGGGATTTTTAAAAATGTTTACCTCCACAATAGGTGGGGCTAAAAACGCTAGTATGCAATTGAGGTATATGGCGTTTTAGTATGGCAATATTAACCTCGATAATGCTATCAGACCCATAATCAGGCACAAGGTAAAAACAGCGACAGTTTTACCATTACCGTCTTACTCACAAAAAGGGCCAAGAAAAGCAAGTTTCAATAATATATTGAAACACGTTAGGATGGAATTGTATGGTTCTTCTCTACTTGTTATAAAACTGTTGAAATATCCTTTTTAAAGTACATCCCATTATAAAGCGCATGAAACTTTAGTCTCAAGGGGAAATACTTGTTTTGTCTCAGTTCATCATAAATAGCCTAGGGCATAGGCTTTTGATGGGCCAGTCCTGTAAACTACTCATATCCACTAAATCAGCATTATAGAAGCAATAGATTAATGGAGTCAATTGAACATGCACACGTCAGAAAAAACAAAAAAGCACTTTTTCAAATTTCAGAAAAGAGCAAATGGAGACCAGCAAATGAGACGAAAGTCTAAAATGTATTAAAACAAAATGGTAAAGCATTTTATGAAATAACTCACAAGCTAAGCTGCATCAAAATGCTAACATTTTTCTTCGGTGAGCTTTTGAGTTAGCCATTGTAAATTGCTTATCAGTAGCAATTTCCTTTTCTGACTATTGGACAAAACACTCAGGACTGCTTTTCAGACTCTACCTGAATTGAATGTGTTCTTTTAAATTATTTATGTGGTCTTCACTTTCAGAAAAGGTTGCTTTGGCTGCCTAGAAGATTCACTTACTGTGAAACTGTAGCCCGAAGGTGCTTATAAGAGGAACCCTAAACTGGTGGTTATAATTGACATGGGTCATGTTTTCTGCAACACGTGGCAGTCGTTTAAAAACAATTTCCCCTGCACATATTGCAACTATGATGATAATGGCTCTGCTTTCTTTTCGTGGTAGTTTATTTTTTTCGTTTCATTCATTTATAATTTATAATGCGCTCAAATGCGGAACAAAAGCATGTCAACACCCAACAGGCACACGAAAAAGAAAAGGCAGAAAGGGGCAGAGGTATTTGAAGGGCAAAGAAGGAGGGAAGAAAAACAGGAGAACAGTAATAATTCACAGTGCAACAAGCATAGTCATACATATAGGGCCCAATTTACAAAATATTCAGCGCAATGTGACTTTGCACCGTAAAAGTACACTTTGTGCCGCGCTAAAAACAATTATCGATTCACAGATCGAACTTTGCGCTGGTCCTTCCTAGTTTGCGCTGTGCTGGTGCACTTTGCACGTCAAAGAGTGCAACACGTGGGAAGGGCCAGTGCAAATAACTAAATAGGGGGCGGAATATGCAAAATCTCCATTCAAGGAGGAAAATGAGGAAGCGTATGGAGAGGGAGGCACCGTGCAAGCAAAAAACATGTCCTATCAAACGCTAAGGAAACCCTAATAACAGAAGCTTCAGCGCAATTGTCTGGAGCCCAAAGGAGAATGCACATCTCGGGATCTTACCACCACTCCTTATATGGCACAAAGCACAAAGCTCAATGAAAGCACATGTATAAAAGCACATCATGCATGTCAATGGCAATTACCTGCGATGTACACTACAGCTACATCTTTCACCATTGCCCCATATACCAAGCCATTGCATCAGGAATCTTTGGAAACACCTGGTTGGCGGGTGAGTATCAACTGTGAAGCACACGCAAGCAGTCACATTACACACATGAACACAAGAAATTACATTAAAATGCAACCAAAAACCATTTCCCCCTTTGCAGGGGACAGTGCCTACCCACTCTCACCATTCCTGTTGACATTCATCAGGAATACAGTCACCCCAGGTGATGCAAGCTAAAAAATAGCACGCATAGCCAGTGGAACACACATTCGGAGTGCTTAAGTCCCGCTTACGCTCACTTGACCACTCAAGTGCCGTATTGCTATATGCACCCCCTGTAGTATGCAGGATCATCGTGGCATGTTGTGTTCTGCACAATATTGCCACACATAGTAACATATCAGTAGAGCTGCAGGAGGGCCACCTCCCTCATCCATAGGCACTACCCATTCCCTTAGTAGGCCAAAGGGCACAGGGAAAGTACACACACTCAGGTTGTACAAGCATATTGACACAAGCACACCTGAAATGCAACCCCTGGGGAGCACACACAGTGAAGTCACATCCATGATTCCCTTCAATGATGCAATCGGGCAAATCCAGCTTGCAAATAACAACACACTGGAATTGTGCATCTGTGAGAGGCAAACTGTTTGTGCCCCATAACATGAAAACTACAATGCCAACCCATTGACATCCATCACAGTAATAGCAAGTGGACATAAAAGTATCCTTGTCACAGTCACAAAATCCTAAACAGAGTAAAGCCATCCCCAGGCACAATGTCACCATACCATGTTCCGCTCTGAGTGACATGAACCAAGTGCATAAAACGTCTCACCTGACTGCTAGCTTCATGTCTCACTCTGCACCATTGCTCTTGGACCTGCTCACCTCCACTCAACATGACCATGTACATGCTCCTGCAATGGGGAAAGTCTACAGCTGCCCACCCACCCCCTTCATATCCATGTTTCTATACCATCAACATGCCCCCTGTCCAATCATGAAGATGCTCTCTGGGAATAACAAAAAACAAACTAGCCAACCACAGGATTTACACCATAAATAAAAAGGTACTGCAACACACCCCTTTCCCTCAACAGTCCTTGACCATATTAATGGGAACACATCAGCAACATGACACATGACACATGACACATGAAAAGGCCATACTTGCATTCGACACCTGTACATTACCAGCAATGCACCACACACTACACACATCATCCACATGCTTACATGTCAACTAGGCCATCCACCTATGTTGAATGAGACAGTCAGATGATTTGCATGCCCATGCAACATGGACAGGGGTCGACTGGGAACCAAAAGATGCCATGGAAATGATACCCATATGACACTTCAACTACAAGGCAAACCAGATTCCCATGAGAAAATATGGAATCACCACAGAAACGAGGCCCAGGGTGCGGAATCCTACAGTGAAATTACCAGAGTACCTAGTCCACCCCTGATCATGGAGTGGCTACGGGACATGACACATGGCAGGAGACAGCATTTAAGGCTGAACTGACAAGAGTGCAAATGGAATACCACACAATAAAAATGAGGCTACTTCATCAGCCCTCACCAAAAGCATGTGCACAGGAACATCCCAAGGAGATCTCTCCAAGCAGCAAGTCGTGGATGTGCAACCAGCAACCAAAAGCACATGCAGAGCTGATCAAGAGACATGCACACACACAGTCATGTAGGCCAACTCACATCTTCAGTGACAGTAACCATCACACAAACATCACCAAATCACATCACCCATGCAAACCCTATGTGTATCATATCATACCACTATTGGGGTTCATATGTCACCAGCCATGAACTTGATTGACAGTGCACAACCTTACCTGCTGGTACAGCTGTGGTGCTGTGAATCCATCACCACCTCCACCTAACACTGGGCCTCTGCGTTGGTACTCGAGGGCCAGTATCCAGCAAAGGGGATGGGAACTTGATATGATATGGCATTTGTAATGCACCTATTGTAAGAGGATTCAATTCAGCACGACAGCCAAGTTAACGCCTAGTCTAGAATACTGAATGAAAACCCTTATTGATATATCTTTAGGTCCAGTTCATGCGTTCTGGATGACTACCCTTGTATAACACCCCTCTCTTGGAATCCCCCTGACCCCACTGAGCCAAGAAGTAATTCTGTTTTGCAAGTTTAAAAGGTTTATTTGATAAATTAAAATATATATCACACTTTTTAATAAATTAATAATTGAATATCACACTTAATCTGATATGGTAAATATTAACAACGGAGAATCTGGCACTAGCACACTTCTTTAATCACTAATGAGTTGACATGAAATGGATAAGGTAGCACACTGGTAAATAGGAACAAAAGTATAATGTGGTAGAGGATGCTTTATGTAGGCTCAGGTGGATGCAATATTCAATGAATGCAGTACAGAAAATACGCAATATGATTTCAACCAAACAATGTAATCACTTTTCTCTGGCTACTCCCCTCCCCCCCTTGATGCAAGGCAAGGAAATGGAAGGAAAACACACAGTTCTCAGAAATGCAATCAACTGTAATTCAGTTCAATCCAGCAAGCTTAAACAGAAGTTTGAAAACACAGGCAAATGCTTTGATAGGTGCTAGCAATGAATGAGAAATATGCTGGAAACGCTCTTAATTCCCTTTTAGAGGTTCAGGATGAGTGGTATCTAGTTAATATTAGTCCAGGCTCACACTAGTAATGATGCAGGGATAGTTAGCAGGTTAAACGAATTTCTGGCAAATGAAATCAGGCAGCAGCAGTTTTTTTACATGTGAAGAAATTGCAAATCGCGGCAAAATTCGCGGATGCGCCGAGCGCTATTACAAAGGAAAGTTATTGCAAGTCTCTAGCCCAAACGGTTGCGGAGATATGAGTAATTTAGTAAAGGTCGTTTTTGGTTTTGTAAATTTTAAACGCACACTTTTTCAAAATGACAAATTTTACTAGAAATGACAGGTGACAGATAGGAGGCAGTTCTACTTAGGTTAAATAGATTGAATTAGATGAATTTAAACTAAGAGATGTGTTCTGAGTTTTGCTAAGTACTCACAAGAGATTTTGAACAGGAAAGCGACTTGGTCACGATCTTCAGTCTGGTCAGGTCTTTCCGGATTCTGCTCACAGCGCCTGGTCTGGTCTCGGCTAGGCACAGCACTGCTTTCTCTCTGGTCTGGTCTCTGCTAGGCACAGCACTGCTTTCTCTCTGGTCTGGTCTCTGCTAGGCACAGCACTGCTTTCTCTCTGGTCTGGTCTCTGCTCTGGATAGATTGAAGTCTCTAGTTTGGCTTTCTGGAGTTTGATGGAGGTAAGTATGGATTTTTCCGGCAGGGCTTCCAGCGGCAGATGAAATTGAATGTCTCTATGTGTCCTGACTCTCTGCTTTTATCTGTTTCTTGAGAATGGGTGTGTGTGTTGCATCACTAGACTTGCCCCTCTCATTCGTCATTGGTCAGGCTTCCATTCCTCCGCTTGATTGGCAAACTGAACTGTGAGTCAGATTGATGTCATTTTATGATCTCTTGAAACATCCTCCCTTATCATCTGTGCACCCAAATATATATATGATCAAAATCCATACTTCAGAGTTACACAGTTGTTTGAAATTACATATACATGGTGTGGCTGAATTTAGCCATGTCTATGTCCAAATCTGCTCATTCTCGGAGCTTGCATTCAAAGAGTGTACATAATTGACTTTTTAACTGCTTTTTCAATTTCCGACATGGACCCAACTTTACATACATGTGTGCAGGGGGTAGGGACATTAACTGATGAAGTTTCAGATTTTTAACATGCACACATTTAGAGTAATATCCACTTTTCCGCTAAAACCCCCCTGAACATACCACCGGTTCCTACCACGTCTTAAACTGTGGGCAGAAAAATCACAAGAATTATGGTATCATTTATAAAATTTTCACATGTCCGCACTATGAATTATCCCCCTTTTTATAAAACCATATCCTTGCTGCAGGGGTGTGTCTTTTCAGGTCACATGGTACAGAAACCAGTCTTTCCAGTTTCTGCCAAGCCAGCTTGCTTCTCACAGGCAGTGCCCCTCCCAGCTTCTCCAGGAGGAAGCCACTTTTTACGACGTCTGTAATAAAAACCTTTGCCTGAGTGGAGAGGGCTTTGTTCACTCTCTGGCAGAGCACAGGAAATTCAATTATCAGATAGATGGCATATCCTTAGTGTGGGCAGCAAAAGGAACATTGGCCTGGGAACATAGTTGTGACTCAAGTTTCACTCCTGATGGGATCCGTTGCTAGGCAAAATCAAGTTCCTTAAGCCAGACCTTCAGCTAACTTTTTGTTGCTTTTAAAATAACTTGTAATTTTACACATGCAGCTAGAATGCTGATTCTAAGTGCAAAACTATGACATTTCAACAGTTACAAAGGCATGTGACACCAAACATAGGTCACTCATTTAATTTAACATTTTCGATTTTGGTGGTTTTAAATCCAGTTGCAGTTAGGCTTAAGCTGCTGACTCCATAGCATTTTTGTTATAAGCATTGTTTTTGGGCTCTTCATTTCCCAGATTTTGTAGGCACACAAAACTCCATTCTGCCAAATGTCTGCTGGTGTTCAGTGAATATTTTGCACATGTTGCAAGGTTTCAAATAGGCATTTTGCTTGCCTTCAGAAAAACACACAGTGGGTTTTAAAACGCCGGCTTTTGGATAGTGGTGAGTACTGGTACTGCACCCATTTTTGGGATTTTCTTGGATTAATGCATTCTAAACAGGAATGGTTCTTACATGGTAGTAAATCCTTGCTTAACATTGTTTTGATGGGGCTCCTTACAGTAAGATGGTTATGTGGAACCCCACAAAAAGGGTTGAATCTTTAAAGTGGTCCAATGAGTCACGATTTCAGCAACTTTTTGACATCAGTAAAAGTGGATTTTGTTAACAAAGACCTTTCTTTACCCTGGTGGGTGGCAAGTTAGGTAACCATTTTGGTGTGCGCACAACTGCGCAGCTTTCCTGGATTTCGGCGCACATGTGGGTTTTCCGCCATCTTGAATTTCCTAAGCCCACAGCACCAAATGTTGTAGCAGGGTAGCTTAAACGTGGGTCAGGACACCCTACAAGCCCCCCCACGTGACTGCACTTTGAGTTTGGGTCGATGGGGAGTCGCGTGCCCAAGGGTTTTGACCCACGCACCGGTCTGTCCGCATAATCTTCTTCCTCTTCTGTAGATGGCACAGTTCAGCATCTTCTTCTCCATCCGGTCAGATCGATCAGTTCTCCTCGCCGGTCCTGATGGGAAGATTGGGCGGTACCCCGGGCCCGTTGTGTCTTTGCTCCCGGTCTCCGGATCGTCCTTCTTGGTCATCCTTCATGGTTTCATCTCTCCTAGGATGATAAAGGAAGAGCGGCAATATCTACTCATAGACGATTTTTTTTTTCCACCACTGTTGAGATAGTGGGGCAGCATATGCATTTCATCGTAACGAAATATTACATTCTTATTTTGAAAAAAAAAAACAGCATCACTAGAGACAGTTTCATGTAAATCACAATATTTTAGAGACTAGATGTGGTAGGTTTTATGATTGGAACTGAATTAGTCTGATACAGTACCCGCTAGGATTCCAGAGGATTCCTCCAGTTGTTGCAGAGTGTGCCTGGGATGGCAACATTTCAACTGGTTTATGTGGACCCACTTGTCTTCCCCCTCTGCCGAACCACCTTTGGGGATGCGGATCTTGTAGGCCACAGGGGAGATCTTATCGACGATCTCAAAGGGTCCCTTCCATGTAGGCAAAAATTTGCGCTGCTTGGCCTGGTTCCTTTGGAAGTTGTATAGATAGACCCGGTCTCCCACCTGATATTCCTTCCTGGAAGTTTTCAGGTCATAATGGGTCTTCATGCTATCAGTCGATCTTTCTAGATTCCGCTGAGCATAAGCAAAAGCATGTTGGAGGTGTTTCCTTAAATTCTCTACATACTCATGAGTAGTGGAGGCATTTATCAGTGTCTGCTCTTGGGTCCTGTAGAGCAAATGCTGCGGAAGCACCATCTTGCGCCCAGTCATCAACTCAAATGGTGACATTTTGGTTGCAGATGAAGGGGTAGATCTGATGGCCATTAGGACCAGAGGTAATCGGATATCCCAACTTGGCCCAGAATCTGCCACAAACTTCTTTAATATGCTCACAATTGTCCGGTTATATCTCTCTACTGCCCCAGAAGAAGCTGGTCTATAAGCAATATGCAGCTTTCTCTTGACCCCCAGTATCTCCCACATCTTTGTCATTACTTCACTGGTGAAGTGGCTACCTCTGTCTGACTCAATCCTTTGAGGTAGACCAAAACGGGAAAAGATGTGGTTAATCATCAAGGCCGCTGCAGTTTCTGCCTTGCAATTTGGGGCTGGGAGACATTCCACCCACTTGGTAAACAAGCATGTCACGGTCAACATGTACTTATTCCCCCTAGCCGAGCGAATCACAGGGCCTACAAAGTCGATTTGTAAATCTGACCATGGCAGTGTCATTCCCCTCTTTTGTAAAGGCGCCCGGTGTGTGAGTGATGATGGCTGAAATTGTGCACACACAAGACACCCCTTCAAGTATTGGTCGAGGTCCTGCCCCATGTGTGGCCAGTATGCAACCTCTCTTAAGATTTCCAATGTTGTGTGAAACCCCCTATGACCGGCGGTGGCCGCATCATGGGCGTGACTTAACATCAGGCTTCGGAATGAGGTAGGAACCACCCACTGATCGTGGCCAGCTTTGGATTTCCTTACCAGCAAACCGTCTTGGATCCGGAACATTTTTGGACATTTCATCAACACTCTTAGGTCCTCTTTCCCAATGTAATCGGTATCCGTCAGGGGAAAGTTCTCAGGGTCCTCAAGGTGCTGGTAAAATTTACCAATAATTGGATCCCCCTTCTGAGCGGTAATCAAATCAGCATCAGGGGTCTCCTTACTCCATTGTGCAATTGAGAGGTCGTTGTGAGCATTCGTCTGGGACCTAGTGATGGCAGTGACCTGGATTTCCCCCAACAGGGACTCAATCTCAATTAGATCCCCTTGGATGGCCCCGGTTTTGGCCAGCTGATCAGCTATGTCATTTCCAGTTTTGTCTGGTCCCTCTACTTTGGAATGACCCTTGATCTTTTTCCAATAGATGGTCATCTCATTCGAGGTGACCAGATCATCAATGTTTTGGATCAACTTCCCATGTTTCAAGGGTTTGTTGTTAGCACATAACATGCCTCTGGTTTTCCAATTAACCAGGTGCTCCACGAACCCGTTCCGTACATAATCCGAATCTGTGATTATGACCAGTTTGTGGAGTTGATGCTGGACAGCAGTGAGGATGGCATGATGCACAGCCATCAATTCTGCCACCTGACTACTTCGGGGACCAATTTTGTATCCAGCGGAGGGTTCTGGGGACTCATTCACCCATGCATTCCCTACGCCAGCCACCAGTTCTTTCTCCCCGTCGTTGTCAACATGGTAAGAGCATCCATCCACATAGACAGTGGGCATTCCCTCACACTTGTCCTCTTCAAAGACTTTGTGGGGGGAATTAAGGTATGCCTCCGTGTTGTCCTTGATTTTTAGACTTTCGTCCTCGAGACAGTTTTCTCTGGCACAATCATGCAAGTCAGCCAGACCTTGCGCGAGGGGACTCTTCTTGTTTTGGCCATATCTGACCTCCACAGGAAAGCCTTGCATTGACAGAATCCAGGAAGTAATTCGGGAATTACTCACATTTCCGGCCCGGATTCTGTCACTTTGGAGATATTGCAGAGGCTGGTGTGGAGTCTCCACTATGATGTGTTCCCCCTGGATAAACGGGCGGTAATTCTTCAATGCCCACACCGTTGCCAGGAGTGCCTTCTCACAATCGTTGAATTTTTCCTCCACAGAGGATAAAGTTTTGCTCGCATAGGAGATTACTTTATTGACCTTGTCATGCTTTTGGTATAATACTGCCGTCAAGCACGTATTAGAGAACCCTGTCTCCAGGAAGAACTCCTTGTTTCTGACAGGGTAAGCTAGGCAAGGCGCTTGTGAGAGGCTTCTTTTGAGTTGTTTTACTGCCTCGGCTTGTTCTGGACCCCATTCCCACTTGACCCCCCCCTTCAGGAGATGAATCAGGGGTCTGGTGATCTCTGCGTAGCTCTCAATGAACTTTCTGCTGTAATTAGTCAGTCCAAGGAGGCTCCTTAGTTCCCGCAGAGTTGTGGGGTCTTTCAGTTTCTGAAGTGCTTCCACTTTCTTTTCCTGGGGACAGAGGCCCTGAGGAGTAATCTCATGCCCCAAGAAATTAACACGGGTTCTACACCACTGTGCTTTCTGAAAGGAAAGTTTTGCTCCGGCGGCCCTCAACTGTGTCAGAACATAACGGATCTCCGCTATGTGTTCCTCCACAGATGAACTTTTGATGAGGACATCATCTACATAAGCCAGGTTACCCCTCGTACCCAGGTCGGGCATGGCCTTATGTAGGAAAATATTGAACTCATTACCGGAGTTAAGGTATCCGAAGGGAGTCCGGGTCCATGTGTACTGCTGGCCCCCAAAGGTAAAAGCCAGCTTGTATTGGTCCTCCCTACTGACAGGCACGGTCCAGTATCCATTGGTCAGGTCTATTGCAGTGAATACCTGTGACCCCTGAATCTGGGCCAGCCCTTGGTCAATGTAGGGAAGAGGCCATCGGGAAGTGTGGACCCGTTTGTTGAGCTCCCTGAGGTCGGCGCAGAGTCTCCACTGGCCGTTTGGCTTCAATATTCCCAGCACCGGATTGTTGAAGGTGCTGTGGACTGGACGGATTATTCCCCGGGACTCAAGGTTCTTAATTATTTCAGTAAGGGACTCCATTGATGCGAGAGGCAAGCGATATTGCTTCACAAACACTGGAGTCATGCCAGGGTCCGTGGGGATTGTTGTGGTGTGGATGTCGGTGCGACCACAGTCATATGAGTCTACCGCAAAGAGATCTTGGAAATCCAAGAAAACTTGTTTCAACTTTTGCTTTTGTTCCAGAGTCACACAGGCATCAGCTAGGTTGACTCTCTCTTCCACCATCTGCCTGAAGCCTGGAAAGACTTCTGGTTTGGCTATCTCCGCGGCCTCCTCCAGCTGGGTGGAGAAGTCCCTGGTCAGAGTGCTGATTTGGACCGGAGGCTTCAGGTGGGAAAGGCAGCCCTCATGTACCTGGAAAATCACCTCATCCCTCCTGAAGTCACAAGTCACATCTTCCTTACCATAGGGGCAGGAAGTGTACACCAGGAAGTTCCCCCCATGCCGGGTAAAAATCCTGTCTGGTGTTGTATTGTCATCACTGTCACTGTCAAAACAGTCCTTGGGGATTGGTCCTAACAGTTCGTTACCTAAATCCATGGAAAAATGTCGGTCATCAACCGCCATTCCAATAATGATGCCTGCGGCTAGAGTAACACTCTTTAAGTCGCTGTTATCCACCTCTATTGGAATGGTGTCATGTTCTATGTTGACTAATGGTGTTGGGTTTACCCCCAACCCTTGCTGTTGGAGAGAAGCATTTAGATGTATGTAAGCATCAGGGTTTTTCAACTCTTGTCCCCTTTTAACTTTCACTTCCAGGGAGAATTGTCGGGTCCTTTCTGGGATGGTGACTTCCTCTTTAACCTGAATTTCAACTGCATAAGGTAGCAATTGAGCTGACCTAAATGCTTTTTCTGGATCATCAAAGCCCATGGGATTATCCGCTAATCGGGACCAAGCTTTGAAGTTTATTAGGTCCAAACTAATGGCAAAGCGATTGAGAATGTCACTGCCTAAGTAAAAGGCGGCAGTGACGTCTCGCACGACCCAACAATTATGGACTATGCTCTTGTTGCCAATGGAGATTTTGAGCATACACCTGCTTGGCAGGAGATGTTTGGAATTAGGTGCTTCCAGGTCCATTTCCCATTTGTCTATCAGTTTGAAGGTGGGAATGGCTGGATCTTTTGGGAGTTGGCGAAACATGGCTTCGCTGATGAAGCTCTTACCGTTGTTCACACACACTCGAGCGAGAACAGAGTCCTTCCCATCATTTAACTGAACAGGGATGAACAACTGCTCTTCAATTTGCTGAATATCAGCCAGGCTTTGAGCTGATTTCACATCTTTCTGGACTATAGGAGTGGGGGTTTCTGATTGTGGATTAGTATAGAATTTCAGAGTGTTTCCTTCCAGCGTGGAATACCACTTTAGACTGGAAGGAAGGTTGATTTTCAGAAATAGAAAGGACCCCCCATCACCAGTCTGTTGTCCTACTGCTATTACCGTCACATCTGGAATTTGGTTGTTCTGGAAGTGAAATTCTACTTGGTCAGATTTTTGTTCAACCATGTGGCATGTGCCGTTTAAACTAACATGGTTGACACTCTGTTTTAATTTTATGGGTCGGCTAGTCTGAGTCCAGAGGACCTTGTTTACGCAATCTATTAGGGGTGACAACCTTCTCAGGAGGTCATTCCCTAGTAAACAAGGGGTGCCCTCTGGGGTCACAACTATGACTGGGTGTTTCAACTTGTGTCGCCCAATTTTAATGTCCAAATCTGCCGTCCCCTCGACGGGAATTTCCTTCCCGTCAAAGTTCTGTAGTTGTCCCGGAAGAGAGGTGAGAGGAATTTGGTAATTCTCTCCCCTTCCTGCATTCAGTTCATCAAAGGCCCTTCTGGACAGAAGGGTAGCTTGAGATCCAGTGTCCACCAGTGCCGAGATTGTACCCTGCCCCTGTACTTGTACCGGGGCATAATATCTTCCCTCCTTCTCCTCAAGGGGGCACAGGTAATGTACATTTTTGGACAACTGGTGGGCTAACTTTCTGGTTTTGGACATCGATAGCGAAGAGATTTGGGCAGAATTCTGTGGAGAGTCTTGGGAATCTGAAAGAAAAAGTTGGCAACTGGAGATCAGAGCCATTGTGGGTTCCCCTGGTTCCGGTTCTGGGCTGCCCCCCCCTTTTTGGAGGCAGTCCCCAGGATGGGTTTGAACCAGGGGATTTTCTTGCTGTTGGTTCTGGGATGAGATGGTGGGCGGCGGTAGCTCAGTCTCCACATCTCCCCAGTCTGGATTTGCATCCCTAGGGACCCATTTTTCTTTGGGAGGAGTTCCCCCCTCTCTGAAGGAGAAGATCCTTTTCCCAGGATCCTCTGAGGATCCCTCTCCCTCAAATTGGAAGATCTGTACCTCCTCCTCAAACTGAGTCGGTTTGGGTCTTTTGTTTCTCCTACCCCCCCTCTGCTCCTTAGGAGGCAGACTTTCCGGGGAAAGAGATTTTGTTTCCGGTTCCTGGGTTTCCAGGGGCTGTTTACAAGTGAGGAAGGAAGCTTCCTCCAAGGCTTTACACCCCCCTTCCCTTTGTGCCTCCTCCCTGGGAACCGGTGAGTTATCGGGGTGCTGCCCCCGTCATTGTTCTGGAGCACCAGGTCCAGAGTTGGGTGCGTTCTGCGCCGGCACGCCCATCTGAGGGTTCTTCTGAGCCCTCAGTATGTGACCCAGGTCCCGCGCCATGTTTTGAACCTGGCGCTCTAACTGGGAAACCCGCTCAGGCTGATACGGGGCCCTGTTTTCTCCCCTGGGCTGATCCCGGGAAGGGTAGCTGTCCCTCCTCTGGTGATACCCCGGGTTGGGAAGATTTGGGTACCCCTCCACCCTTGGCCTCCCCTCTCTCGGATTCAGTGGTCTGGGCTCAGGGAATTGGGGAAAGAAGGATGGATGGTTTTGGGGCTGAAAGTCGGGAGGATATCTGGGGAAAAAGTTCTGCCCAGGGTTTGGTAAATTTCTGCCCTCCGGTGGGAAGATTGGAGGGAAGTTCCCTGGGTTAGGTGCTTGGCTGGATCCCCCCCCTTGGGCTGGAGGAGTCCACACATAACCCAGGATGGGTCTGTTACCTTTGTAGCGAGGACTTACATAGTCAGGAGAGCGAGGGACCCCATTTGTGGGGCTGCCTCCCTGGCTCCCTGTCTGTGACTGGCCCGAGGACCTTCTGGGCCTAGCATTATTAGGTGCAGGTAGGTTTTTAGGCCCCCCCATCTCCAGATCCAAAACGGGGGTGACCTTTACCTCTGCCACCTTGACAGCAGCAGGGGTGCTGTTGGCTTTGGGGTTTTTCTGGGCATTGCTTTTATTTTCTATGGGCTTCTGCACCTCGTAGATCCGGGTAGCCTGTTCAATGACCCAGTCTAAAGATCTTTTCTCATGAAAATCTCTCACGAGCTGGGTCATTATATATTTGGGCAAGGCATGGAAAAATGTATTGACAAACTCTCTACTATCTGTGCGCACCCTTCTGGTGGTTTGCGCAAAAGCACGCTTTAACTCCTGCACAAATTCTCGTGGGGCCTGATCCTCCCCACATTGCAAATTGTAGGCCGCCTTGCGAGCCTCTTGAGGATTTCTGTGAACAGAAAAATGTTTCAGGATGGCCGCCTTATAGGTGGACCATCTTAAATGATTTTGGTCCTCCAGCCCCGCAAAGAAACTGGAGTATTCCGGGGAGAAGGTCCACTTTACATATTGAATGCAGCTTTGGCTGTCCTTCAAATGGAAAGTCTCCATCATTTGTTCAAACAACTCTAAGTGCTCCCAAACAGAATACTTAGCGTTCTTATGGTAAGGCGTGATGACGCTCCTGATCGCCTTAATCTGCTTTAAGGGGTCCTTGAGCAAGGCCCTTTTTGCCTTATTGGCCTTTTTGGTTCGGGTAACCCTTGTCCATTCTTCGTCGGACTCAGAGGCACTGCTCCCAGAGGTTCCCGTCTGTTCTTCCAGGTTTTCCCGGATTCTGCGAGCCTGGGAATGGCTGGCAGAATGTGGGGACCTGGTCTCCTGTGTCCTGCGCAGTTCAGAGGAGTCTTCAGATTCCTCCTTGCTGTCAGGATTTGATGGGTACCCCCTCCACTGACCTAACTGGGCAGAGGTTTTCAGGATGCCCTTAATGGGCCTACTCTCCTGGGGTTCCCCACTGAACTGTATTGTACTTGGGTGCCCATACCCGGATGCCCACCCCTCCATTCCTGGATGGTACTGGCCTATGAGCCCCATGCTTCTGGCTGGATAGTAATCTGCCATCCCTGTGGCCCTGTGCTCATGTGCGCCAGGGGACATGGGGGTGGCAGAGTCCAGGGACTGAGAGGTATGAGGGCCTCTGGTACTAGGGCTCCTGAGGTTATGCTCCGGAGTTTCCATTTCCCAGCGAACCTCATCTCTATCCGCCCCTGCTCCCTGTTGCAATGCAAGAGCCTGCATTTGTGCCTTCAGTTCCTCAGTTAAGGCCTTACTCGACTCTATCAGTCTCTCCTGCATCGCTACCTGCTGTTGGAGCCTATCATTGTGTTGACAGAGGGCCTCATTTTCCCTCTCTGCTTCCTGGTTGGTCCTGGAGAACTGGGCCAGTCTTTGCTGCAGGAGGGTTACCTCCTGAGCTGTGTCCCTATTGGCCTGCTCCTTTCTTGCTAGAGCATCCTCCACCCTCCTGGTGTGCTCTAGCAAGTTCTGGTTTTCTTTTTGGAGGTCACCCAGTCCCTGGTGGGCCAGGTGATTTTCTTCCATTTTCCTTTTTAAATGGCAGACTTCCTGGCCTAAGGCGTCTCTTTCCTGACTAAGAGCCTGCATTTGTGCCGCCAGGTCGTCCTTTTGCCTTTGGAAGGCACCAGCTTTCTGGCGCTCCTGATCAAACTCTGCCTGGGTATCCAGGTCTTTCAGGATCAGTTTATTGCTCTCCTCTTTCTCTCTGTCTAGTTGGATTTGCAGGGTGGCTACCTGCTCTGTGCATGCCCTGTTGAAATTGATCTGTTGCTCCAGCTTTTTCTGGCTCTGCAGTAAGGAGTCCAAACTGTCTTGGTGCTCCTTCTGCAGGGCCAGAAATCTAGTATCCTGTTCTGACTTTTCCTTTTGCAGCACATCCATATCCTCCTTTATTTTAGTAATGTACAGTCTGCTGTCATTTTCTGACTCCTGGCTCCTCTGCAGCCTCTGCTCAGAAGAGTCCAGATCAGATTGGACCTTCTGTAATGCCATCTGTTGCCTATTTGCCAGATTTTGGCTTTCAGCACATCTATCCTGCATGTCTCCCATATATAGGTACAGGTATGCTGCTATCCTGGCGATCTTATTGTGTTCCTCTTTGGCTTTAGGAGCCATATATAGTTCACTCAGGGCCACATGTAAGGGACCCTGATCTCTATATATATCTGACCCTGTTTCAGTGACCTGTTGTGTGATGGCCTGCAACCACACATCCTGGCCCTGTTCGGTCCATTCACCTCTCACAAATAGCTTATGCAAGAGGTGCTCTCTGGCTATTTTCATGTCTACTAAGGTCGTCATTCTAGAGATTGGTCTCTGTCCTGACTTACAGAAGTTAGTATTTTATTTTTGCAGAACAGAACTTTTCTTGGAGTGTCCCTTTTGAGGAATGCTTCACAGCGTAATGCAGCGTGGTGATCCGACCGGGTGTATGTATCCCGTCAGTTAGCACACTGTATTAAGCTGCACAACTGGTAAATCTAACCCAACGTCTCGGCTCGAGCCCCCACTTTGTAAGAGGATTCAATTCAGTACGACAGCCAAGTTAACGCCTAGTCTAGAATACTGAATGAAAACCCTTATTGATATATCTTTAGGTCCAGTTCATGCGTTCTGGATGACTACCCTTGTATAACACCCCTCTCTTGGAATCCCCCTGACCCCACTGAGCCAAGAAGTAATTCTGTTTTGCAAGTTTAAAAGGTTTATTTGATAAATTAAAATATATATCACACTTTTTAATAAATTAATAATTGAATATCACACTTAATCTGATATGGTAAATATTAACAACGGAGAATCTGGCACTAGCACACTTCTTTAATCACTAATGAGTTGACATGAAATGGATAAGGTAGCACACTGGTAAATAGGAACAAAAGTATAATGTGGTAGAGGATGCTTTATGTAGGCTCAGGTGGATGCAATATTCAATGAATGCAGTACAGAAAATACGCAATATGATTTCAACCAAACAATGTAATCACTTTTCTCTGGCTACTCCCCTCCCCCCCTTGATGCAAGGCAAGGAAATGGAAGGAAAACACAAAGTTCTCAGAAATGCAATCAACTGTAATTCAGTTCAATCCAGCAAGCTTAAACAGAAGTTTGAAAACACAGGCAAATGCTTTGATAGGTGCTAGCAATGAATGAGAAATATGCTGGAAACGCTCTTAATTCCCTTTTAGAGGTTCAGGATGAGTGGTATCTAGTTAATATTAGTCCAGGCTCACACTAGCAATGATGCAGGGATAGTTAGCAGGTTAAACGAATTTCTGGCAAATGAAATCAGGCAGCAGCAGTTTTTTTACATGTGAAGAAATTGCAAATCGCGGCAAAATTTCTATTACAAAGGAACCGCAAGGACTATCTCTACCATTTTGGGGTCCTAGGAAAGCCTGGGATCTCAGCTTCCAAATGAAAGTTATTGCAAGTCTCTAGCCCAAACGGTTGCGGAGATATGAGTAATTTAGTAAAGGTCGTTTTTGGTTTTGTAAATTTTAAACGCACACTTTTTCAAAATGACAAATTTTACTAGAAATGACAGGTGACAGATAGGAGGCAGTTCTACTTAGGTTAAATAGATTGAATTAGATGAATTTAAACTAAGAGATGTGTTCTGAGTTTTGCTAAGTACTCACAAGAGATTTTGAACAGGAAAGCGACTTGGTCACGATCTTCAGTCTGGTCAGGTCTTTCCGGATTCTGCTCACAGCGCCTGGTCTGGTCTCGGCTAGGCACAGCACTGCTTTCTCTCTGGTCTGGTCTCTGCTAGGCACAGCACTGCTTTCTCTCTGGTCTGGTCTCTGCTAGGCACAGCACTGCTTTCTCTCTGGTCTGGTCTCTGCTCTGGATAGATTGAAGTCTCTAGTTTGGCTTTCTGGAGTTTGATGGAGGTAAGTATGGATTTTTCCGGCAGGGCTTCCAGCGGCAGATGAAATTGAATGTCTCTATGTGTCCTGACTCTCTGCTTTTATCTGTTTCTTGAGAATGGGTGTGTGTGTTGCATCACTAGACTTGCCCCTCTCATTCGTCATTGGTCAGGCTTCCATTCCTCCGCTTGATTGGCAAACTGAACTGTGAGTCAGATTGATGTCATTTTATGATCTCTTGAAACATCCTCCCTTATCATCTGTGCACCCAAATATATATATGATCAAAATCCATACTTCAGAGTTACACAGTTGTTTGAAATTACATATACATGGTGTGGCTGAATTTAGCCATGTCTATGTCCAAATCTGCTCATTCTCGGAGCTTGCATTCAAAGAGTGTACATAATTGACTTTTTAACTGCTTTTTCAATTTCCGACATGGACCCAACTTTACATACATGTGTGCAGGGGGTAGGGACATTAACTGATGAAGTTTCAGATTTTTAACATGCACACATTTAGAGTAATATCCACTTTTCCGCTAAAACCCCCCTGAACATACCACCGGTTCCTACCACGTCTTAAACTGTGGGCAGAAAAATCACAAGAATTATGGTATCATTTATAAAATTTTCACATGTCCGCACTATGAATTATCCCCCTTTTTATAAAACCATATCCTTGCTGCAGGGGTGTGTCTTTTCAGGTCACATGGTACAGAAACCAGTCTTTCCAGTTTCTGCCAAGCCAGCTTGCTTCTCACAGGCAGTGCCCCTCCCAGCTTCTCCAGGAGGAAGCCACTTTTTACGACGTCTGTAATAAAAACCTTTGCCTGAGTGGAGAGGGCTTTGTTCACTCTCTGGCAGAGCACAGGAAATTCAATTATCAGATAGATGGCATATCCTTAGTGTGGGCAGCAAAAGGAACATTGGCCGGGGAACATAGTTGTGACTCAAGTTTCACTCCTGATGGGATCCGTTGCTAGGCAAAATCAAGTTCCTTAAGCCAGACCTTCAGCTAACTTTTTGTTGCTTTTAAAATAACTTGTAATTTTACACATGCAGCTAGAATGCTGATTCTAAGTGCAAAACTATGACATTTCAACAGTTACAAAGGCATGTGACACCAAACATAGGTCACTCATTTAATTTAACATTTTCGATTTTGGTGGTTTTAAATCCAGTTGCAGTTAGGCTTAAGCTGCTGACTCCATAGCATTTTTGTTATAAGCATTGTTTTTGGGCTCTTCATTTCCCAGATTTTGTAGGCACACAAAACTCCATTCTGCCAAATGTCTGCTGGTGTTCAGTGAATATTTTGCACATGTTGCAAGGTTTCAAATAGGCATTTTGCTTGCCTTCAGAAAAACACACAGTGGGTTTTAAAACGCCGGCTTTTGGATAGTGGTGAGTACTGGTACTGCACCCATTTTTGGGATTTTCTTGGATTAATGCATTCTAAACAGGAATGGTTCTTACATGGTAGTAAATCCTTGCTTAACATTGTTTTGATGGGGCTCCTTACAGTAAGATGGTTATGTGGAACCCCACAAAAAGGGTTGAATCTTTAAAGTGGTCCAATGAGTCACGATTTCAGCAACTTTTTGACATCAGTAAAAGTGGATTTTGTTAACAAAGACCTTTCTTTACCCTGGTGGGTGGCAAGTTAGGTAACCATTTTGGTGTGCGCACAACTGCGCAGCTTTCCTGGATTTCGGCGCACATGTGGGTTTTCCGCCATCTTGAATTTCCTAAGCCCACAGCACCAAATGTTGTAGCAGGGTAGCTTAAACGTGGGTCAGGACACCCTACACTATACACAAGTGTTTTAAGGTGCGACAAGGCAAGGAAGGGGGAACAGAGGGAGGACAGAGACAACGATCTTACTAGACCAAGTGACATTGAGATTGCGCAAGTGCAGGGGAGGGGGGAAGGGAGAAGTGCCAGGGGAAAGCGGAGGGGGCAGTGCTGTACATGGCATCAAAACAATAACAAGAAGTGTGGCCAGCAGGTGACAGGTGCAAGAGTAAGTGCAGACAGCAGGTGTCCAAAAGCGTAGGTAGGTGGCTGTAGGGTTACAGATACAGACCCATGTGCAAGGCTTGTCTGGAGGCAATGCAGGTGTGCACCTGAGCGGGTAGGGACCTAGGCCCCAAATCAGAGGATAGCCAGGTGACCAGTGCTGTATCAGACAGGAAATCAGGAGGGGAGAGTAAGAGCGAAGGCAGAAGCAAAGAGGAAGGCCTTGAGGTGCTTCTGGAACCAGAGATGGTTCTCCTCATGTTTCAGAGAGGCACTGAATGGGGTGGGAATTGGGTGCTGTGGGGTCTTCTCAGGAGTGTGGGCACTGGATGAGGCAAGATACCTGAAATAACATAGGAGGTATTTTTGGACCAGCCAAAGCAATCGGTCATACATACTCCATGTAGTAGGTTGTAGCAGTCTACAACACCACATCAGTTGACTCCACTGAGCATTATTCGCATGTTCAGTCCTCCAGCTTGAAATGACCTTTAGAGGGCAATCACACTGACTCAAGGGGAAATAATGATTACACATTCCACCCTAGACAAGGACAAAATTAAAATATTGTCCATTTTGGAGGGGGGTACAAAATAAATACAGTTTATCCTGGATGAGAACAAAAATAAAAAATAGACCACCTTGGACAGGGGTAAAAAATCAAATATAGCACACCCTGGATGAGTACAAAAATAAAACATATATCACCTTGGACGTGGGTAAAAAACAAATGCAGTCCACCCTGGATGAGGACAAAAATAAAATATAGTCTACCTTGGACGGGGCAAATAATCAAAAATAGAAAAACAAAAATAGTCCACACTGGGGGGTGGGGGGGGAGTTTAAAAAAAAAAGTGAAAAAGCATGCCCTGTCCATGGGCTCATGGACACCAGGGCACATGAAGAGAGGTGACAGTGGCAAGAGGATAGGGATCTGTGTGGACATGGCCAATAGAAACACCTGCGTGGTTCAGATCGGATCACCATCTTTGGTGTATCCTCAGATGTTGCACTGTGACCACGCAGTGCCAAAGCCTGGTCTTCATTGGCTATGGCCACTTGTGAGAGGGATTTGTGTATGAGGAACCCGATCACTACAAGGTGCTGGGGATGTACATAAAGAGTGGACACAGAGTCATTATGCATGCTGACCCTTGACGTCTCCAACTGCGTGTTGGGAGATTGTCTCAATGATAGACATCTCTTGGCAATGGATATCCCTTATGGCAAACATTTCATTATGCAGAGACAGCCTCAAGGTGTCTGTGTCTTGATGGCGGGATTGCCTTAAAGACAAGTTCGCTGCCAGCAGGCATTTGCTCTGGGCTTCCACGTCGTGACGGAGTTCCCTTGAGGCCAACATCTCCACATACAGGGTTTCCCTCAAGCTGTCCATCACTTGCCGTTGGGGGGAGGCCAAAGCCCATCATACAGGAATTGCCTGAGAGCTAAGCCATCCTTGTGAATCGCCTGCCTCAGTGGTTGCATGTCCTCTCTCCTTTCCTGGCGCAATTGCTGTTGTTCATTAGTGTGTGTCGCAGTTGAGAAGATGGCATGTTCAACCAGATGATGGATGTCCCTGGCCATCACCTGCAGGCCCTGCCCCATTGGGCACTTACACAGAGCAACTCCTTGTCAGAAAACGCTCCAGGTCTTGTATCACCCCTGCGGTTCACGTGTCTCATCCTCACCAAAAGCTTCTGTCCCGTTATACCACCATACAGAAGGCGGGCTTGCGGTATCCACGCTCTACGCACGGAACACATTTGCGTCGGGAACTGCGTTCCCGACGCCTCACGTGGAAGTTGCCATGGAGACTACGTCAGTGGACGCAGCATCTTCCACGTGATAGAAAACGTGTTGGGTCACGTGACCATCTTGGTGCCGGTACTTCAAGTACTTAATGATCTGGCGCCCACTTCTCGCTGCTTCTGATCCAATAGTGACAGCGGTTTTTTCTTGCTCAGATTTAGTGGTTTTGTTTGATCTCGGATTACGTTTACTGGATTGCTCTTGGATTATCCTTACCTGTTCTTGTATCTTGACCTCGGATTGTTTATGGATTATTCTTGCCTAGTGATTTGGTTTTGTCGAAATCGGACCTCGAAGCTTGGGAGACCTCTTACCTTCGTTCTTTCCTTCCTTCCTTTTCCCTCTCCAATCCCTTCCCTGTCCTTCCCCAGGGTGCTGTAGGCGTCCTCGTGCCGGCGGGTACAGGCTTGGTGCTGGACTAGAGACTTCCTGAGCACCTTTTAGGCGTCCTCGTGCCGGCGGGAATAGGTGGTTGCTGGACTAGTGACTTCTTACACCTTGGATTGTTTGGTCCACCGAACAGAGGGCAGATACCATCACACTGTTCCTACAGGAAAGAAGAAGGACTTTGCCAGGGACGTTCACTTCCAGGGAAAAAAGGGTAAGAAACCTACCTTTCCTTACCATTATTTCTTCCACTCATTCTCTGGTACTGATTGTCTTTTCTCTTCTTCTGGTCTCCAGAGTACCCCAGTATAGAGGACATTCTTGCATGAAACACTTCTGGTTAAACCGTTTTCTGCAGGTTAGTCTGTTGAGATTTTGTTACGTGTTCTCTTGAAAGGGGTGTATTTGATTGTAATCAGTATAATATTCTGCAGTCGTTGGCTGGAACCTGGAACCATCATCTACCGGGAAGTTGCGGGCCGCTCAGCTCTACGATCCCAACGACTCTACACCATCTTCCGATCAATTGGATTCTTAGACTGTCCTTTCGTACTCCTGAGAATCACATTGGTAGGAAGAAATATATTCTTCACGACGGGTCAACGCGGAACCAGGTTCCCGGATTTCTGACAGAATCAGAAGCCTTATTATGGATGCCGCGAATGACCCGTTGGCCGTTTTGGTTCAGTTAGTGGCCGACCTACGTGCCGATATGACGGCCACCCAGGCTGACACCCACCGGCGCATTGATGAAATGCAAGCCGGTATCAGGGAAGTGGTTACAGGAATACCATCTTTGGCCTCCGCTTCCGCTTCAGGTCAGGCAGGGCCTTCGGTCAGACCTGATTCTACGCATGTGTACATGGCCGCTCAGTTCCCGCTTGCTCCCCCAGAAAGGTTTACTGGGGATCCAAAATCCTTTCGGACATTCATTAACCAATGCAGACTGCATTTCTTGTGTCGGCCTACCTCGTTTCCTGATGCGACTACTAAAGCAGCCTTTGTCTTATCTAACCTTGGAGGTATGGCCGCGGTTTGGGCGAATCCTTTGTTGGAACAAGGCAGTCCGCTGTTGTTCGACTGCGATGCATTGATCAGTGCTATGACGAGGGTGTTTGATACTCGCTACAAGACTCAGGCCACGGATCTGGAATTGCTGAATCTCCGTCAGGGGGACACTCCTTTATTATCGTATTTGGCTAAGTTCAATCAGTTGGTGGCTGAAACTGGTTGGCCGGAAGATAAGAAAGCCGCTCTGTTCTATAAAGGACTGTCGGATACGTTAAAGGATACCATAGCTACGGTTCCGGTGGTTCCTACGTCCTTTTCTGATTTCTTGGATCTAGTACTCCAGATTGATGCCCGACGTACCGAAAGAAAGGGGGAGAAGAGAATGATTACGGTCAATACCACTATATCCCCAATCCCTGTTTCTGGCGGTGACGAGCCTATGCAAATTGGGGCAGTTAGGGGCCCGCTAACGACAGAAGAACGAGAACATCGTAGACGGAACAATCTGTGCTTTTATTGTGGTTCCTCTACTCATCTGCTTAGTGCATGTCCAAAGAGACCCCGCAAGTCGGGAAACGCCAAGGCCCGGTCGTAGAAGGAACCCCTACGCCGAGCTCTTCCCTGCAGGGTTCCTCGTTGTCCACGCCTTTTTACATTGACGTCATGTTGAGTTACGATCAGGTCACTCCTTGGAGTTCTGCAGCTGTTCTTGACTCAGGGGCAACCGGTAACTACATTGATGCCCAATACGTTCGGAAATGGGGTATTCCCTTGTTGTCAAAAAGTGTTCCGGAGGTAGTCAATGCGGTTGACGGTTCAACCCTACTTTCGGGGCTTGTTACTGAACATACCATTCCGTTGTTGTTAACTATTGGCGCCGAGCATTCGGAAATCATCACATTTGACGTCATTATGGCACCGCAATACAAACTCATCCTGGGTTTACCGTGGCTCAAGCTTCATAACCCGGTCGTTAACTGGGAGACCGGGGTTATCGCTTTCAGTGCTCAGCAACGCCCTCGATCCTGCAGTTCCCTAGAGTCCATGTATGAAGTACCTGAAGCTCCTAGTCGGGCGTTGTTGAACTCTGTGGTTACAATCGGAGCTGTTGTTAACACCGTATTACCTGTCGAATACACAAGTTATAAGGACGTCTTTGACAAGGGGAAAGCAGAGATCCTGCCGCCTCATCGGCCCTATGATTGCCCCATTGTTCTCAAACCGGATGCCAAGACACCTTCGGGACGTATCTATTCCCTTACACAAAAGGAAGAAGTCGTCCTTAAAGAATATTTGGATAAAGCCCTCGAGTTAGGTTTTATTCGGCCTTCTCACTCTCCATTTGCTTCACCGCTCTTTTTTGTACCCAAGAAGGAGGGGGACTTAAGACCTTGTATTGATTATCGGGAACTCAATGCAGGTACTATCCGTAATCAATACCCGATCCCGTTGATTTCTGTCTTGCTGGATCAGTTAGGGTCTTCAGAATTCTTCACCAAATTAGATCTAAGGGGTGCGTACAATTTGGTCCGGATACGTCGAGGGGATGAGTGGAAAACAGCCTTTAAGACACGATATGGCCTATTCGAGTATTTGGTGATGCCATTCGGGCTTTGCAATGCCCCGGCCACATTCCAGAATTTCATCAACGACGTTCTACGCGACATGATCGACAGATTCGTTATTGTCTATTTAGATGATATACTCATCTATTCTCCATCCATGGAAGATCATGTACGTCATGTTTCACAAGTCTTACAACGCTTGCGGGAGCATCGTCTTTTTGTCAAACTGGAAAAATGTGTATTCCATGCGAGTGAGGTCGAGTTCCTTGGATATGACATCACCAATAAAGGAGTGCAGATGAGTAGCAATAAGGTGAAAGCTGTCTTAAACTGGCCTGTACCAACTTCAAGGAAGGAGTTACAATCATTTCTGGGGTTTTCGAACTTTTACAGGCGGTTCATTAGACAATTCTCTTCGATTGCTGCACCCCTCACCGAATTGACCAGTAACAAGAAACCTTATTTATGGAACGATAACGCCCAAATAGCGTTTGAGTCTTTAAAAGCCGCGTTCACTACAGCCCCGGTGTTGCTACACCCAAATGTCAAACGTCCATTCGTTGTCGAAGCTGATGCTTCGGATGTCGCGGTAGGGGCTGTCTTGTCCCAAACCTGCGCTGATACCAAGGAGTTGCATCCAGTCGCCTACCATTCGCGCAAATTAACGCCCTATGAACGTAACTACACCGTTACTGAACGGGAATTGTTGGCCGTAAGAGACGCATTTATGATCTGGCGTCATCATCTCCTTGGGACGGAATTACCGGTCCAGGTTTTTACTGACCACAGAAACCTGTTGGCGTTGCAGTCCCTGACGTGCACCACTGCGAGACATGCCCGTTGGCATGAATTCTTTTCCATGTACAACTTTAGTTTGACTTACCGCCCAGGTGTCTTGAATTCCAAGGCGGACGCGCTATCCAGAAGCCTGGGTAATGATGGTTCACGTCCACAGGATGGGTCTTTGTTATTACCTACACAAGTGGTCTGTAGTTGTGTTCTACAACCCACTTTGAAGTCAACGCTCCAGAACTGGGTTGATAAAGAGCCCACAGAACTGGCAGACTATAACATGGATATTCTGCATGGTCTTCCTTATGTCCAGGGTCGAGTTTATATGCCTGATCAGGATACCCGGTGTACAGCTATTTCTTTGTGTCATGACGCTGCTATCGCAGCGCATCCTGGTTCCCAGAAAACTCTTGAACTCCTCAAACGCTGGTGTTGGTGGCCTTCCATGCGAAGAGACGTCTCGCAATATATCTTGACCTGCGCCATCTGTGCCCAGTGTAAGTCCCATTCAGCGAAACCTATGGGGTTATTACAACCATTACCAGTGCCAGCCAGACCTTGGGCGATGATTACCATGGACTTTGTGGTGGAGTTGCCTTTGATTGATGGGTTTGATACCATATGGGTGGTGGTTGACAGCTTTTCTAAAATGTCTCTCTTTGTGCCTTGCCAAGGCCTGCCATCAGCTGCTAAGCTGGCAGAGTTGTTCTTGCGACATGTTTTCAGGTTTTTTGGGTTGCCTGAGATTGTGGTTTCTGACAGGGGGTCCCAGTTCACGTCGCGTTTTTGGAGGCATCTAATGTTCTCTTTGGGGGTAGATGAACGGTGTTCCACAGCGTTCCATCCCCAGACGGATGGTCAAACAGAGCGGGTTAACGCTACCATGGAGCAGTACCTCAGGTGTCTCATCCTTCAACATCAGGAATCCTGGCTAGCAGTTCTTCCTTTGGCGGAATTCGCGTATAATAATTCCAGCCATTCATCAACGGGAACATCGCCATTCTATGCCTTGTATGGGCAACACCCACGCACCCTTCCTCTTGATTGGAATCTACCTGAGGATTGTCCGGCAGTTCAATCTTGTATCAAAGATTTGTCTCTGGTCCGTGATAGGGTGCTGGAACATCTGAAACAAGCACAAGAACAGGCGAAGAAGTACGCGGATCGGAATCGCCGTCCTGCACCCGTCTACATTCCAGGTACACGGGTATGGTTGTCCACTAAGAACCTACGCATTCCAGGTCGACGATGCTTGTTGCCACGTTTTGTAGGTCCTTATGTTATAAAGGACGTCTTGAGTCCATTGGTGGTCAAATTAGAACTTCCGCACTCTTGGAAGATACATCCGGTTTTCCATGTGTCCATGGTTAAGCCTTGTGTAGACAGCACCAGGATACCGGCTTCTCCGTCTCCGATATTGGTTCAAGGGGTGGAGGAGTATGAGGTCAATTCCATTCTTGATACCAGGGTTTCTCGTGGTACCAGGTATTTCTTAGTGGACTGGAAGGGTTACGGTCCGGAAGAACGGACATGGGAACCGGAGCAGAATGTGCATGCCCCGTTGTTGGTTTCCCAATTTTTGGCCTCTCGGGGGCATGGGGGTCCTTTGGGGGAGGATACTGTCAGAAAACGCTCCAGGTCTTGTATCACCCCTGCGGTTCACGTGTCTCATCCTCACCAAAAGCTTCTGTCCCGTTATACCACCATACAGAAGGCGGGCTTGCGGTATCCACGCTCTACGCACGGAACACATTTGCGTCGGGAACTGCGTTCCCGACGCCTCACGTGGAAGTTGCCATGGAGACTACGTCAGTGGACGCAGCATCTTCCACGTGATAGAAAACGTGTTGGGTCACGTGACCATCTTGGTGCCGGTACTTCAAGTACTTAATGATCTGGCGCCCACTTCTCGCTGCTTCTGATCCAATAGTGACAGCGGTTTTTTCTTGCTCAGATTTAGTGGTTTTGTTTGATCTCGGATTACGTTTACTGGATTGCTCTTGGATTATCCTTACCTGTTCTTGTATCTTGACCTCGGATTGTTTATGGATTATTCTTGCCTAGTGATTTGGTTTTGTCGAAATCGGACCTCGAAGCTTGGGAGACCTCTTACCTTCGTTCTTTCCTTCCTTCCTTTTCCCTCTCCAATCCCTTCCCTGTCCTTCCCCAGGGTGCTGTAGGCGTCCTCGTGCCGGCGGGTACAGGCTTGGTGCTGGACTAGAGACTTCCTGAGCACCTTTTAGGCGTCCTCGTGCCGGCGGGAATAGGTGGTTGCTGGACTAGTGACTTCTTACACCTTGGATTGTTTGGTCCACCGAACAGAGGGCAGATACCATCACACTGTTCCTACAGGAAAGAAGAAGGACTTTGCCAGGGACGTTCACTTCCAGGGAAAAAAGGGTAAGAAACCTACCTTTCCTTACCATTATTTCTTCCACTCATTCTCTGGTACTGATTGTCTTTTCTCTTCTTCTGGTCTCCAGAGTACCCCAGTATAGAGGACATTCTTGCATGAAACACTTCTGGTTAAACCGTTTTCTGCAGGTTAGTCTGTTGAGATTTTGTTACGTGTTCTCTTGAAAGGGGTGTATTTGATTGTAATCAGTATAATATTCTGCAGTCGTTGGCTGGAACCTGGAACCATCATCTACCGGGAAGTTGCGGGCCGCTCAGCTCTACGATCCCAAACGACTCTACACCATCTTCCGATCAATTGGATTCTTAGACTGTCCTTTCGTACTCCTGAGAATCACATTGGTAGGAAGAAATATATTCTTCACGACGGGTCAACGCGGAACCAGGTTCCCGGATTTCTGACACTCCTCCTACCACTCTGAGTGTCTGGCAGGCACACATCCACCACAGATGTGGGGCCTACCATGCAAGGATATCAGAACCCTGGCTTGTTGCAGTGAGTGCACTGTAATTGGCTGGCAGTTCTTCCAATCTTACAGACACTGAATCCATCATTGATACAGGGCTTCCCCCTGCCTGGTACAGGGACTGCTGGCTCTCCTCCTCAGACTCAGGAGTCTCAAGGAACTCAAGCAGCTTCATGGCATCTGGACTACTCAGTGGTGGAACCTCCACCATGTCCGTCACTATGACATCCACATCAGATTCAGCAGCATCATTAGAAGATATGATATGATATGATATATGTTATTTATAACGCACTTAATACTCAGAGGTTTCTAAGCGAGGATGCGGGGATCGAACCTGTAGTACTCTGTGTCATTTTGCTTCCAAGTTGAACATGTTGCCCATAAGCTATCCTCCCGAAACGAGTCAGCAGGCCTGTTGAATATGGCCTGCAGCACAAGTGGATTCTCCACCTCTTATTGCACCTCTATCATCACCTGCACAAAGACAGACAACAATATACAGAGGCATAACTACCTGTCTGAACATGCATATGTCAATTACAATGCATAAAGACGAAATAGGTTCAGCTACACATACATCACACATTGAAACTGGGAACATTGTAACTTGAAAGACACAGGTGACTGACATTCAATGACCTGTGCAATCATATTGGGGCACATTAGGCCTGGCATCATACCATGGTTTAGAGGAGTAGGAGACCATACATACACACAGACATGTATGAGAGAGGAAGTTCTACCAGAAGACAAATGGTGGACCGTGCATCATTGCTGAGCCTAGACTCTACTTCAACACTGTCTACTTGCAACATATGGAAGCGTCACCTCTATTTCTTCAGAACAAAGTTGCCACAATCCCCATCACCCCCTTTGCCACATTTCCATAGATACCTGGTTAGCCACGCTCTCAACCATACATGAAGAAATTGCTACATGGACTTTTCTAGCGTGCACTTGCATGGCCACTGAACCCTTGATACTCCAAATGTGGAATGAACATCACTCAAACATCTCTTGACCAGCCACTGCAACTCCTGTCTGGAACACACCCTCATATGTCTTTGCACTGACATTGTTACTCATCTATGTCCACTGGTGATTAATGGATAACTCTGACGTCATTCACACCTTGGTGTAATTCCATGTGAGACATAATTTGCATTCACAATGCACTATCCACAAGCATGACACTGAGCGTTTCCAATGTGATGTTGTGAATGCCATTGCCACACATAGGTGGATTAGCATAGCAGTAACATTTTGTATATAGTGATCTGTACTGCAAGATCAAAGTCAACTGCACACAATGACACCAATAATCCACCACCTGGAATGCACAACATGTGATGGAAGTGACCATGGTAGCATTACTGCAGTATCCATGCATGGGTGAGGAATACTGCAGCCAACTCTACCACAACATCTGACAGCATGTCATGTGTAGATGGCGCACATATAACATGTAGACATGGCACTCACATGAAGTGGCTGCATAAGTGTCCACACCTCCCATGACAACAACCTGCTCACTGCTTAAGAGTCCACTGGCGCCTCTTCAAATGGAGTCAGTCACATTGATGCTGAGTTTCTCCCTGGTCCGTTGTATGAGCTCCCCCATCCTGTTGAGGATTTCTTCCACAGTGTGCATCTCCACACCACAGGCATTGATGTGGTCTTTGACTTCCTGCCACATCCTCAACTGCTGGGTCACAGGAAGGGCACTGCCAGCCCAAGGGTACAGGTCGACCCGATATTCATTGACATAATCAGTGAGGAATGTCAGTTCCTCATCTGAAAAGTGCTTCTTCCTTGATGGCCCCTTCTTCTTGACCTGTGCCTCTTTTTGGGGTTCAGCCTCTTCCTGCTCTGCAAGCCGGCCCCTCTTGCCCTAGTAGACCTTTGTGGTACAGGGGCACCTGAAGCCTCACCACAATGTTTAGCAGGTCCACCCTTCTTCCGCCTTTTTCCCCTTTCTTGCACTCTCTCTTTCCGCTGAGCCCCCATGGTGCGGTTAGGGCAAGCGGCACAAAATCTGTGTGGCATCCCATAACAATATCCATCTGCGCGCTTATCATGAAATGCATGTTATATCCACTAACAGTCACCCATCTCTGCGCACAGAAGGAAATGAGCGTTGGACCTCCCAACAGTATCTGACTCCACGCACATCATGAAATGCACGGTGCAACCTCTAAATGTCTCTGCATCCATGCACGCAAGGGTAGGGCACGTCATTTGCAGTGTTAAGTGTGTATGCGCACTGCCTGCAGTGTGTTAATTAAATGCATAGGCCCCTTCCTCTGATCTTCACACTGCTGCCTCGTGCATGTAAGGGAGACACATGTTCCTCCTGTCTCATGTCATATCTTGCTTCCTTCTGCCCTGTATTACTCCCAAACCTCACCATCTCATGCTGCCTGGTAGAGTGTGACTGGCTGTTGATCACCAGCACTGCGTTGGGTGCCTGCTATTTCCTCATAGCCTGTTTTCCTGTGGCTCACTTGTTAGGCTCTGTGACCTCCTCATCTGCCATTTTGGGATATCCTCACCACTGTACCACCACCACAGCTCCAGAGCATGCATCTTTAGGGCCCAGCTTCAGCCCACCAGCCTCAAGGGGAGCCATGTATGGTATATCAACCAGCAACTCCAAGGCAAGGCTGAGGGCTGTAAACTTCCCTGCAGCAGAAGTTGGCATCCTGGGTGAGCAGGTCCTTGCATATTACAATGCCATCTTCAACATGCACCAACAACTTAGGAAGTGTGGGCATTAGAAGATCTGGGTGGACATCATGGCTGCCAACAACATGGAGAGGGTGGCAGTCTATACCAGTGACCACGCGATGGGTCAACTTCACGATCTGAAGCCGGATGAAGGCAGCCCTCGAGGTAGGTACAACCTTAGGTCTGCACTGTGCAGGCTGCCATCGGGTGTCACCCCTTCACCTAGCGAGTGTTAGCCCAGACTTACATACCAAGGTCCTTGACCTGCAGGCACAGATCCAAGCTGCTGGTGAATACCCACAGAGTGTATGTTTCCTGCATGGATATGCATGATTGAAGCAAGTCTGTTCTTTATAGGGAATGTGTGTTGAACATTTCTCAACTGGCATGCAGCCTCATGTCAACACTGGTCATATGTGATGGCACACATCTGTGAAGTGGGCAAGTGTTGGGATGTGACCTGCCAGTTCTTGGTGAGAAACATGACGTGTGCATGCAATGTGCGATGCTGACAGAAAGGCCTCAGGCAGGAACAGTTGTCAGATTGAGATGCTGTGGGCATGCGAGGTATATTCATGCACACCTCCTCTATGGGTTGTTCAATTGTGTATAATGTTTGCATCGTCCCCACTCAGCAACTGGGACTGACACATGTGTATTGATTTGTAATCATGACATTTGTTGGGGTTGGAGGCAACCGTATCACTGCTTGACCCTCAGCAATGGGTGCATCTGCGTGTTGCATGCTTTCATGTCTGACTGTCAGGGGTGCACATTGCTAGATTTGGTTGGCTGGAGATGTGCCTATGGTGCTACGGACATATGCAGCCAGGTGCCCCTACCACAGCCCTGCCTGCAGGAAACACTTGGCTGACTGCAGCATTGGTACTGTGATGTGGAATGAGTTGTTGCCATGTGTATGTGGCCACATGTCAATGTGATGGGCTCACATGTCCATCTCTCGTAATTTTTCCTAAAATTGTGTGACTGTATTTATTCTGATTGTAGGGCATGGGTCTGTGTGTGTTTTACAGTTGGTGGTTGACTCATGCTGACTACATGCACTGTTGCTATTGTGGTGAATACACATGTATCAGCACTGTTGATTGATGCCTATGTTCTTTTTTGCATTATCCACAGTTGCTGTGGTTGCCAAAGAGGGTACACGCTGTGCTGTGGAGCTGAATACCAGGGACAAGGCCTCCAGACCCATGCACATACCATCACCACGCCCAGTTGCAGCGACCTCTTCCGAGGATGATGTGGGTGGGGGAGCGTTGTTTACATTGAGCAATGCTGATGAGGATGAGTCCCAGGATTATATGATTCTGATGGACACCTCAGCAGCAATGGGACTGGGTGGTGCTGATGTTGCCATACAGGGGTCCCTAACCATGCTGACCTCATTGGAGGTATCTGGGCTGGTGGCAAAAGAGAAGGACGCCATTGTAGACCTGCCCACGTTGTCTGGTGGGGGTACCAAGGAATGTGAGCAGGCTGCACACCTGGCTGCACACCTGGCCCTGACACAGGAAGTCTTGCAGTCTACCTTGGAGGGGTCAGCCCAACATCCTGTCCAACTGCTGCAGCACAACCAAACTTCAGCGATGCCTCCAGCCAGACAGAGCGCACACTTCCAGCTGATGTGGCCATCCGTAGTGAGGTGCTGCCCCTGCTGGATGGGTGGCTTGAGGTGGCATGCTTATATGCCTGATGCTGTGCAAGAGTCTCATGAGCTGTTTGTAGAGCATCACATGCAGATGGGCCACATCGAGTCACAACTGGCAGCAGCACTTCTTTCTGGTGGTCTCTCGGGACAGGCCAATGCAATGGCCCCCTCCTCCTCTTCATCTGTGCCCCAGTCATCCTCCACTGGGGCCACCATGCCAGCTACCACCATGTCCTCCTGTGCACATTCCCACCATTGCCCAGTCTGGATGTGCATGTGTCCCTGGTGGACGTGGAAGTCCATTCGATGGCAGATGAGGTGGTCACTGAGCGTTCCCAGGTACCTAGAGGGGAACAGGCTTTGGAGGTACACCAGGCACTTGAGGGAAGTGCAAGTGCTGTAATACCCCAACACAGACTGTCAACCAGGGAGTACCTGCGCTGCACACGCAATGCCTAGCAGCAGGAGATGGTGAATGAAATGTGAGGAGGTGCATCGTCTCTTTGTCCATGTGTGCCTTTTGTTTGCCCATGCTCTCCAAATGAGCAAATCCTACATCTGTCATGTGGGTTTTGGGCACATGCTGTGGGTCATGCTTTTAATGTGATGTTTTCTGGGGGACCTTTGTGCATGCTTCTTGTGTGTGATGTTCGGTATTTTGCATCCATTTCTGATGAACGCATATGGTCATTTGTAAATGTGGGGAGGTGACGTGTTTTAGGAATCAAGTGTTTCACATCTTTGTCATGCGCATCTGTTGCTTCCTACTTCCGTGTGTTGCAGTACAAGCATGTTGGGTAATTGTGTACATAGTGTGTTTGGGTATGTGATTCTTTTTTTTCTTTTTTTGTGTTTTATTGTCCACATTTAAACAAAACTCTATAGAACATTTTAATGCATCAGTTTTGACATTTCATGAATTTGATTCAACATATAAAATCATTGCACTTTTTGTCACATTATAAATAATGTATACACAAGTATACAAACATTTAACAACAGAAGAAAAAGAGAAAGAACAGAAAAAGGAAAGATAGAGGAGAAGAGAATGAAAACAAAGATGGACAAGAAGGAGATACAGATAGACCAACACTACAGTTTGAGTTCTGTATTAGTACTTGTGATTATAATTAACAGATATCATGCGTTTCACTCGATAGGTTTACATATTTTGACTAAATCCTGAATTCCTTGCTCTGTCACTTTGTTAATTTCTGCAAAGATCTCAAATAGCATTTTTACCAGAGCTATCAATAGTGACAGTTGTGAGCACGTCATAAATTGGTGCCATATGTCATTGGTCAAACTACAGATGTTGAGTGAATGAACTGTTCATAATAACATACCCTGTGGTTGGAAAATGCTGGGCACAACATTACTAGATGGAATAAGGACTCAATAGAGTTTTGAGTCACACATTCTGCATTTTCGCTGGTCACGGGTTACACCCATCTTTGGGCCCACAACCTCTAACGTTCGTAAACAGTTAAGCCGCAATTTTAAATACCAGTCACGATAATAGGAACTGGGAAATTTAGCTAAATAAGATATTAGATAGATTGGTGGTAAGTACACTTACCTATGTATAGATTTGAACTGCTCAGATCCAAGAGATCAATCGATTTATCCCACCTTTTTATCTTGATTTTGAACACTGTTTCTGACTGTGAACCATCCAGGTCAATCATAATGGTGAAATTGTCGCATCTTTTTTTCATTTTTTTCAAAACGATTTGGTATTTTGATGTACTAGGATATTTAAATAGAACCCCAAGGAATTGTGATGTGTTTTTTCCAGAATATGAATAACAGATAAACTTCTACTAATATACTGGGACCACCAAGATGTAAGGACCAATTCAAGTCTGATAGCACTTATAGGGACGGAAACTGGAATCCCCCACACCTGTTTTAAAATTTTACCTTTCGAGCATGTCAAAAACGTCCTACTTGAGATGTTCATCAGTTCGCACCCGTAGAGGATGATAGGCAAAACTTTTGCTTTATAAAACTCTATTAGTGGAACTAAGGAATAAGCACATAATTTGCACGTTACCATTTTTAAGAGTGACAAACATGACGCAATCTTTTTTCAGTATGGGCGATTTCTATTTCGCTTTGTTTCTTTATTGCAATCTCATAGCCTAAGTACCGAATCGTATTGAATTGCTGAATTGTAGAGTTGTTCAATTTCTATGTATAATCACTGCATTTCTTCTTAGTGGTATTGACCATTACGTAAGATTTGGCAGTATTTATTTGCAGTGTATTTTCTTTCAAATACTAACCTACCCCATCAAGTTATCATTATAGACCAGTAAGGGTCTAGTCCATTAGGAGAATATCATCAGCAATGCACCTCAATTTCAGTCCCGACCACGTAGGCACAAATCTTCCCCACTCTTTGCAGGTCTCCCACAAATCCACCTGATAGAAATTGACAGGCGTGGGGGCCAGCACGCAGCCCTGATGTACACCTTTTTACAACAGGATTTTCCTTTATAGTTCCCCCACAATGTTCAATCTCACTCTTGTGGAGTTGTTGGAATACAGCAGTTGGAGCATTGCTAACAAAGAGGGATCAATATCCCATTTCAGCAGTTTGGACCACAGTCTAGAAATGTTGATGTCAAACGCTGAGAATAGGTCTATTGCTGCTACGTAGAGGATACGCCCAGAGTGAGACCCTACATCTGACAAGCCTTTAAGGCTATGCCACTAATGATAGTGCCTATGCCCTTTTTGTAGCCAAGCTGTAGTGGGCTGAGTAAGTTGATCTTATTTGCCCACAATGTTAGTTCCTTGAGTACAAGGTAGGCAAAGACTTTTGATGAGGTGTCAAGAAGGGAAATTGGTTGTAACACGATGGTTCTGCTCGATTCCCCTTTTTAAAAATTGGGATGAGTTTAGATTCCAACCAGGACATGGGAAAAATGTAATCTGATGTTAAATGTTTTAACAGATGAAACAAAATGTCTGCCCCAAGGACAGGGTTTTCCTTGAATATTCCATTAGTTACTCCATCGGGGTAACTTGCTCTCGTGTTCTTTAACTTACTGATTATGATTTCTATGTCAAGGTGATCAAAAGTGAGAGGTTGAGATTGGCACCAGGAACCGTCCATTCCTAAAGGTCCATTGCTATCAGCATTATATTTGCTGGAAAAAAAATGGTCGACCCAGTCTCCTTCACTCAATAGAGCAGCAGCCTGTGACTGATTTTTGTTGTTTAATACCTACCAAATGGCTTGTGTGTCTTTTTCTACAATCTTATACAGCAAGTCTTGATTGGTCTCAATACATGTTTGTATTTTATATGATTTACACCAGTTCTTATGCCATTGTGTTGAGATCTTTTTATGTTTGTCTTTCTCCCACTTCATGTCAAAAAATGTATGTATTTTTTATGCAATGTACGTTTACGGGTTTTTGAATGCAAGAGAGTGTTTGTTTGTTTAGACATCTTTATGTCCCTTGGTTTTTTTGGTCTATCAAGCAGCTTTGGAAAATGTTCTGGGGGAGTTTGTAGTTATTTTTCACTGTTGCTCAGGTTAGTCCACCACTCTATGAGCACAGACTTAACATCTCTTGGGTTAAAACAGTATTGGGCAACCCTATTTCCTGTTTTAGAGACTACCTATGTTTTTTCTGACACAAATAATCTATTTTCCTCAACGCTGTCAATTGTCAGGGCTAATTGAAGAATTGTATGATCGCTAGTGTCTGTTTTGAAAATTTCAAGTGGTCCAATTTGCTTCAATTCAAAAACTTTCACAAAGATGTAATCGATGACCAACGTTGCTGTGATGCTGGAAATGCATCGGAGGGACAGGGTCTCCGTATCCTTGTCCTTTACTGCTTTTTACCGTGTGTTCTGTCGTGTTTTCCACGCAGGAGTTCATGTGGGACTCCTGGCGGTGCAGCTCTCTTTCTTTTGGTTTGGTGAACGGACCCGTGGGATACCCTTATGGCACCCATGGGTCGGGGTACAACCCTGTGCCCCTAGTGTGTGTTTTTGGGCACCTGTGGGTGGCCCACATAGCAGGGTATGGGCTGGTGGCAGCTCCATGCTGAATTTGACAGGTGCGCGGAGTATCCTCCATTTTGGGATACCCCTGCCCTGCCATTGGGATCAGTTGATCCCTGATGGAAAACAAGATGGCCCCGGTGGCCTCTTGCTTTCTATTACCCATTACCTTGTTTTCCCAAAGTCCTGGGAAGCCCTGACTCTGTCCCTTCCCCCTGACTGGCTGTTGGATGGAAGTGCCATATATGGTGTGTTGTGAAGGCCTAGTCAGACTAGCTGGAGCCTTCCCGGTGATGTATGTTGTAGGTACCTCCTGTGGGTGGAACCTGGGTGAATAGAGTGTGTGACGAATATGCATTCTGTGTTGTGGGTGTCTAGTATCTGGTGGTTGACACAATGACCGAGACAACCCTGCCCGAAACCGGTATGAATGCAGCTTGGAGTGTTGAATGACTCGGTACTTGTCCCAATACACATAACTTGTTGTGAGTGTCTGGAAAGAAGTGAATGGCCTGAATACCTCGTGTGCCTGATTGGCTGCCTGCCTGCATGAATGCCGTAGTCATGATTGGATGCTTGAGTGTGACCCAGCGGAATGAATGGGAGATCAACAGTATATCTGAGGACCTCTCACTGCTAAGAATCGTGTTCAGAAGCTGAAGTCCACTGCGACGAGTAACTGGATTAACTGACGCTTGACATTGAAGCCCTGCTGGACGAGAAGAATTGCTGTTGCTCTCCTTCACTATCTGAAAGCTGTTGTGCCTCCAAGGACTGAACCAGAGAGGACCTGGTAAGGCGCCCTCTTCCCGAGCTACGAAGGACCATCGTGCACAGCTGATCTTTGCCAACGCTCTCTGGTAGACAGACCCACGACAGGCTGCCGACCCGATACGGGGACTGCTGCGGAACTCCAAGGAGAAGCACTCGGACTGTTGTCCGCCACTGTCGACTACCGCCGTTGCCGACCGGAGCCGCCGTGCTCCCGTTTGCCTAAGAACTTCCATTGATCATCATCCGCTTGTCTCCCGCTGGAGAAGGCCCGATCGTCGACACGCCGAGGAGCATCCACTGGTGGGTTTCCCGCCACCTACAGACCGCAGAGATGCCGACGCCTCGACGCCCTTGCTGGGCCCCAGTTCTTCATCATCTCTTTGCAGTCCAGAGGTGCCCCGCACGCCTCTTCCTTGCAGGATGCCAACGCTCTGTCGTCGACGAGCACCGCTAGGAACGAAGCTGCCACTTCCCTGCCATAGTTCACCCTGTTCACCTTCGGACGTTCGATGACCCGTGACTCCTGCCTTAAAGGGAGAGCACACAAGACGGGCCGTCGATTCCCCGACACCGAACGCCAAGTTCCCCGACACCTCTCGACGATCCGTGGCTCCCGCCTGAAAGGGAGGCACTCAAGAAGGATCGGTTGGTGCATCGTCGGAGAACTCTACTCCACCAGGTACATTGGGGGGGGGGTAAAAACCTTAATAGGAAGAAGTAAGACTATTGAACATTTGGACTGGACTTGTGCCATATATCTTTATTTACAGGTTGCCCAGGTGGGGGGATCTCCACACAGAACTGTGCCTAGCGGTAGGGGTCAGCATTCTGCCTATTGTTTCAACCATCTTACGTTCCTGCCTATCTCTATTGCTGGTTTACTCGTTATTGATCTGTGTGACATTTTAACCGTACAGTTGATGCACTTTAATGAGATTTGATAACATTAGTGGTACCACTCTAGACGTGTATATATTTATCATTATTGACTTCCATGTACAAAGTGCGTTATTGTGATCGTGTACATACCTTTGAACATTAATTATATAAATACTGTGTTTTCAGTAATACAGTGTGTGGACATTCCTTTGTGGGGGTTCGGGGATCACACTGTACTTAAGAACCAGCCTGCATCACCTCCTGAGAAGCTAGGCTTTGATTGCTCGTCCATTGCTACCAAATAGAGAATCTTGGCTGGGGTCCGCTGTGCCTCTCCTCTACCATATAGAGAGCAGAAGTACAGACACCCCCTACCAGTCTTTACAGTTGCAAAGGTGTTAGACCATGTCGGTACATCTTTAAGGACCCTGTCATTCAATACAGTGGTTTGTGTAAAAGCCCACCTGGAGAGCAATGTTGACCAAATCTTTCTGTTGTTAACTTTTCCTGCTTTATGCATGACAGGCATTAGTCCCCTCCACTGGTCCAGATCTTCACTTTCAAAGTCATTAACCAAACAATGACTGTTGAAATCTCCTGCTATCACTATGCCTGCTTGTGGATTCTCAGTTGACCACTAAACTCAAAAAGTTTCACAAACGTCATCAGGCGCTGTAATGTAGCATTAGGGCCCCCCAACACCGCTTTCTCTCTCATCCCGTCACCTGAATCACCAAGTCGGAGCTGAATGATGAGGCGATGGCGCTCTTCTTGTTGCTTTTTGAACGACGGCCAGGGAAGAAGCCACTGAAGAACTGCACCAAAGAGAGGGGCCTCTGAGCTTGGACAAGCCCACACCCAAACCCCGAACCCTGAACACAGAACACTCTGTAAACACTCTGCAGATGCTCCGCTATGCAGGAAGTCTTTGTAATGGGCTTCAAAGAGGATCCACCTCCAAAATGATAAAAGGAGAGAACAGACTTGCAACAGAGTAGCGCGCCAACACTGCAAGACTGAACATTCTGTAAATACTCTGCTGTATGCTGTGGTTGGCATGGCACTTCATTTGTGAATATGTTAATGGGTGTTGGTTAATGTTGTGGGTTGTTTGTGGTTGGCATCGTGACGTGACTTTGACTTGGACATTTAGACATGTGTTTCGCATGTAGGAATGCGATCATCAGATGGATGGAGGTGGCTAGTGGTGGTTGTCTGATGCCATTCCTTATGATGGGGCAATACATCTTTGGTGTTGATGTGTCAGTGTCGGTTGAGTGACTTTTTGATTGTGTGTCTAATGATGTCAATGTGGGGATGCATTAGGTGATGTGTGAGATGTTTCATGATGGTGTTTGGGGTCTCTCATTGGGGATGGGTACATATTTCTTCATGTGTTTTGCCACATTATCCACAAGGGTTTGATGTTTGTTGTATCTGGTGCTGCTCATTCACATCTACCCATTCACTACTCGAGGTTCAGTTTATTGTACGTTGTGTTCCCTTCTGGTCCACTGATGTTTTGGTGTCCCTTTGGCACTTGCTTGGAAATGTGAATGTGCTAACACTTCCTTCACAGGTATGGCTCATTGGCATTGGGAATGTTGAGGAGGGATGTGGCCTCAATCTGTATCATTGGGCTAGGCACATCACATGTGCACTATGTCACATGTACATCAAGGGAACAAAGTGTAGCTGCTGTAATGGTATGGTTGGCTGTTGGTGTAGAGCTAGTGTGATCCAACAGGGAGCCATGGAAGAGGTTACATTCTTGGATTCAACAGCACTGCTCCCGGGTGTTTATGTTGGAGGAGGATGTCTAGCAGGTGTACTTAATGGCAAACATGGGCCGGAGAAGTTGAGGTAGGTTGGTGCTCCACATTGGACTTGGCTGAGGGTAGGCTTGTGATTACCACCTTCAGTTTAAGGCTTGGGACACAGTCAGTAGGGGGACTGGGATGAGAGCAGACTTGTGGGTGCTGCCCTGCATTCAGGGGTTAGGGCACAGGTCAGTGGGGGCACTGGCACAAAGGCAGGCTTGTGGTGCCGCCTTGAGTTCAGGGGTTGGGGGCACAGGTCAGTGGGGGGACTGGGATGAGGGCAAACTTGTGGGTGCTGCCTTGGGTTCAGGGGTTGGGGCACAGGTCAGTGATGGTACTGGGATGAGGGAGGACTTGGTTATTTAAGTTACGGGGCAGAGGCACAGGTCAGTGCGCATACATGGGTGCTGCGCTGTTTAGTGTGGGTATGCAGGTGCTGCATTAAGTTAGGGGGCCAAGTTGCAGTTTAGTGTGGGTACGAGGGTGCTGCTTTCAGTTAGCCGGCCAAGACACTGTTTAGTGGGCGTATATGGGTGCTCCTTTAAGTTAGGGGTCTGGGGCACAGTTTAGTGGATGTACACAGGTGCTTCTTTAAGTTAGGCTGACAAGGCGATGTTAAGTGGCAGCAATGGTGTTTGCTGGTAAGTAATCTTCGATTACTTTTTTCCATGAGTCCGTGCAAAGGTTGTTCAATGCTGCTATTTTCTGTATATAATGGGAGTGTGTTGGGGGCATCCCAGGAACTACCCGTTGTTCTTTGGGCTTCAGCTTTCTGCACGCATTTCATTCCTTGAATCGTCTCCCAGGGCTATTCTTGTCGTCCACGCAATGTTCTTTCTCGCGCTAACTACTTTGCGCGGACATAGCACTTTTTTTTGTAAATTATGCCCATAAAGTGCTAAAGGTCAAGTGGGACAGAATGCTAAAAAATATCACCAGTGTCGAATGACCTGTAATGATCCAACAGCTTATCAAAGAATGGGGAAGGGGGTTAGAGAAGAGATTGAGCTAAGGAGCTAAGGCACACTGGTTTTAAAAGTTTCCAGGATTTCTAATGGCTCTTCCCATTTAAGAGCGTTGTCGGGTTGCCATATATTTTGCCGCTTACAGCTGCCAAGGGCCTTCCTGTATGGAGGGGGCAGAGTTTGTACATAGTTACTTGTATCTTCCTGTTGGAAGCCAACCTTAAATGGCTCATTAGTTGGTGATTATTAATACCTTGTTGGAGGCAGCCTGTACCCTGGCCACTAAGTTCCCAGTGGACTAAGCGCACATGTTTTAACTGGATCCACTAGTCTACAGGAGGACAGTGAAGAGTATTAAGGGGTAGGCAAGGGTAGTAATATACTTCCCATGACATCTCCCTTTCCTTTTTCTCTCAGCTCTACTTTTCCCCTCATTTTCCAGACACCACAGGATGTTGAATACAGCCCTTCAGTTTATCTGTGAATGTTCCCTGATTACTTTTCTTCTCTATCAGGCGCTTTGAAGTGATCAGCGCTGCAGTGTACATTAATGTAAAACAGCAATAAATACACAAATGTGCACGGCAGTGGATAGGTGCTTATTGTTACGTGATCAACATCACAAATCGGTCTTGCTTGTGTGCTATTGTCAGGATAGAGAGCACAGGGTTGTTATAACCTGCCTTAATAGCAAGTCATTATGTAATGGTGAAATTCGTGTTTTAAGAGTGTGCTACTGGAATGGCACAACATACAAAACAAAACATTGTGAAGAGAACAACAAAAACAAAAATAATTGACTAACATGGGGATGTATGTAGCAATGCATAACCTAACATGGGTACACGCCCATCACCATGCACTGCAGAAAAGACATGCTGGGCTGCATTGCCATAGGTCAAACCCAGTGCTGTGAAGTGGACAGAAGGCAACATGTTCAGCTTATTGCAACACATCACATCAAAATACATGTGTCATGTTTACAGTGTCGTGTGAACATGTTTAATTGTAGTAAGAAATTAGAGGTTAGGAAATGGATACAATGTGGAATTCTGGACGATTGTAAGGGTAAGGCAATGATTTAAATGCTAGTGAAAAGGGCAGGAGCTCGCATTGGTGTCTGTCTTCATTTAATTAGTATATCGTTAGAAAACATAGATGTAGGACTACAGAGGCTACTAACTGGAAACCTTGCCATGAGAAAGTAATAGCCGCATTTCCATTAAATTCACTCACTGGCAGTGGAGTAACTTTGATGAAAATGCTGTGGGGGACATGACATCTGAAGAAAAGGTGCCCCAGCCAAATGAATGGGGAGAAAATGGTGTGCCATGAAACTTGGGGGGGGCAAACACCCCCGTTACCCCCTAAAATTACGCCCATGCTCACTGGCAAAGCTGACAGATTTCTGGGGAATGTCCGCAAAGCCGCTTTTTCATCAATACAAGGTGCCAGAGCCAATCTTATAATTTCAGAGGTAGCCCTTTTCTTTGTTGGTCCCCATCTTTGTTTCAAAGAAGCAGCGCCAATCTACTGTTCTGTCAGGGTGGTGCTTATCGGGTTGGCACTAATAGACTGATTTATCTGAAATAAGCTTTTTCCTTGCTCAAATAATCAAATTCCACGAATCAATGCGTAAAGCACTGCCAACGATCATCAACTAACGTGGTTATCAAACAAGCCCCCTAGCTTAAGCAATGTTCCCGTAAAAGTTGCGTTTCTTTCAATGTGGCGAAATAATGGGAAGAATGCCTGCAATTGCAGTAAAGAGTATTATGTTTGCTTGGAAAAATAGACGACTGAGCAAGAATTCCAGGTTCTTGAAAGGGTGGGTTAAGAACTCTGTGTGCAAGCATGTAAGCCAGCTGCGTGAACACCTCCTCTAATTATCCCAGTAGGTGACGGATCAACATTTCACTCTCCACTCATCTCCATTTGTATATTTGGCTGAACAGCATGATCACTGCAACGCCAGCTGGAGCCAATTGGCTCAAGCTTCACCACTTAGGAGACCTGGCAAGGGCATCATGTAGCTGAAGAAAAGACTGTGAATGGCTACAACATTTTAAAAGGATCCGTAAAGGATATATGATTTGTGATGATTTTGTGCTGGCTGGAAATACGGCAAAATATTTAATTTTGAAGTGTGCTGCACGTTTCTGAAATGCCACTAAAAATGTTCAAATGTAGCATTTTAATGAATCTAAAGGGGGGGGGGAATGTGAATTTCTAAGACAAGGGGCCTCATTAGGACCCAGGCGGTAAGGGGTTTACGGCAGCGTAAACAGCGCCGACCCTTACCGCCTGATTCCGAGGTCCCTTAGCGCCATGGAGGATTTAACACCTGCTTTTAGCAGGTGTTAAAATCCATGGCGCTAAGGGACCATGTTGTTAATTACGCCACCGTAATTTATGGTGGCGTAATTAACGCCTTCCCCACTCCCATTATGCCCTATGGGGCAAAAATGGGAATGGGGAAGGGTAAATGGGGATTGGGGACTTACCGCCCCGCCAACCTCGGAATGGGGCGGTAAGTCCGCCAACCACCATGGCGTAAACGTAGTTTACGCCATGGTGGTAAAGGTACGACCCAGGCGGTAACTTACCGCCTGGGTCGTAATGAGGCAAGGGGCCTCATTACGACCCATGCGGTAAGTTACCGCCTGGGCCGTGACTTTACCACCATGGCGTAAACTGCGTTTACGCCATGGTGGTTGGCGGATTTACCGCCCCATTCCAACCTTGGTGGGGCGGTAAATCCCCATTTTCCCATTTTCCCTTCCCCATTCCCATTTTGCCCCATAGGGCATAATGGGAGTGGGGAAGGCGTTAATTACGCCACCGTAAATTACGGTGGCGTAATTAACATCAAGGTCCCTTAGCGCCATGGATTTTAACACCTGCTAAAAGCAGGTGTTAAAACCTCCATGGCGCTAAGGGACCTCGGAATCAGGCGGTAAGGGTCGGCGATGTTTACGCCGCCGTAAAACCCTTACCGCCTGAGTCGTAATGAGGCTTTTAGAGGTGAGCTGCTAAATATACAACGCTATTTAAACAGATCAAAAAATAGAAAAAAAAAATAAGCTGACACAATTAAAAAGAAAATCCCATAACCCTGGAGGGTCATAGAAAAGGTGCGATAGACAGAATGAAATAGAAAAACAATGTCAGGAGTGTTTTATTTGAAGGTTTAAAATATTTACTGGAGCGAATCAGTGTTTTTTCTTTACCCCACTGGATATTTCTGAATCGGATTGGGCTTCATTGGGAGTATGGTAGAAAAAGGCATCTATGGCATAGGTTACGTAGGGTGAGGGCATTACAGCATAGGGTACTTGGGAAAGACTGCATGGGGTAAATAGCCAATCACTTCCCATCTCAGTACACTCTGTGAAGCCCATGCCCGGCATATCCCATGAGATGTTAGTTTGGAAACAATATGTATTTGAAATACCATGTTTACCATTTGCCCATACTCTTATTAACCCCTGGAGAATTTGAAACACGGAATTGATTAAGACACACAGGGCCTCATTACGACCCAGGCGGTAAGTTACCGCCTGGGCCGTGACTTTACCACCATGGCGTAAACTACGTTTACGCCATGGTGGTTGGCGGACTTACCGCCCCATTCCGACCTTGGCGGGGCGGTAAGTCCCCAATCCCCATTTACCCTTCCCCATTCCCATTTTTGCCCCATAGGGCATAATGGGAGTGGGGAAGGCGTTAATTACGCCACCGTAAATTACGGTGGCGTAATTAACTCCATGGTCCCTTAGCGCCATGGATTTTAACACCTGCTAAAAGCAGGTGTTAAATCCGCCATGGCGCTAAGGGACCTCGTACTCTGGCGGTAAGGGTCGGCGCTGTTTACGGCGCCGTAAACCCCTTACCGCCTGAGTTGTAATGAGGGCCACAGTCTGATTCTGCCCCCAGTCTCAATTTTCTAGAGATCAAAGATATGGCTAGCATCTCCATCGGACTGTTCAGAGCCTTTCATAATTGAAGGAAAAAGTCTCTTGGGCGGAAGATCAAATACAATTCTCCTGGCCCTTTGTTGAATTTGTGCATGAAACCCATCATATCTCACCAACACGCTTACTCTCTCCTTACATCACCACTCAACTAGAACACAGAGATACTATGACACCATTCGGTATAACTGTTCTCATATCAACATTCGCTGCTCACTCCACATCATTCTAAATAATCACTGCTGGCTACACACCCCCCAGCAAGGCGTTCTCCTCAGGCCTAACGCAGCCACATCCGATCTGGATTAATCCTGCCACAACGAACACATACTCCTGACCTCTCAACCACCACACCTACTGCTAGAAAGCAGCTATTACACTGATACTGCATGAGCTGTACACATACCTGGTGCTCACACGCACCTTTTGACTCTCTCTACTCTCTCTACTGATATGAACTTCGGTTCCCAAGGGCGTTCAACCTACCAGCGCCTTGAGACCATACCAATGGTATATAAGGCGCTATATAAATGCAAAATAACAATAACAATAACAATTTGGATAGCCTTTCAATAGATCTTCAAAATGCAGAGGCATAAGTCTTTTGGCAGACAATTCAATCATGTTAATGTTAATGTTGACATTAAAGGATATTTATATTGTGCACTATCGCCACCAGAGTAGTCCCCTGGTGCTCTGGCAGCTCCGAAAGATAAGAGGGTAGGGTGGGTTAGTGGGGCATAGCGGGACAAAAGGTAGAACGCAGAATGTTTGATGTACATTTGGCAGCTGCTGTAGCACCGTTCACTGAGCTTGGGTGCAGTTTATGGCATCGGAAGCCTCCCATATACTGTTGTGCAAGACTATGGGCCTCATTACGAGATTTGCGGTAATGGAAAAACAATGCCGGTAAGAGAATACCGGCACCCCATACCGCTCCGGCCTATTAGGAGTCAACAACTCGGTATCAGCGCCACCGCTGAGACCGTGCACCCCCGTACCGGCATGCTCGCGGGCACGCAGGCCTTCGAGCCGGCAATACCGAGATGGCGCTAACAGGACGACATCACAAGTCATGTGGACATACAAATACCGGCATCATGGAGGCGGTAATAAGGGATACCGGGATGCTGGCAACACCGGCATCGCAAATCACCCGCTAACAGCAATGTGCAGTGTTCCCAACTGCCACGGGCTCACACAGTCAGCACAGGTGGAGGCAATGGAGTCTAGCCCAGCACAAAAGGAGCACACCCACACACCACACACCTTTCCACACCAAAATGATTCCACTTGCAGTTGCAATATTGGGGCTGGATGACATGCTTGCATTGCTACAGCAGCAACAACAACAACAGGCACCACAGAAGAGACACAGGAGGAGAAGGAGGGTGAGACAGGCCCAGCAAGCCCACCAGTGCTACCATGCAGACAGCCCCCAATCCCTCGCATCAGAGCCAGTCCATTCAACCTAACCCCTGAGCAGATCCTAACCCTGTACCGCCTGGACCGCGACACCATCACAACCATTGTGGACATGATATACAACAACATTGTCAGCCTGAAAAAAAATCTTCACCGCCATCCCCCCTCTACTGAAGGTAGTGTCTCTGCTCCACTTCCTGGCCACAGGCACCCAGCAGCACACAGTGGGGCAGATGCATGGCATATCACAACCCTTATTTTCATGCATGCTGAACCAAGTGTTGGATGCCCTCCTGAAGCACTCAAGCGACTACATATCCCTACCACGGACTGCCCAGGAGATCTTGACACGAAAGTTGGCTTCCATGCACTGGCAGGCATGCACATTTGTATTGGTGCCCTTGACTGCACCCATGTGGAATTGGTGGTCCTGCATGCCACGGAGGTGGTGTACCGCAATCGTAAGCTATATCACTCCATCAATGTACAGATGGTATGTGACTCCAGCAAGATCATCACACATTGTTGTGCCCGATTTTACGAATCAACTCATGACTCAATGGTCCTGCAGACTCCACGCTACCACGCTACATGGAGCGATATGCAGGATGATGTGCCTGGCTGCTTGGTAAATTGCATGACAGGCACATGGCAGTGTAATGGGGTACAGATGCACACACCACCCTGGTGTCATTGGTGTGGTGACTGCACAATGTCCATACTGCAATACACTGTGCCCCAAAGCATCACAAACTGAACATGACAACCAAACCCCATAGTAGCAATGGAATCTGCACACCAATGACAATATGCCTGACTTTCAACCAGCCCACATCCCACAACACGTCCACTGCACATCATCAGACCTCACCCTCTGTAACACAATGCTGCAACATGCTGTGAGTATGCACAAAGTAAATGTCCGCAGCAAAACACAACACAGGACAAGCATCCATGAGTGCGCACAAATCAATCCCACCAAGGCAATACACTGCTTGCCACTGGGGCACCACCACAGTAGTGCTGCATGTCACCATGGGAATAATAAGCGCTTCATTAGAAATCATGCTGAGACTTGTGCCAATGCTGCTAGTAATAAAGTCATACTAATCACTACACATCACATTATGACACCAAACACAGCGGTATGCATCCACAGTGCATGAACACCAGCAAGGGAGTGGACACCCTGTATCATCTGGGTGACACAACCCACACCATTAGACCATGGGACAGCACACATTGTGGCAAGGTAAAATGTGTGCATACATCCAGGGACATGTGCATGTGAACAACAAATATCTGCAGGCATGTGTGATAAGTGCAGGGGTCTTACAGGAATTGACTTACGCATACCTGATTTTGCACCCATGCAGGTGATAGTGGCTATCACTTGAAGCCGTGGCTCCTCACCCCTGTCCAGAAACTGCAGAACAGTCATGAAGAAGACTACAATCGTGCCCATACCCGTACCTGTGTGGTGATCAAGCAGACCTTTGGCCTGTTGAAGGCGCGTTTTCGCTGCCATAGCAGGTCAGGTGGGGCACTCCTGTGCACGCATGAGAGGTGGCCAAGATCATCATGGCATGTGTCATGCTGCACAACTTGTGCATCCGACGGAACGTGCCTCTGCCACCTGACATTGAACAGCAACCACCAGGTGAGGATGAACAAGATGAAGAAGATGGGGTTGCACATCATCCAGGTGGCGATGCACAGGAGGGAAGTGCCGTGCGCCAGTCTGTGATAGGCCAATATTTCTAAGACACATGGATGCAAAGGGTGCTATGAATGTGGGACTCAGGGCACTCGGTTTGGGGGTACATGGACACTATACACTGTAAACCAATAAAGCACACATATACAATAAGGAATGTCCAGTCATGTGATTTTTTGGTACACCATGGGTGTATTTAACAGGAAATAAGTAACAAGTGCTCAGACCATCCACCTCACACACACCCCATCCCCAAGCCCCCTCCCCCTACAACTCCCCCACACATGGCGTGCAATGTTATGCCACTCGAGTCTGCATAAGTCTGCACATGCAAGCTGACCCTGCTACTAATGTCCTGTGTCTGACTCCGGGATGGCATGTTGGGGCGCTGCATGGTGCGCACAGACCTGCGCAGGGGGCTTGTCTGTGTGGAGTTTGTTGATGACCCCCTGGGCACATGCTCTACTGTCGGGGCAGGACGCAGAGCCTCCATGGCATCTGCAATCCTGGCAAGGACTTGCCTCACTGCCGACAGCTCCTCACAGATCTTTAAGGTGCTTGACTCTATGGCCCCTTTCATGGCCGCAGTGTTCTCTCAGGCCTCCTTCCTCGTCACATCACCATCAGAGACATATTGTTTTACTTGCCCGGTCAGCTCTTGCTGCCGCCCCTCCATTTGTGCCATCCTGAACTCCCCGTCCTGGATCCCTATGGAGGTGGATGGTACGTCTGGCAAGGGGCCCAATTCAGTTGGGTCCTGTGTGGGGCTCCAGGCCTCTGGTTCTGCCTCTCTGCCAGACTTGAAATGCGAGGTGCCATCCAGTGTGCTAATTGGGGTGTACTGGGGTGTTTGGGTGGGGCTGGGTGTGCCACCATCTTCCATGGAGCGGTTGCCCTCCTCAGGGTCACATACCTCACCTTGGGATTGTTCATCATCAACACTCTGTGGCGCTGTGGCAGCTGCCTCCCCTACCGAGTTGTTAGCTGCAGACAGGGTCCCATTTGCCACTGGCTCGACTGCAGTGGATTCCGCAGTTGTTGGCACTGTTGGTGTAGTGGCTTTCCTTTGACACCCTTGTTCCCTGCCATCCTGTGTTGCCTTTGCCCTTGGTAGCTGTTGTGCCTTGCCTGTGCCTTTGGACGTGGAAGGCCTTTTAGTGTCTTCCCTAGACCTGGCCCTCTTCGATGGAGTGGTGGCTAGTACTGCAGAGTCCTGTGCATCACTGTTGGTATCATGGCCTTTGGGGGACTGAAAGAGAGACGGCATCAGTGATGGTTGTACATGCATCATGCATACAATGGTATTAGTGCAGTTGTACACATTTGATGACTTGCTATCTTACAGTTGTGGCATACAGGTTCTTGCCATGTGGTGGGGTTATTCAGGCATACATCAGGTTCACACATGTATGAGGTGGTGTATGCTGTGTGACATGCCTTTGTGTTTTGGACTACGTGCAGTGTAACACATGCCATTTCCCTGTTTGTGGTGTGTGTCTCAGGTATGGCATTGGCATGCTGCATGCGTGTGCATGTGATGGTGCTGGGGACAGCATCTAGGCAGGGATGTATCCATGTGTGTGTGATGGCCCATGCATTGCCTCATGATAGGGTCACATTGGTGGACCAGCATCATACTTTGCATTACAGTGTTTTCTTTGGACACTCACTTCCATCTGCCGATGACGACGCTCAACGTTCCATATCTCCCACTCATTCTATGGACTCCATTCCTATGTTGCTGATGCAGGTTTCTTCCCAGCGGGTGAGTTTAATGGGTAAGTTGGATCCACCACCAGTATCCAGACCTTGGCTCCGATTAGCAGACAAGATATTGCGCACTTAGAGGCGCAGGTCGTCCCAGCGTATTTTAACATCCTTTACAGTGCGGGGGTGGTGCCAACTGCACTGACTTTCTGGCCACTAGCTCCCATACCTCTTTCTTTTTGATCTGTGCAGCTCTCTTGACGTCTGCGGCAAAGAACATGTCTGCATTCTCTGCCAGAATGTCAGCCAGCATGTTGAGTTCATCCTCGGAGAACCGCTCCTTCCGCTGCCAGGATGCCCCTTTCTTTATGGCCTTTGGCATAGTGCTGGTGGTGTAGATGCTGATGTGACTGGTGGTGTGAGGCTCAAGGTCCTGTATCTCGAGGATGGCAATGGACTGTGTTTTTCAAGATGGCCGCCGTGCCATTTCCTGTTCCGGCATGATGACGTTACTTCTGGTTCCGGTATTAGAGGGCCCGTTAATGCCGGGCCCGGTAATGCCGGACCCATTATTTATGGCTGGACGGAGGCGGAAGAGGTGTCAGCGCTTTCCATGATGCCGCCAAGGGATGGTTTTGGGTCTTTTCCGGCATGCCGGTAATGTCTATACCGGCATGCCGCTATGCGCGTGCACGCATACTCGTAATCGGCTGCTGTTAACGGTGTCAGTTCTACCTGGACCTGGTATTGCCTCCATGCCATTAACATTTTTTTTTACAACGAATCTCGTAATGACCCCCAATGTATGGTTTGGTTTGTTGTGGTTGTAGTGTAATGAAGTGTGTTTGATACCCGTGCAAGGATTTGGTTGTGTTTGTTTTAGTGTTTGAGAGGTGTATACAGAGAGGAGAGTTGAGGTTTAGCGTGGGTTTTATTACTTTGTTGCTTTTGGACATACGTTACTCGCCGAATCTCTTGCCAGGTTCTGTGCATAATGGTGATGGGTCCCTGTAACTGTTTGGACTGTTTAGTGGTCTGTGGGTATGAAGGTGGTGAAGGCCCCCCTCCAACCCTTGGGTCGAGATGGGTAAAATACTAGGTTTGTTCATGGGTCACGAAAGGGGTTGCCTGCCATCGCCTCCGTGAGTTTCTAGAGCGGGTTCCCTCCCTCCAAATTGTAGGTGCTCCCTGTCTTACTGGGTGTGAGTTATTGATAAGTGCTCCCTCGTATGCAGTTAGTTGTCTATCCTTAGGCGATGCCTAAAGTAGGTGTTGGCTCGGGAGTGGGTATATCCTGGACTCGCTTCCTCCCTGGCTTCTTCCTTCGAGGCACACCCATTGTGGCCCGTTTTATTTTCAGTGGTGTCTTTGTTTTTCTACTCGTTCCCCTCTGATTGTGAGCTGAAGTGCCAGGTTCTAAGTAATTTGTGGAATCTTAAGTGCTCCTTCATATTGCGTATTTTGTTCGGATGGGTGTTCCATGTTTTGGCTGGCAGGTGGGAGAGTGAAGATCCTCCAGGTTTTTTTTCTTGTTTATGGTTTTGGTTCCATGTGGATGTCATTGCTTGATCTTAGTGTTCTTGTTGGTAGGCAGCTGGTTATTTTCTTTTTTAGGAATTCTGCTCCTTCACCATGAATTGCTCTGGGCGTTATGCACACCATTTTGAACGTAATTCGCTGTTTGATTGGCAGCCAGTGCAACATTTTTAGCAAAGGTCCTGTGTGATAGTTTGAGGGGAAGTTTGCCCGCTGCATTTTGGATATGTTGCAGTTTCTCCAGTAGGTGTTCCGGCATTCTGAGGTAAAGGCTGTTGGAATATTCTATTCTGGACATGATGAGTGCGATAATGTTCAGTGTTTTATGTATGTTTCATGTAGGAGGAAGAAGCATTTCTTGATTATTGCGTTTACTTGTGGTTCTAGTGTTGTTCATTAGGACACAAGGTTTTGGCTATTTGTGATGGTGTGGGTGCTGTTCCTGGTTCTCTGGGCCATGGGATATAATGGTTAGTTTACTCATTTTTAGAAATAACCATCATTTCTGTCTTGCCTGGGTTGAGTTTGAGGCTGTTTGGTTTCATCTTTTAGACAGTATTCCAGAGTTGTGTTCTCTTCCTGTGCCTCTTTGATTCGTGTGTTGTCTATGTAGTTGCAGCAGGTAAGGCTGTGTCTTTTGATGAGCTTGATTAATGGAGTCATGTAGATACTGAAGAGCAGTGGGGATAGGGATGATCCTTGTGGTACTGCACAGTCAGTGACTGGTGGAGTGGATTTGAAGGGTTTTATTCAGGCAGTTTCCCTTCTATCAGTTAGGAATGATTTAATCCAGAGCAGAGCTAGATCTGTTATTCCTATTTCTTTTAGTCTCTTGATGAGGATGTCATGGCTGACCGGGTTGAACGCTGCATGGAGGTTGAGTTTGTGTCGGAGTCTGCATATGTCTTTAGCTCCCAGATAGATAGGAGTGCTGTCTCTGTGCTTCTCATGGGTCTAAAGCCAACTTGTGCTTGGTCCAGCAGCTAGTATTTTTCTGTGTGTTCCTGTGTTATCTTGTAGACATATGTTTCTAGCAGTTTTGCTGGTTAAGGGATTTTGGAGATTGGTCCGTAGTACGATAGGTCTTCCACATCGCCTTCCGTGTCCTTGAGGAGTGGTTTGATGGCGCTGATTTGAAGGATCGTGGTACTTCTCCTGTTGCAAGTGGCAGGTTAAAGAGGTTTCTGAAGTAGTCCAATGGTGTGCCCTGCGCGAAGATTGAGTTGTAGTTGTTTGGAGGGCATAAATCCATGGGGATTTATAGCAATGTCTTACCAGCTTGACAAATGTCTCTAATGATATTTGTGGGAAGCTTTTGAATGTGTTCTGTGGTTCCATGGTTGGTGGGGTGGGTTGTGCATTTTGGTTGATTGGTCTGCTTGGTTTGATTCAATGTATGTCACTGATTTTATTCTTGTAGTGGTCTGGAAGGTCATTGCATAGTTTCTGTGAAGGTACTGGTGCATTGTTGCACCCGGTGGGTTTTTCAATTCCCTTATAATGTTGAACAGTTCTTTGTGGGTGTTGGCAGCTTTGGTGATTTGATTGTCGTAGTATTTCTTTTTTGCTTTTTGAATTTCCTTTTTGTAAGATCAGATTTGTCATTGGTAATGTGAATTCTGGTAGTATTCTTTCCACCATTCTAGTCTGAGCTACTTGTTGTTCCTTTTCATGGCACTGAGCAGGTGAGTAAACCATTTTGCCATTGCTCTCTTTCGTGATGGGGTGAAAGGCTTTTCCAGGGAGATGCTGTTGATTGTTTGGATGATCCATCTAAGAAGTAGCTCTGATTTTCCATCAAGTTCGGTTCCATCTAGGGTAGTGGTCAGAGGTTTTGTGAGTTCAAGTTGTCCTGTTAGGTTGCTACCTTTGATGATCTTCCAGTTCCTTTCTACGATAGTTCAGAGTTTTTTAGATCGTTCGGCTGCTTTAGTTGGTAGCATAATCACAAATGCAATGATGAGGTGGTCGTTCCCTAGTATCTGTATCGGTGATGCAGTAGTGATGAGGTTTTTGTTGGCGAAGATTGAATCAAGTGTGTGCCTGCTGTGTGTGTTGCTGCTTTAACCAACTGGTGTAGTTTCATTGTGGTGAGTTGCTCGATTAGTGATTTGTGCGATTTTGTGTTTTTTTCTTCAAACCAGATGTTGAAGTCCCCGAGGATTATCAGGTGCTCTTGTTTGATGGTTAGGTTGGTGATGGCTTCTATGAAGGTGTCAACGAATGCTGGGTCGTATGTCAGTGGTCTGTAAACCAGTATGAATTTGAGGTTTGTTTTGGGGTTTACTGTCAAGTGAAGGATTAAGAAATCACAGGTTTTGATGTTTAGTGGTTTGTCTGCTTTTATTTTCAGGTTTTCCTTGTACGCTACTGCAAGTCCTCCTCCTCTTTTTTCTTTCTTTATTTGTGAGCACTTGAAGTTGTTGGGTGGGCAGCTGTGGAGTGTAATTCGGTAGTTGTTGTCTAACCATGTTTCTGTGCTGAATAGGATGTCAGTAGCACAGTCGCATAGCAGGTTGTAGATCTCGGTGGCATGCTTGGGCATCGATCATGCATTGATTAGGTTGCAGTGGATCTTTTATGTGTGGTTTTGCTTTTTTGTTATTATCGGCTTTGTCTTGTGATTGTCGCGTTGGTCTGCTCCCGCTGTTGGTTTAGAAGTTTGTTTGTGTTTATGTTTATGTTGCAGGGGAGATATCTATACATCTCTTGTTAGAGAAAAGCTAGAGGGAAGTTACATGGATTTTCAATAATGAGTTATGAAACACTTTAAAATGTAAGAATAATGTAGAAGTCAGCCATCAAGCGAGAATAATAGCGAATCAGCCTTTACCAAAGTTGTACATAACAAGTAATACATTGGATTAATACCAATCACATTTTCTAAAGTTCAGAAGTCATACAAATATTCTGAAAGTAATATAGGATAGAACATAATTCATTATAAAAATCATTAGCATTATGCAGTATCTATGCTGAGGACTTCTTTAGTAACCAACATACCTTACAGTTAGACATATTTTTCTTATGAAGGCTAGAATGCTCCTTTTATCGTAGGAACATGCCTTTAAAATGTATTCTCCTGTCGCAAAACAAAAAACATGTCTGCTCCAATGAGCGATGCATGTTTACTATCCACTCGTTGGAGTTGAAAAAAACACTGATGAAACAATTTCCCAGGGAACATTGCACTCAATTCAGTGAATCTATTACTTGGTTAGCAGTGTACCAATATAAACACACATGAAGTCTCAAACTTAAGTTAAAACCGAGCAGATCAGTGATATTGCTATTGAAAATCCTTACCTTTGATCCATCCATTGAAATTAAATGATAATGTCATACATTTCAAGCAACAGCAAATGTATGGAATCCGTAATTTCAGTCTTTGGTGCTTTAAACATAAAGTTGATCTATTTTGAAGACTTGTGTGCAAGCTATCACATTTTACAAAACCCACTCACCTTTCATCGAACAATTACTGACATTTTGCAGAATTGTCTACATTTTCTTAAATTTACCGTACATGATTATTCACACTACAGAAGACACATAAGTAGAGAAGATGATCAAAGTGATAACCTTAATGAAGTTGCCCATGCAGATGGATGGGTCTCCTGAGACTCTGGCATGCTTGGTGCCCCCAATAAAATTCTAAAATATCTACCTACCCAAGCTACCATATTTGCAGAGGGGTCCATCACCTCCATTGCAAATAGTTTCGCTCATGGGAAACAAGTTATTTAAAGTATCCCTCTTAAATTCCTGGTCCCTAGGTAAACATGCCATCACCATCCATGACTATGTCTTGGATAATTGCATTGATGTCCTGTGCCTAACTGAAACCTTGTTAAAGGACTCAAGCGGACCACATATAGACCTCCCTACACCAAAAGTATACAACATCTTTGGCCAGAACCGTGTAATAGGTAACGTAGGAGGCAAGAAAAGAACTCTGCTTCTTTCAATCATCCACAACCTATGAAGGCTGTGAAATTATACTTCTCACAATTAGTAACTGTGTGAATATTATCCTGCTTATCATCCACCAAATAAAATGCCCAGATTTAGTGAAGAAATAGCCTGCATTCATGCCTCATTGAACACATCTTATTGTTCTACCATTGATTTGGGCGACTTCAACCAATGGCTGGGAAATACCTCTGATAATGAGGCCATGCTCTTGGAGCAGCATCTTAATAACATCGATGTTACTATAGAAAGTAAAGAACCCACCCACATTAAGGAAAATATTCTAGATTGGGTAGCATCTAGGAACATGCATATTAGCTCCTTGAGTACCAAGTCTTCTTTGTAAATTTCCAGTTAATGTTACCCCAAAAGCCAGTGCAGAAAATGAACATGCCTAAACAAGTCATTAGTAGGAACTTGAATAAAGTAAACTCAGATGATTTGGACGACTGAATAAATAACAAATAACAAATGAACATGCCAAACAACGATGTATAACATCGCGCTCTGAAATATGTGTGTATACAACAAATATAAATACAAATACAATATAAAATATCAAACTGCGTCACAGAAACAGCGGGGGTCATTACGAGGTAGGTAGCCAATGGTGCTTCTAGCACCATGGCTACCCCCTTACTGCATTCCAGGTCCGGGTTCCCGAAATAGGGACTTCCCGAGATATTTCGACCTTGGAGGACCCGGTAAGTCCCCATTCCGGGAACCATTTCCCATTTCCATTCGAGCCCCCATAGGGCTCAATGGGAATTGAGATGGAGCTAATAACGGTACTGCAATTTGCGGTTACCGTTATTAGCTCTGAAGTCCCTTAACGGATCCCTTCCATAACGCCTGGTAAAACCAGGCGTTAAGGAAGGGACCCGCTAAGGGACCTCGGAATAGGGTGGTAAGGGATTACCAGCACTGGTGTCCTTCATGGTGCAGGTAATCCCTTACCACCAACCTCGTAATGACCGCCAGTGTGTGTTTTTGGGGGAAATGGAGTGGGCAAGGGAGGCCATCTGGGGGTGTGGGCGGCGCTGGCATAGATGACGGGGCACTTGGTGAGGGCCTGGGGGCAGGAAAGCATTTTTTGTCATCGTTATTGCGATATTCATGGCTATATTCAAAGCTATAAAGGACTACACATAGCCGAGGGTATGTGTAGTTCCATAATCGTGTTTAGAGTTTTTTTGTATTTTTAAAGATATTTTTACAGCTATTGTGATATTCGGGGTGTAAAATCACTAACCAAAGCACATGGACAACAATAGGACTGTAAAACTAAGAGAGTGGTGTACTGTATAGAATGCCCATGTCATCTACACTATGTAGGACGACCTCAAGTAGTGTCAATACCCGAGTGTCAGAGCACAGGTCACGAATTGGGTGCAAGCTGCTCACTGCACCCATGATCCAGCATTACATACTTCAAAAACACGCTCCCAATGATATTCGATGGTGGGTACTAGACTCTGTGAAGTCCCCGAACAATGCCTTGGAAAATGTTTTACTAAAGGACTCGAGATGGATCTACAGATTGGGCACACACACTAATGGTCTGGATGAACAACCTATGCTCTAAACCTATACCTGTGATATGTAAAACTGCTCTGTACCTTGTTTTCTACACTTTATAAGAATGCACTGTGTTTTACTACACCTATGCCTATTAGCTTTTGATGCTGCAAAGGTGATACGTGCAATACTGAACACTATGTAACCGAATTCAAAGCGGATCCTTTAGAAGACACTACCTCATGTCATGTTGTCATCCCTATCATATAATGCTGTGCAACAAAACTAAACCCATATGATTCTAGAAGAAACAATGTTGTGCACCGTATGCCAATACTGTACATTACATATTATGCCTTTTATTATATCTGCCATATGTCTCCACTGTGGATATGATAATCAGCAACATGTAAATGTCCCTCGAGTATCTCCCTTAAAATAGACATCACTGTGTGGTGACACATCTGTTGTAGCAATTACTATCATTTTTCTATGGCTCTAAAGCAGTTATATGCAGATGGGGAAATCTAAACACCCATGTACACCACCTGCGGTGCAATGATATTTTAGTTCTTTTAAGAGACTTAAATAGTCTGTCGACTATTAGACTGTTACTTGCTCCCTCTACAACTCTACACTGCACACTGGGAGAGACATATAGGGGACTAGGTTCCCTTAGACCTTATAGCCACTCCCCCAATCCACAATAAGGTATTTCAACAGAGGGCCAAGCCATGCGACAGGGCTATTCAGTCTCTCCTATATTTCCTGAAGACATCCGGCCAAGGCAGGACAATACTGAATTGCTCTATGTGGCAACGAAAGTACGTCATCACTATCAAGCCCACATGACTGCGAGATTAAGGAAGTGGACCTGTCTGTGTCCGGCTTCCCACAGTATCGCCAGGCAAACCACAGACCGACCGCCTTGCAAGCCGAGCGCTCCTCCAATAGTTCTTAAGCGCAGCATTCACTATAAGACTAGGCTTTCCACATGAGCACAACTTTAAATTCTAAAATAAGTGTGCATCGTGAAGGAGTCGGTCTGCCTTTTAGAACGTTAAAGGTGTTCTTTGCTAGACATCAACGAGTCAATGATTTTAAAATAGCTTTTCTGTTTTTCTTCTTTCTGTTTATGCTCTCAAAAAGTGTGCAGCAAATAATACATATTGAGTCTGGTGCCATTAAACACACCATTGAGCAACTGACTGCACAACCAATGTTGTGCAGGCCCCAGAGAAGCATTGCCTATTTGTATGTGCTAAATAACTTTACTTTCTCCCCTCTGTAGGAGCACACTTTGTGTCTCTCTGCCGGTGGCCTACTCTACAACAGGACCTTTATGATCCCATCCCTTTTTCTATGCACTAGAACCTATTGAGTTGGATCCACTCTGTGACTTATTCACCCGTCTTTCCAAAAGAAAAGCAACCCTGGATACCTGCATTACCAATCCGATAGGTATGTGGGCTACATTGTCCCTTTTCTATCCTCTCTCCATTCTATATTCATTCAACTATGAGTATCTTATGTGGAAACAGGGATTGATACACTACATTTATGATGCTACCTTTCCTCTCTCTAGAATTGATGCTAAAGGAATCTCAAGAACTGGTGAGCCATTAATTGACTAGAGCCATTGGAACTAAGATGGTCTGAGCTCTAAGGAATATGGTGAGAAACTCAGCAGTTGCCTAATTAATTTGATTATCCTTCAATCAGGTGTTAGTCCATTGGGTATTTACATTATTCTCCCTTTTTCTTTTTGTGAATTTCTCCAGGGGTACTTGGTCCTTAAGAATGTGGTACTTCTATCCCCACTGAAACACAGTTGCATGCGTCATCCTTTGACAAATGTCACAACTCAACTGCGTTGTATTTTAGAACACTTTATTTAGTTTTGTGTTAATTGAAAGTTAGGTTACATTTGTTTGTTTGTTTGTTTTGTTTGCTTGATAATAACCAAATGTTTGTCACTTGTTGCCTTTTGACTCCTCACAACTGGGTGATTAATATATTTAGCGATTATGTTTTGTTGATCTGTTAACGAGAACACACATCCATTTAGGCTTTGATTGTGATTTTGCTTTCCACAAATGTGAATCCAAAAAATCACTAAATAAATATTTGATTGAATGTTAATGATAATTAAAGGTGTAGTATAATAATCTGTGCTATGACATTTGAGAAATATACAATTCAATTATGCATAAAAACAGATCCAGTCTAGCAGTCTAAATAATAAGCGGATCTTTGTTTTCTGGCAGGATCCCTTTTTTTGCTTGTATCTTGCTGTCCCCAAATCCTACCAATGTAGGGGAATTCATCCCTTTTATTACACTACTCACCCACCACTAAAACAATTTATAGAAAACGTACACGCAAGAGAACAAGTAGCTCTGCTCTTCCAAAGTATAACCCCAGTCACCAATAACAAATGTATTATTTGTGCCTCAAATTACAAAAGTTATCAAGTACCTCCTAAAACAATTTAAATAGTAAAGTAACCCCCAACAAAGAAAAGAGGCATGGGCACTATAAATTCCAATGTCAGGGTAGTCACAATATAACATTCTAAAAATTACATTTTGTAAAAGAATTTCAATCGTAGAGTCCTCGGCATGCGGTGTCACCTGAGGTCGAGCCACAAGGCAGCAGTTCGGATGGCTGTCCCCTTCTAACAGAGTAGCTGGTTGAATTCCTCTACAGCTGCTCCTGTCATCACAAGGGACACTCCTGTGGGCAGCGGATCCCTGAACTGGCCTCCCAGGCTATACGCACCGCAGCAGACCCTTACCATTCAAAGGTCACTGTACTGTGTATGTACTGCATTGCAGTATTCTGCAGGGGTGAGCAATTCCGGAGTGCTTTTGAGGCTACAGTGTAGGAGCATGAGTGAAAGTGCCCCCTACCTCCATGAGGCCCACCCAACATCTTCCTCTCTCCACCTGTGCTTTTGTCCCTGTGGTGGGTGCCCCTTTCCAACTCTCCCTTCCCTTCCCTACTGGCCCTTCCCTTGCTTGTGTGTCATGTTAAAAAAAACACCCCCACAATGTATTCACCAAAAACACCCAAAACAGCTCTTTTCAGAGCCACATTTCCCAGTTCAAAAATAGAAATGCAGGCACCTGTGCAATCCACACAGTCCACAGACAGTGTGGTAGTACGTGGACTTCTAAAAATGTGGGTGGTGGCGGCGGCATCAAAAACATTGAATTCTTTTCCAGATCCTATGTGAAACTTCAATACATTACCATGACATGCATGCTTGCCCATGTCACCCATTCTAATGTGCAAACTGTTATTTTCTTCTTTCTTTCTGTTTCTTTTACAACCACTTCTCCCACTAACACGCCTGCTATAAAATGCCCAGAAAGCACACAGAAAACAAAAACTGCATGTATGTTACAATAGCATGGCAAGTACATAGATTGCACAATTAACAAAAAGCACTGCACTTACAACTACTCATTTCAGCATCATTTGAAGGAAAGCAAACAAATGCATGTGTACAGTGGCAACAGTGCTATCTGTAAATTGTGATAACTAATTGAAAGCAACAAGAAATTATTTCTGCAACATACTGTAATGGCACTCATGTAGCACGCATTTATGTGTGGAAAACTTAATAAAATTCCTTACACTCACATTCTTCTTTCTAATCTGTATATCTTTCTGGGTTTCTTTTGTTCACACCCTACTAGGACTTGCACTACTCCATTTCCAATGCAAGTAGTGCAACAATAACTCACACACTTGAAAAAGTGAAGCCCCATAGGGCATACTTATCTATGCACCACTGGCCCCCATACCAACAACGCTGATGCTCCCATGTCCCCATTGCTATGCAGTGCTGTTCAATTGCACCCACATAGTGACTAACCTTTGCCAACACCTGACGTTCCAGGCCAACATGGCCTGTAATATCCTAGTGACACTGGGAAGCTTGCTGCCAAACAAGTGTTAGGAATGTAGTACCAACCTGTCTGGACCAACAGCAGTGTTACAACCGTATTTGTAATGACATGCAATATTACTAACTCTGCCACCCAACAAATCGTCCTACAATGTATAATAATATGTTCTACTGCTGCAATTATTGTGCCATTAACACACATAACCACTAACTTCCTTCATTCGTAATTGCGGTGAAGAACAGCCACCTGAAACACAGAAACATCTCTACTGGAAGATAAAACCCATAGGAAACCTACTCTTCACATCCAATAAAGTAAGTGATGTACTGCAGTAGTATTCTTCCTGTTACTCAGGCAGTGTTGCCCTATTGTAGCCTACCAAAGTCTATGCAACCCATCAGCATTTCCTTCACTCTTACTCATTTCACCTCAGCAGGTCTACTCTTTGTATTTTCATATGAACCCCAGCCTCGTAACACCCAATAGTTTTGTGAAAACATTGTAATGTCTACTTATTCATGCACATTACACTGGCATACACACTGAAGCAAACCTTTCACACATCAACACATCAACACACACAGATACCAGTCCAGCCTTACCAACCAGAAGTAATAGCCCATCGCACAATCACACCTCCCTCTACGTACGCCTACCGTGATATTCATACTCTCATACACAGTGCAGGCGGATACATTGCACAAATGTGAAACCCACACTTTCCTTTTTTCTCCAACAGACAAAAGATCATGCCTACCAAAAAGCAACTCTGCAGAATACAACACAAAATTAGCGCAGATAAAACTAAAAGCATGCAAAATAGTCATCCGCCTCTAGCAGAGTGTGTATGAAATGTTCAAACAAAACAGCTAATACAGTCACTGAGCAAAACTAAACCAGCTCGCAGAAAAAAAGTGTGGCCCCTCTTCCAAAATGTAAAATGACAAAGAAATGTATTAAGAAGAATACAACTACCGGTAGCGCTAGCACTGCATCTACCAATGTTAACATAGCCACAGTTAAGCATTCCAAATAATTCATTTTAGAATTTTTTTCCACCATACAGTCCTTCTTAAAAACAGCAGAGAAATCACACTGAACCGTTAAAACTTACAGCAGAAAACTGATCCTGGAACCTCTCATAGACAGTGCAATGCTCCTCAAAAGGAAATTCTTTATATTCATTTTAAACAGAATGAAATCACTAACAAAATTAATTAGTAAACTACAAAAAGTACTTTGCAATATCAACATAGAAACCTTTGCAGACTTCTTTGCAGGTGAGTGGATTCACACAACCAGCACAGAGCCATATTTCAATGAAGCTGCATACAAAGAAGAGCAGAGATACCCAATTGCCACACATAGCAGTGGCCAGTGGTATGAAATGGTAGACAACACCATTGTACTATGCAAAAGTCCTACTTTAGAACTAGAGCATTTAAATCACATTCTCCTACATGGCACAGCCAAAGAACTCCTGGAAGAAATATACCACATCCAAAGCAAATATTTTGAAAGTAAAGAGCACAAAATCCAGTAACTTTAGAAAAGATTAGCGACAACCTCACAGAAGCCAACCTTCTAATATACACGTACAAAAAGAAATAGCAAAGTTTAAAAGCACATCGGCTGAAGTTCCAAACCAACTATGTGTGTGTTGTCGCAGAACTGTTTATACAAAGAGCACCAAAACTGTCGATATAGCGTACAAAATAGAAGACAATGAGGAATCCCAGTGGTTCCAATTAGCTCTCTGCCTAATAGCAGAAAACAAATACGAAATGACTAAACCCCCAGTACTTTGCATATACTGCACTGCAAAGCTTGACAACAACTAAATGTCTTCACGGGCTGTCCCTAATAATTTAGAAATATTCCCAATTCCAAAACCACTCCAACAGCTTAATTTGTATGAGAGCATTATAATCCAAACAGTACACCCATTTCAAGCGATAATACGCCTTCAACCGAAAACAGCCAAGTTGTCTCCTTCTGAATTACCGAAAGCCATTTGTGAAAAAGTAGTTTATTTGTAATTAGATCTTAAAGAAAATGTAGACACTCTGGTAGTGACAGTGCATATAGATCAATCTTTTATTATCCTAGTGAATGGTGTACCTACAAAAGACACAATAAATTGGAAGCAACTTGTAGACTTAAACAAAGTAAGAGAAGCCCTACAATATCTTAAAGAGAACAATTAACACCACAAAGAAATAAACATTGAAGAAAACCTGAGAGAAAACACCTAATTAATTCAGGAATCTTCAGCAACTGGCCAATTTGAACTTGTAGATCCTATTACAGCATCCAATATTTTAGACCAGTATACAATTCACCCACTGCACTCCAAAGACAGCATAGACCATGCACTAGAAACCAAATGTGGCAAGCCAAAGGATCACCAATCAGCATATGGGAAAAAACTATAGAAGGAGAAGCCTTTCCTCTACTCTTTCGTACTAGAAAAGGGGGAAGGTATGATGAAAGATGCACACAAATAACAGCATCAGTATACCACTCTTTACGAATGTATTCTGAAGACCCCAGATTCAGTCAAAATGTTGAAGACATATTCCCCCTCCTATTTGAAAGTGAACTAACAACTCTATGTTACGGAGTTGCACACACATTGAAAACAGGTTCCAATTTTTTAAACATGTCTGCTACACAACTACTTCAAAAGGTGCAAGACAAAAATGAAGTTTTGCAGTCAAGTATCACAAATCTCTTGGCAAACATGTGTGCTAAAAAGAATACTGGTTCTTACATCATGCAGATGTACGGTGTATGCTAAGCAACATTGGCCCACCCATATGGTTTGTGACTTTAAGTTGTGTAGAGTATGCATGGGAGCATGATTTCCTCGGCATGGCACATGAAAACAAAGCAAGGATAGACATGAAAACACCAGGAGAACTCTGCTCTCTTGACTCTGTAAATGTGTCAAGGTACTTCCATCACTGCTTTATTGCCATGCTGCACTTAATCTGTAATAAAACCAGTCCTGCCATTGGAGAAGTGCAACACTTCTTTTGGCCAAAAGACTATCAATGCAGAGGAGCGCCACACATCCACATGCTTTTGTGGATAAACGATTCTTCTAATTTGGACAGGAGAGTGATGCCAGAGTTTTGCAGTTGATTCAGAAATATGTCACTTGCAAAATCCTTCAGAAATCGCACATAGTGATCTACATGCACACATTTTGCGGTTTCAAAGACATAAATGTGGCAAGTATCGTTGACACATATATATAAACAAAGGCAAATGCTGCTTTGGTTTCCCTAGACCAGTTTCAGCAAAAGGACAACTAAACAGCTTCATATGTTCTGTTAGACACCGTGTGAAAGGCAAATCGCCTAAGAACAAATATTGGATTAAAAGAAACGAAGCATCAAAGTACATCAATGATTACAATGCAATCATTGCCCTTTTGTGGAATGCAAACATAGATGTGGAGTACATTGCAGATAATTCCACTGCTGTTGCACGATATGTCACAGCCTATTTAACCAAAGCTGAGAAAACAGACTGAAAGACCTCTGGGATGACATATCATCTGACAAAACACTGTCACAAAAATTATGGAGCTTTGGTATAAAAATGCTCTCCATATGGGAAATCTGAAAACATAGTCTGGCTAAGCCTTAGTCCTGCTCATCCAGAAAAAGAGTGCTCAAATCGTACCAAGACATAGAAACACTAGCCAAAAAAAAAGATCCCAACAGCCAGGACATTTTGAAAAACAATTTATGGGACACATACTACCCAGTACTGCTTTGGAAACCATGTGTCTATACCACTTAGCCCAACATTTCTCAAACAAGAATAATATTAAACCAAATGAGAAAAAAGGTAAATACATAGTCAAACATTTTGAAGGCAGCCTTGTTAAACTTACCAAACCCAGCCTGATTAATCACATGAAGCTATCATTTAAAACTCCTCAACATAGAGAACTTTACTACATGTCCCTACTCCAACGTTTTAAACCATAGAGAAAAGAAGAAGATTTTTTTGCACACCATCACTCGCATGAAGATGCTTTCAATGCAAATGAAAGCAGTATAACAGATATACGCGTCAAACAGAACAAAAACATGTTGGACAATGAATGCCAACAAGAGGAACAACTTCAAGCACTCCTGAGGGCAGTCAAGCTTCTGTTACAGGAAGCCAAGAACCACTTGGAGAGCCACTCATAGCAAATGAAGCAGAATTAGCCATGACTGAAGTAGAAAACACCATGTGTCAGCATGAGGAATCTGAAGACATCTTTGCTCTACTGAAATCACAACTGAATGATGAACAGCGTTGCATTTTCCTGGAAGTAACTAAAGAAATTGAACATGGTGTGCAGCACTAAACTAAAACTTGTAGCTGTCAAAAATTATAAACCTGTACCGCTGTATGTAAGTGGTGAAGCTGGTCCAAGCAAAACATTCTTAATAAAAATCATAAGCAAGTTCCTCCAAAAATGGACAAACATGTAACAGCCCCCACAGGTTTATCTGCCTACAACATAGGTGGTGTTGCTTTACACCAATTGCTGCTCCTTTCAGTACAACACCAAAACCAATTAGAGTACTACAGACTTTCAGCAGAAGCTGCTATGGAGCTACGCAGAATTCTGAAACAAATGAAAATGCTAGATGAGGTGAGCATGGTCTCCAACCTAAAGTTGTCTTTGATTCACCTAAGATTGCAAGAGGTCCTTAAAACAAACTATGAAGAACTCTTTGGAGGAAAACACGTTATTGTTTTCGCAGAAGCTTCTTCAATTAACACCAGTGAAAGTTGAACCTATTTTTAAAACCTTAGGACAAAAACTGTGCCATAACACACTTGGCAGCATATGAAATGTAAATCTCGGGCAACCTTTCTAATACAGAGAACTAACTCAAAACATGTGTCATTCTGCAGACCTTACCTATGCTAACATTTTAAAAAGCATTTGTATTTGTGTGCTTTCTAAGGAAGCACAGTATATCTTAAATAGTAGACTCATCCATGAGCTATACGTCATAACACATCTGTTACTGATGTCATGGAACAATCAGCACACAAAAATGTAAAATGTATATCCTTAATGCCAACCCTAGCAAGCTGTGCACAATTCAATGAAACAATATTGAAAAAAAAAAAATAACCAATAATGCAAATTAACTCCACAGACAAACTGGAAGTGCACAGTATTACAATGCCTATGTGTCAACAAGCCACAGCACGACTGTATAGCTCAGAAAACTCTATCTCCAACACAGCTGGTTTGGAGAAAATGTTAATATAGTGATTAAACTGTAGAGTAATGCTAAAGCGTAACCTTGACGTGGAGCAGGGTTTAGTTAATGGAGCACTTGGTACAGTTGTTGGCTTCCAGACATATCCACGTGACAACAACATTCAGTTTGTCAATATCCACTTTAAAAAACTTTCAGAAGTTAAATGGTAGGACTCTCAATAGCCCGATTCCTTCTTTTCAAAGACATGTATGTACGCAGAGAACAGTTTTCTCTGTCTCTTGCATATACAGTCATCATTCATGAATCGCAAGTCTCTAGATCAGGCATTGATTGACATTGGAAGCACAGTCTTTAAAGAAGGTATGTTTTACGTAGCACTGTCATGGCTGCATACACTTGAAGGACTATTTTTATTACATTTTGATACAAACAAAGTCAAGGCTGAAATTCCTTGCATCGTAGAGTACAACAGAACACGTGCCCTCTACACACCCGATCTCAATATGTACCCTGTGCCTCAAAAAGGAAAACTTGATAAAAGAAAATTAGTGCAAACACAGCCTATAATAGATCTCCTAATAGTACCACCAAACATATTGAAAGCAGCTGATACTCCATCAATTAGCACACCCACAAAAGGGTGTAGTGAAAAGGCAAATGCAAATCCAACTGCACAAACAAAGAGAAGTATGTCTTCAAAAAAGCAAGTGGAGTTCCAGCAAATGACTCAGACACAGAACTTGTTACACATCGCCGCCGATGGTCTTTGTGGGCACGTACCCGCTTGTGCGGTACTCTTCTTACAGGTATTTCCAAGATGGATGCCCGTGGGATTCCCTATACTACATGCAGCGGTCCAGTCTTTGCACGTCTCTCCGACGTACGGCCAAGCGCTCACGTGATCCTTTATCCGGAATCGAAGCAGACGATGCTTCATGTCGCTACTGCTTTTGGCGCTCTGTGAGTTCGCTTCTGATACTTTCCACTTACTTATTCTAGTCCTGTCTAATTGTGCCTCTCATCTCTCCTAACCCTGTTCTTTCCCCTTATCCAGATTCATCCTTCAGTCTTCCCCGGCTCATTTCTGTCAGACCAACCCGGCAGACCGGAGGGTTTCCCGTTCCTCCTAGACTTCCGTTAGAGTAAGTTCAGTCCCTTGAGAGCTCCCCCTTCACTTCGATTAGGATTCTCACCTGTTGATTCCTTCTAGAGTCTCTCCCGCTGCTCCACTAACCATCCAATCCCCAGTCCTGAATATTCTTCCTCCATCTTTGTTCCTTCGATGGTGAGAGGATTATTTTCTGTTTCCTACTATACCATTCTACTTTCTTCCCGTCTCGTACTTTCTCCTGTTTTTCTTCTCCCGTGTACCTAGAAGAAGCCTCCCGTGTGACTTCCTTGTTCTGCCATCGATCCGAGATGCTTCTACTTCAGCCTCCCGATCCGCACAAGTTTGGACTCGACCAGGGTTTTCTTCCCATTAGAGGGTTTCCCTGGCGGTCCTGTCCTCTCCCCTAGCTTATCCTATCCCGGGTGAGAGAGACCAGGGCTGTCTCAGGGGAGCTTTCACTGCTGCATTGGTCCTCCCATTTGGATTCATCGATCTGTCAAGGTGAGCCTGTTGCAGACTTTGGCGGTAAAAGTCTGTTTGACAACAGCTTTATTAAATTGCATACTGCAGCATTAAAAGAACTGTCTGGTCCATTCACATTTTCCAACACAATTGGTGTAAATTGTTATGCAAATGTAGCAATCAATGTTCTATTCCAATTGCCACCAATTGTTGAAAACATTTACTTGAACGGCACGGCACAGACCAGTTTGCAAATGCTACTCCTTCATAGAAATGCAACAAAGAATCCTGACAACACTTACAGTGTCTGAGGAATAAGGCATCAGGAATTGTACTACTGTGTGGAAATGGTGAGATTCACCAAAAACACACAAGAAGATCCACAAGAATTTCTAATGCACTTACTGCAAGTGCTCGAAAGCAGAAAAACATAGCTAAAAAATAAAATCTTCCTGATTTCATACATGTGGAAACATACCTGCACTCTCAGCAGCCATGTGGCACTGGAGCAAGTCCGTAGTGAGCACTTTGAGTATGTACCTATACCTAACTGTGAATCCATTCAATTTCAGCAGCTGGTGCAAAAGGCAGATTATTGCAATTTATGTACTACTTGCAATTCAGACAATCGTTCCACCTTATGTATAAACTCACATAGCCGATACATAATAGTAATGCTTTTGCGATACAACGCAGATGCTACCAAAAACAACTGCAAGCTTACTAACTTCCTACATGGGCAAGTATCACTTGGCAAGAAAACCTTCACAACAGTAGGCATAATCTACCACATGGGTGCCACAAGCAGTGCAGGTCGCCATACTGCATACAATAAAAAGCAATGTGGGTGCTTTTAATGCAATGATAGTTCCATTACTCTGAAGCAGAGATTACCAGAAAATCTTGCAAATGCCTACTTAATATTCCTGAAACCGAAATGTACTCACTCACCTACAAATGTAGCATAGCCTACTGCCCAATTGCCACCAACAGGTATGTAACTACAAACGAAAAATAACCTTCTGCCCTGTGAAACTGTAACAATTTAGCATACAAGTCCCAAATGGCTATCCTTCGATGTTACAACAGCTGGGGACTTACAATTGATCAAACAAAGTGAGATATGATCTTTATAAGCATATATCAAAGATGAACAAAAGTCGGGTATATACAAAAATTTGAAATGTATTCAACTAGCATAGTAAAAAAACTCAGACTACTTGGTCATGAGGGTTAGCAAACACAAACTCATAAAAAATCAAAGAATCAGAAATACATTTCAAGTGTGGGGACTTGTGTTTACATGAAATACAAACAAATTCATGTTGATAGGTCACCCACGGGTTACTAACATCACTTCCAAGTTGTGTCATAACCTATCATGTATAGAGAAATAATTTCTCTTCTCTATAAATGGTAGGCTTGAGTCATGATCACACTTGAAATGTATTTCTGATTCTTTGATTTTTTATGAGTTTGTGTTTGCTAACTCTCATGAGTTTTTTTAATATGCTAGTTGAAAAAATGTCATATTTTTGTATATACCCGACCTTTCCTCATCTTTTGATGTATGTTTATAAAGATGATATCTCACTTTGTTTGATCAATTGTAAGTCCCCAGCTGTTGTAACATCGAAGGATAGCCATTTGGCACTTGTCTGTGTGTTCACTTATACTTACGTCCTCTCCCAAATCGGCCCCCAAAAAAGAGGACTTCTTTGTGTGTGCTTGCTTGAGCATTTAACAACAGCTTAGCATACACCAACTGACCTGTGAGTACAACAGGTGTGCTGCTATACAGTTTTTTTTTCTCAATGACCCAATGATTATAGGCACAGAAACAACAACTGTGGAAAACACACACTAATATTGTTTCATCCATAGTACTTAAAAAGAGAAGTACTGAGTATGGGGGTCTATAAACTGTCCTCAATAACCTGTAAAATTACCAACTGTTAGAATAAGCCAACGGCTGTCTAACTGTGCCCATACCACTGCAATGAATATGGCAACTGGCATAGAACTGCACCCATGATACTACAATGGCACTTGGGAATAGTGGAAAATGGAAATCTGCCGACAAGTATGAAGGTGCTTTAAATCATACCCTGCAAAACTGTGAAACTGTGAACAGTAAGAATACGCCAACTGGTATCTAACTGCAACCATAATACTGCAATAATACTTCCCATTATTGCAAAAGGTTAAATCCTCCAGCAAAAATGAAAGTTCCTCTGAAGAAGCCCTTCAAAACTTATTAAGTATCAACACCCAGAATATGCCAACTAGTATCTCAGTAAACCCACAGTACTACAATGTTACTTCCAGTGGTCAAACTGCTAAAATCCACCTTCAACAATAAACTGCTACACAAGATACTCTCGAGAACTGTCAAACTAGCAACAGTTAGAGTACGGCAACATGTATCTAACTGCCCATACAATACTGCAATATTAGTTTTAAATAGTACAGTACTTACAATAAACCAACTTGAATGAAACTGCATAAATGGATAGTATTAAAAAGTGAAAACGGATAAACAGTTAGAATATGCCAACTGGTGTCTAACTGCAACCATGCCACCACCACTTCCAAAAAGCCAAACAGATACACCATTTCAATTCCTCCTACTGCAACAGTGCACGTTACAGGAAAACTACATAGATGTGCACCTTAAACATGTGTGTAAGTGCTGCACACTTCAATGAAACATAGTGTGACACGTAACATCAAATAAATGCACTAGGTTTTTTTTTCCACAGACCCAATGATTATGCAACTAAACGCAGGAACTGAGCACATTGCACAGTGACCTTGTTTGAAGCATAATGTACTAATTATGAGGCTCCACAAAGTATATGAATATGTGAGATTGTGTATAATACGACAATTAGAAGTACCTTCCCTAACATGTTATGCTGTCTTTTTCACAGACAATGAAACAAAGATGTCTCCTGCGTTTCCTCATGCAAAAAACAAAATGTATGCCCGCAAAGGTATAATTTGCAAAAGTGCTATTTCCACTACATTCCAAAAAGTATGCTGTGCCTGCACAGTATTTACAGTGAGTATTTGCTTGTTGCTGTCATGCTTCTTTGTAATGGGCAAATTGCATTTCTATACACACGTTTCTCTGGTCATGCACCCAAGAGTGTAGGGCCTCGCCACAACGACCACATCATAATACACCCATGCGCCCACCCAGAACCTGGCTAGTGGCCACAATCCACAGACATATGCCAGCTGTTTGACGTCCTGTCCACTTCTGTACACATATTATTGCAGTACTTGCAACCAGTGGGCAGGCGCGTGATTTCATGGCCTCCGGCCAAACACCCAAAAGTGTAGGTGCTGACCACAACCACCACAGAATAATGCAGCCTCTACAAACATCCTCATATTATCTACATTCCACTCCCCTACCCTGCAGTCACCAGATAAGGTGGTCGCCTGAGGTCTTCTTCCACCTAAACAAATATATCATATCAACCATCTTTCACTCCCCCACCCTTCAGAGCCTGTCTTCCTGACACTGAATGCCCCAAAACATGTTTCCCAGCCCTGTTCACCACCGTGCTATCCGCGGATATCCGCGGATACAACATGGTGGGGGTTTCGGGAAAATATGATGCACATTACTCTTTTCACCAACCAATTAGTGGAGGCATGGATTGTCCACGGACATCACGTGGCCCTTCCGGACCAATCAGAGTCCTGTCCGCGTAGCGCACAGGGAAATGGATCCACGGAGCGGACCCAGATATCACTAATTTTTGTGACCTACATTTTGCCTGTTTTTTAAAAAAACTACTGGACCGATTTCCACCGAATTTACAAAAGTACACTTTCGGGACCCACTCCTGCTGCAAATTTGGTGAAAATCCTTCCAGCGGCTTGGGCTGCAGGCGTGAGCAAATTAACCATAACTACACGGTCGCTACCACATGCCGTGTTATATGACTCACAAACTCATTCTTGACTTATCACTAAGGGTAGAAGGCATGCCAACCTCTCTGTATCCCTAAATGACACAAGCACTGGATGGCAGGGAGTCTCATCCATCTCAATCGAGCCCTTTAAAAAGACATTGACCTGTGTGCCCTCATCAAAATAACTGCCTTGTTGCAAAAGTCATCTGCCCAGAAAATGGAGGTCACAAACCTGGCTGGCATATTCAAATGAGAGTACACCTGATCCCCGAGTCAAACAGTGATTAAAGAGACACATTTCACACTATTTCTAAATCCCAGAGAGCACATGGAGCTCAACCAGATGCCCAAATGTGACACATGTAGATTATTGAACTTTGGTGTACTCTCGCTTCTCAAAATACATGATACACCAATTTTGGGAATCACATCAAAGCCACTCTAAAATTATTACACAGGTTTTTGGTGGCCACGAGGATCAAGCTTAAATAAGAAACATGATCCTATTTGGAACAATACACGTGCCCCTCTATGCTCTTCCAAAGGGAAGAGGGTATTTTATGCATATGTTACATGGCTTTTCTTGTTAATGAGAATGTGTGATTGCATTTAGTATTCTTTCAGTCAGATATGTGATAGACAATAATAGAAAGGAACAGTGCAGTTAATATCAAATATTTTATTCAGTTACTGAGCTTAGTGGGTGTGTTTGTGTATATAGTAATTAATCATGGTTTAAGGCATGAGTAATCTGTGTCTGAGTACATTGAACTGGTCCAGTAGAATAGTGTATGCAACTACAACCGAAATGAAGCACTCCGATGGTGCAATGCTGTGGCCTGGGCACCCAGGGTCACTTTACCTTGAATCCATTCCCTCTCAGCTTATTTGGGTTTTAATGGAAGCAGAACGGTATCATCATGCATGTATATTAAAACGTGTAGCTGGTTGTCCATTTTCGGAAATCATACTGAACATTTTGTAATAAGCCTATACATCTCTTGTTAGAAAAAAGCTAGAGGGAAGTTACATGGATTTTCAATAATGAGTTATCAAACACTTTCAAATGTAAGCATAATGTAGAAGTCAGCTATCAAGTGAAAATAATAGCGGATCGGCCTTTACCAAAGTTGTATATAACAAGTAATACATTGGATTAATACTTATCATTTTCTAAAGTTCAGAAGTCATACAAATATTCTGAAAGTAATGTAGGATAGAGCATAATTCATTATAAACAGCATTAGCAGAATGCAGTATCTCTGCAGAGGACTTCTTTAGTAACCAATATACCTTACAGTTAGACATATTTTTCTTGTTAAGGCTAGAATGCTCCTTTTATCGTAGCATCCTTTAAAATGTATTCTCCAGTCTCAAAACAAAAAAACATATCTGCTCCAATGAGCGATGCATGTTTACTATCCACTTGTTGGAGTTGAACAAAACACTAATAAACCAATTTCCCAGGGAATATTACACTCAATTCAGTAAATCTATTACTTTGTTAGTAGTGTACCAATATGAACACACATGAAGTCTCAAACTTAAGTTAAAACCGAGCAGATCAGTGATATTGCTATTGAAAATCCTTACCTTTGATCCATCCATTGAAATTAAATGATAATGTCATACATTTCAAGCAACAGCAAATGCATGGAATCCGTAATTTGAGTAGTTTGTGCTTTAAACATAAAGTTGATCTGTTTTGAAGACTTGGGTGCAAGCTATCACATTTTACATAACCCTCTCACCTTTCATTGAGCAATTACTGACATTTTGCAGAATTATCTGCATTTCCTTAAACTTACCATACATGATTATTAACACTACAGAGGACACATAAATAGAGAAGATGATCAAAGTGATAACATTAATGAAGTTGCCCATGCAGATGGATGGGTCTTGAGACTCTGGCATGTTTGGTGCACGCAATAAAATTGTAAAATATCTACCTACCCAAGTTACTATATTTGCAGAGGGGTCCATCACCTCCATTGCAAATAGTTTTGCTCATGAGAAACAAGTTATTGAAGTAAATTCCTGGTCCCTAGGTAAAAATGTCATCAACATCCATGACTACGGGCCTCATTACGAAGCGTGCGCTCCCATAATGAAGGGTGCCGGTACGGGACCGGCACCGTTCATTACGGGATGCGCAATTACGAGGTTCCCTTGCGGGACCGGAGCGGACATTTGGGAAAACCAGATGTCCTTTCCGGGTCCCGCGAGGGGACCAAGGAGCTAATAAAGGGCCATTAATAGCTCCATCCCCATTCCCATTGAGCCCTATGGGGGCTCAAATGGGAATGGGGGTCGGTTCATTCAAGGAGTCCTCCAATGTTGGAATGACCTGCTTATTCCTCAGTGAAGGAACCCGGTGCTGGAACACTGTATTAAGGGCATGGCTGCCTCCATACTCGTAATGAGGCCCTGCGTCTTGGATAATTGCATTGATGTCCTGTTCCTAACTGAAACCTGGTTAAAGGACTCAATCGGACCACATATAGACCTGGCTACACCAAAAGGATACAACATCTTTGGCCAGAACCGTGTAATAGGTAACGTAGGAGGCAAGAAAAGAACTCTGCTTGTTTCAATCATCCACAACCTATGAAGGCTGTGAAATTATACTTCTCAAAATTAGTAACTGTGTGAATATTATCCTGCTTGTCATCCACCAAATCAAATGCCCAGATTTAATGAAGAAATAACCTGCATTCATGCCTCATTGAGCACATCTAATTGTTCTACCATTGATTTGGGGGACTTCAGCTGATGGCAGGAAATACATCTGATAATGAGGCCACGCTATTGGAGCAGCATTTTAATAACATTGATGTTACTATACAAAATAAGGAACACACCCACAATAAAGAAAATGTTCTAGATTGGGTAGCATCTAGGAACATGCATATTAGCTGCTTGAGTACCAAGTCTTCTTTGTAAATTTCCAGTTCATGTTACCCCAAAAGCCAGTGCAGAAAATGAACATGCCTAAACAAGTCATTAGTAGGAACTTGAATAAAGTACACTAAGATGATTTGGACAACTGCATAAATAACAAATGAACATGCCTAAACAGCGATATATAACATTGCGCTCTGAAACATGTGTGTATAAGCGCAATACAAATAAAATATCAAATATCAAACTGTGTCACAGAAACAGTGTGGGTTTTGGGGGGAAAGGGAGAGGGCAAGGGAGGCCATCTGGGGAGTTGGGGGTACTAGCACAGATGACGGGGCACTTGGTGAGGGCCCGGGGGGCAGGAAAGCATTTTATTTTGTCGTTATTCCAATATTCATGGCTATATTCGAGGCTATAAAGGACTACAGATAGCCGAGGGTATGTGTAGTTCCATAACTGATATTTTTACAGCTATTGTGATGTCAGGGTTTAAAATCACTGACCAAAGCACATGGCCAGGTATAGGACTGTAAAATTAAGAGAGTGGTGTACTGTATAGAATGCCCATGTCATCTACACTATGTAGGAGGACCTCAAGTTGTGTCAATACCCGAGTGTCAGAGCACAGGTCACAAAGTAGGTGCAAGGTGCTCAGTGCACCCATGATCCAGTATTACATACTTCAAAACTACACTCCCAATGATATTCAATGGTGGGTACTAGACTCTGTGAAGTCCCCGAACAATGCCTTGGAGAATTTTTTACTAAAGGACTTGAGATGGATCTACAGGTTGGCCACACACACTAATGGTCTGAATGAACAACGTATGCTCTAATCCTATACCTGTGATATGTAAAACTATTCTGTACCTTGTTTTCTAGACTCTCTGAGAATGCACATTGTTTTACTACACCGATGTGTATTAGCTTTTGATGCTGCAAAGGTGATATGTGCAATACTGAACACTATGCAACTGAATTTGAAGCAGCTCCTTTAGAAGACACTACCTCTTGTCATATTGTCATCCCTATTACATAATGCTTTGCAACAAAATTAAACCCATATAATTCTAGAAGAAACAATGTTGTGCACCTTATGCCAATACTGTACATTACATATTATGCCTTTAATTATATCTGCCATATGCCTCCACTGTGGTCATGATAATCAGCAACATGTAAATGTCCCTCGAGTATCTACCTTAAAATAGACATCACTGTGTGGTGACACATCTGTTGTAGCAATTACTATCCTTTTTCTATGGCTCTAAAGGAGTTACATGCAGATGGGGAAATGTGAACACCCATGTACACCACCTGCAGTGCGATGACATTTTATTTATTTTATGTGACTTAAATAGTCTGTCGACTACTAGACTGTTACTTGCTCCCTCTACAACTCCCCACTGCTCACTGGGAGAGACATAATCCCCTAATCCACAATAAGGTATTTCAACAGAGAGTCAACCCAGGCGACAGGGCTATTCTGTCTCTTCTATATTTCATGAAGACGACTGACCAAGGCAGGTCAATTCTGCATTGCTCTATGTGGCAACGAAAGTTCGTCATCACTATCAAGCCCACATGACTGTGAGATTAAGGAAGTAGACCTGTCTGTGTCCGCCTTCCCACTGTATCCCCAGGTAAACCACGGACCGCCTTGCTCGCCGAGCGCTCCACCAACAGTTCTTAAGCGCAGCATTCACTATGAGACAGGGCTTTCCACATGAGCACAACTTTAAATCCAAAAATAAGTGCGCATCATGAAGGAATCGGTCCGCCTTGAGAACGTTAAAGTTGTTCTTTGCTAAACATCAACCGTAGATGAGTCAATGATTTTAAAATAGCTTTTCTGTTTTTCGTCCCCACCATATGCTCTCAAAATGTGTGCAGCAAAGAATAAATATTGAGCCTGGTGCCATTAATCACACCATTGAGCATCTGGCTGCACAGCCAATGGCGTGCAGGCCCCAGAGAAGCATTGCCTAATTGTATGTGCTAAATAACTTTACTTTCTCCCCTCTGTAGGAACACACTTTGTGTCTCTCTGCCGGTGGCCTACTTTACAACAGGACCTTTATGATTCCATCCCTTTTTCTATCCACTAGAACCTATAGAGTTGGATGCACTCTATGACATATGCACCCGCCTTTCCAAAAGAAAAGCAACTCTGGATACCTGCACTACCAATCCGAAATGTATGTGTGCTACATTGTCCCTTTTCTATCCTCCCTCCATTCTATATTCATTCAACTATGAGTATCTTATGTGGAAACAGGGATTGATACTCTGCATCTATGATGCTATCTTTCCTCTCTCTAGAATTGATGCTAGAGGAATCTCAAGAACTGGTGAACCATTAATTGACTAGAACCATTGGAACTAAGATGGTCTGATCTCTAAGGAATATATTGAGAAACTCAGCAGTTGCCTAATTAATTTGATTATCCTGCAATCAGGTGTTAGTCCAATGGGTATTTACATTACTCTCCCTTTTTCTTTGTGTGAATCTCTCCAGGGGTACTTGGTCCTTAAGAAAGTGGTACTTCTATCCCCACTGAAACACAGTTGTATGCGTCATCCTTTGACAAATGTCACAACTCAACTGCATTGTATTTTCGAACACTTTATTTAGTTTTGTTTAAATTGAAAGTTAGGTTCCATTTGTTTGTCACTTTTTGCCTTGTGTTTCCTCACAACTGGGTGATTCATATATTTAGCAATTATGTTTTGTTGACTTGTTAACAAGAACACACATCCATTTAGGATTTGATTGTGATTTTGCTTTCTGCAAATGTGAGTCCAAAATATCACTAAATAAATATTTGATTGAATCATAATGTTAAAGGTGTAGTATAAATGCTATCACATTTGAAAAATATAGAATTGACTTATGCATAAAAACAGATCCAGTCTAGCAGTCTAAATAATAAGTGGATCTTTGTTTTTTGGCAGGATCCCCTTTTTTCATTTATCTTGATGTCCCCAAATCCTACCAATGTAGGGGCATTCTTCCCTTTTATTATACTACTCTCCCGCCACTAAAACAATTTATAGAAAACGTACATGCAAGAGAACAAGTAGCTCTGCTCTTGCAAAGTATAACCACAGTCACCAATAACAAATGTATTATTTGTACCTCAAAATGGAAACGTTATCAAGTATCTCCTAAAACAATTTCAATAGTAAAGGAACCCCCAACAAAGAAAAGAGGCATGGGCACTATATATTCAAATGTCAGGGTAGTTACAATATAACATTTTAAAAATTACATTTTGTAAAAAATGTTCCATCGCAGAGTCCTCAGCAAACTCATATAGAAGTCTGAAAAGTCACGTTCCTCACTTCACAATTACCAAAGAAACCTGGTTTCCTGGTTTGCTGAATTGCTCATTTACTCAATAATGGCATCCATTGCTACTTCTGCTACTGCTGGCTACTCAGCACCACCCCCACCACCACATCACTATTTTCTGGAGGGCCTGGAGAGGGCAACAGGCATTGTGTTGTAGAGGGGGAACAAGAAGAGGAAGAGGAAGAGGTAGTTGAAGTCCCCACTACCAGCTGCCAACGTAAATCTTGGGTATTGAGACTCTTACACAGTTGGGGGGGTACCCAAGGTGCGTGCGGCCAAGGTTCACTGCAGTGAGTGCATGCAGCAAACCTGGGTTGTACAGCTACAGGACTACCTCCATGCGGCGACACCTGAGGTCGAGCCACAAGGCAGCAGTTTGGATGGTCGTCCCCTTCTAACAGAGTAGTAGGTTGAATTCCTCTACAGCATCCTCTGCATCTGCTCCTGTCATCACAAGGGACACTCCTGTGGGGCAACGGATCCCTGAACAAGCCTTGCAGGCCAAACGCACTGCAGCAGACCCTTACCTTTCAAAGGTCACTGTACTGTGTATGTAATGCGTTGTGGTATTCTGCTGGGGTGAGCAATTCCGGAGTGCTTTCAGGCTACAGTCTAGGAGCACGAGTGAAAGTGCATCCAATCTCCATGGGACCCACCCAAGATCTTCCTCTCTCCTCCTGCACCTTTTTCCCTGTGGTGGGTGCCCCTTTCCAACCCTCCCTTCCCTATCGGCCCTTCCCTTCCCTTCTTTGTGTGTCATGTTAAAAAACACCCCAAAAAATTATACAACAAAAACACCCCAGAAACAGCTCTTTTCAGAGCCACCTTTCACAATTCAAAAATAGAAATGCAGTCCCCTGCGCAATCCAAGAAGTCCACAGACAGTGTGGGAATACGCGGACTTCTAAACAAATATGGGTGATGGCGCCATCAAAAACATTGCATTCTTTTCCAGATCTATGTGAAACTTCAATACTTTACCACGACATGCATGTTTGACCCTGTAACCCATTCTGATGTGCAAACTGTTATTTTCTTCTTTCCTTCTATTTCTTTTACAACCACCTCTCTCACTAACACACCTGCTGTAAAATGCCCAGAAAGCACACAGAAAAAAACGGCATGTATGTTACAAAAAGCATGGCAAGTACAAAGATTGCACAATTAACAAAAAGCACTACATTTACAACTACTCCTTTCAACACCATTTGAAGGAAAGCCAACAAATGCATGTGTACAGTGGCAACAGTGCTATCTGTAAATTGTGATAACTAAATGAAAGCAGCAAGAAAGGATGTCTGCAATATACTGCAATGGCACTCATGTAGGAAGCATTTATGTGTGGGAAACTTAATAACATTCCTTACACTCACATTCTTCTTTCTAATCTGTACATTTTTCTGGTCTTCTACCTTTTTCTCACCCTACTAGGACTTGCACTACTCCGTTTCCAATGCAAGTAGAGAAACAACAACTCACACACTTGAAAAAGTGAAGCCCCATAGGGCATATTTATCACTGCACCACTAGCCCCCATACCAACGACACTGATGCTCCCAAGTCCACATTCCTATGCAGTGCTGTTCAATTGCACCCACATAGCGACAAACCTTTGCCAACACCTGACTTTCCAGGCCAACATGGCATGTCATATCCGAGTGACACTGGGAAGCTTGCTGCCAAACAAGTGTTAGGAATGTGGTGCCAACCTATCTTGACCAACAGCAGTGTTACAACCATATTTGTAATGACGTGCAATATTACTAACTCTGCCACCCAACAAATCCTCCTACAATGTGTAATAATATGTTCTCCCACTGCAATTATTGTACCATTAACACACATACCCACTAACGTCCTTCTCTCGCAATTGCAGTGAAGAGCAGCCTCCTGAAACACAGAAACGTCTCTACTGGAAGATAAAACCCAGAAGAAACCTACTCTTCACAACAAACAAAGTAAGTGATGTGCTGTAGTAGTAGTATTCTTCCTGTTACTCAGACAGTTCAGTATTGCTGTATTGTAGCCTACCAAAGTCTAGGCAACCCAACAACATTTGCTTCACTCTTACTCATTGTACCTCAGCAGGTCTACTCTTTGTCTTTTCATCTGAACACCAGCCTCGTAACACCCAATAGTTTTGTGAAAACATTGTAATGTCTACTTATTCATGCAGAGTACACTGGCATACAGACTGAAGCAAACTTTTCACACATCAACACATCAACACACACAGATACCAGTCCATTTTACCAACCAGAAGTAATAGCCCATCGAACAATCACACCCCCCTCTACGTATTCCTACCGTGATATTCATGCTCTCATACACAGTGCAGGCGGATACTTTGCACAAATGTGAAACCCACACTTTCCTTTTTTCTCCAACAGACAAAAGAGAATGCCTACCAAAAAGCAACTCTGCAAAAAACAATGCAAAAATAGAGCATGTAAAACTAAAAGCATGCAAAATAATCATCCGCCTCTAGCAGAGTGTGTATGAAATGTTCAAACAAAACAGCTAATACAGTCATTAATCAAAACTAAACCGGCTAGCAGAAAAACAGTGTAGCCCCTCTTCCAAATGTAAAATTACAAAGAAATGTATTAAGAAGATTACAACTACCAGTAGCGCTAGCACTGCATCTACCAATGTTAACGTAGCCACAGGTAAGCATTCCAAAAAATTAATTTTACAAAATTCTTTCCACCATACAGTCCTTTATAAAAACAGCAGAGAAATCCCACTCAACCCTTAAAATTTACCGCAGAAAACTGATCCTGGAAGCTCTCATAGACAGTGCAATGATCCTCAAAAGGAAATTGTTTAAATTAATTTTAAACAGAATTAAATCACTAACAACATTAATTAGTAAACTACAAAAAGTATTTTGCAATATCCACATAGAAACCTTTTCAAACTTCTTTGCAGGTGAGTGGATTCACACAACCAGCAGACAGCCATAATTCAATGAAGCTGCATAAAAAGAAGAGCAGAGAAACCCAATTGCCATAGATAGCAATGGCCGAGGGTATGAAATGGTGGACAACACCATTATGGCTGATGAAACGCTCATTGAAAGAATATCCCAAACAAACTTACAATCAACTCTCCATTCCACCAAACCAATCTGTCCCATTTACAAATGGCCCTGCACCTCAATGTATAACATACTAAAACAATCCTTCAAATCTTTAGAGCAATTCCTCAATCACTATGTGAAAGTGAAAGAGAAAATGAAAATGAAACTGTTCCAAACCATGGACTTCTGTCCAGTATACAAATACACAGTACTGCAAGGACATTCATTAGCCTGCATTTCCATGCCTGATTGCAGAAGCACCTTACACCACATCAAAATGTTAGCAACACACCATTCCACTATACAGAATCTCGTTCAGCGACTGTACTATGCAAAAAGTCCTACTTTAGAACTAGAGCATTTAAATCATTCTCCTACATGGCACAGCCAAAGAACTCCTGGAAGAAATATACCACATCCAAAGCAAATATTTTAAAGAGCACAAAATCCAGTAACTTTAGAAAAGAGTAGCGACAACCTCACAGATGCCAACCTTCTAATATACACGTACAAAAAGAAATAGCAAACTTTAAAAGCACATCTGCTGAAGTACCAAACCAAGTATGTGTGTGTTGTCACAGAACTGTTTATACAAAGAGCACCAAAACTGTAGATATAGCGTACAAAATAGAAGACAATGAGGAATCCCAGTGGTTCCAATTAGCTCTCTGCCTTATAGCAGAAAACAAATACGAAATGACTAACCCACCAGTACTTTGCACATACTGCACTGCAAAGCTTGATAATAACCAAATGCCTTCATGGGTTGTCCCTAATAACTTAGAAATATTCCCACTTCCAAAACCACTCCAACAGCTTAATTTGTATGAGAGCATTATAATCCAAACAATACACCCATTTCAAGCGAAAATACGCCTTCAACCGAAAACCGCCAAGTTGTCTCCTTCTGAATTACTGAAAGCCATTTGTGAAAAAGTAGTTTATTTGTCATTAGATCTTAAAGAAAATGTAGACACTCTGGTAATGACACTGCCAATAGATCAATCTTTGATTATCCTAGTGAATGGTGTACCTACAAAAGACACAATAAATGGGCAGCAATTTGTAGACTTACACAAAGTAAGAGAAGCCCTACAGAGAAGAGCACAATCAACACTACAAAGAAATAAACACTGACAAAAACCTGAGAGAAAACACCGAAATAATTCAGGAATCTTCAGCACCTGGCCAATTCTATTTCCTATTACAGCATCCAATATTTTAGACCAGTATACAATTCACCATCACCCGCTGCACTCCAAAGACAGCATAGATGATGCACTAGAAACCTATCAAATGCGGCAAGCCAAAGGTGTAGAAGGAGAAGCCTTTCCTCTACTCTTTCCTACTAGAAAAGGGGCAAGGTATGATGAAAGATAAAAGATGCACACAAATAACAGCATCAGAATACCGCTCTTTACAAATGTATTCTGAAGACCCCAGATTCAGACAAAACGTTGAATACATATTCCACCTCCTGTTTGAAAGTGAACTAGCAACTCTATGTTACGGAGTTGCACACACATTGAAAACAGGTTCACATTTTTTTAACATGCCTGCCACACAACTACTTCAAAAGGTGCAAGACAAAAATGAAGTTTTGCAGTCAAGTATCACAAATCTCTTGGCAAACATGCGTGGTACAAAAGAATACTGCTTCTGACATCATGCAGAAGTACAGTGTATGCTAAGCAACATTGGGCCACCCACATGGTTTGTCACTTTAAGGTGTGTAGAGTATGCATGGGAAGACTTACACGATTTCCTACGCATGGCACACGAAAACAAAGCAAGGAAAGACATGAAAACACCAGGAAAACTCTGCTCTCTTGACCCTGTAAATGTGTCAAGGTAAATCCATTACTGCTTTATTGCCATGCTGCACTTCATCTGTAATAAAACCATTCCTGCCCTTGGAGAAGTGCAACACTACTTTTGGAGAAAAGAATATCAATCCAGAGAAGCACCACACATCCACATGCTATTGTGGATAAAAGATACTCCTAATTTGGTCAGGGCAGTGATGCCACAATTTTGCAGTTCATTCAGAAATATGTCACTTGCATAATCCCGTCAGAAAGCGCACGTAGTGATCTACATGCACACATTTTGCGGGTTTCAAAGACAAAAATGTGGCAAGCATTGTCGGCACATATAAAAACAAAAGCAAATACTACACCAAATGCTGCTTCAGTTTCCCTAGACCAGTTTCAGCAAAAGAACAAGAAAACAGCTTCCTATCTTCTGTTAGACACAATGTGAAAGGCAAATCGCCTAAGAACAAATATTGTCTTAAAAGAAACAAAGCATCAAAGTACATCAATGATTACAATGCAATCATTGCCCTCTTGTGGAATGCAAACATAGATGTGCAGTACATTGCCGAGGATTCCACAGCTGTTGCACGATATGTCACAGCCTACTCAACCAAAGCTGAGAAAACAGAGCTGAAAGACCTCTGGGATGACATATCAGGCCTCATTACATGCTAGGCTGTAGCCATGGCACTATTAGCGCCATGGCTACCCCCTTACCGCATTCCGGGTCCGTGTTCCCGGAATAGGGACTTACCGGGTCATTCTGACGCTGGAGGACCCAGTAAATCCCCATTCCGGGAACCATTCCCCATTCCCATTTGAACCCCCATAGGGCTCAATAGGATTGGGGAAGGAGCTAATAACGGTATCGCAATTTGCGGTACCGTTATTAGCTCTGAAGTCCCTTAGCGGGTCCCTTCCCTAACGCCTGGTAAAACCAGGCGTTAGGGGAGGGACCCGCTAAGGGACCTCGTAGTAGGGCATTAAGGGATTACCGGCACCGGTGCCCTTACCGGTGCCGGTAATCCCTTACCGCCTACCGTGTAAAGAGGCCCATCATTTGACAAAACACTGTCACAAAAATTATAGAGCTTTGGCATAAAAATGTTATTAGCTAACGTTATTAGCTCTGAAGTCCCTTAGCGGGTCCCTTCCCTAATGCCTGGTAAAACTAGGCTTATGGGGAGGGACCCGCTAAGGGACCTCGTAGTAGGGCGGTAAGGGATTACCGGCACCGGTGCCCTTACCGTTGCCGGTAATCCCTTACCGCCTACCGTGTAATGAGGCCCATCATCGGATAAAACACTGTCACAAAAATTATAGAGCTTTGGCATAAAAATGCTCTCCCTTAGAGAATGTGGTTGCTACGAAGCTGCAGATCGTTTAGCAGGAACAGCCTTATATGGGAAATCTGAAAACATAGTCTGGCTAAGCCTTGGGCCTGCTGCATCCAGAAAAAGAGTGCTCAAATCGTACCAAGAGCAGCCAGGACATTTTGAAAAACAATTAGGGGACACATACTATCCAGTAATGATTTGGAAACCATGTGTCTATACCACTTAGCCCAACATTTTTCAAACAAGAATAATATTAAACCAGATCAGAAAAAAGGTAAACATTTTTTATTTTTATTATTTATTTAATATGTATAGTGCACCGGTAGCCCGCAAGCCTCAGGGCACAGATACAAGGACACAAAAACAGACAAACAGTGACTAAACAGGAAAGACGGGACCGCCATATAAATTTACTCTGCATTAGGCATAGGCTGGGGATGTCATTTATTTGAAAATGTGGGTTTTCACCAGTTTGCGGAAATGGATGTAGTTGTGAAGGCAGCCTTGTTAAACTTACCAAATCCAGCCTGATTAATCATATGAATCTATCATTTAAAACTCCTCTCCATAGAGAATTTAACTACATGTTCGTACTCCAACTTTTTAAACCCTGGAGAAAAGAAGAAGATTTTTTGGACAGCCATCACTCCTATGAAGATGCTTTCAATGCAAATGAAAGCAGTACAACAGATATACATTTCAAAAAATATAAAAATATGTTGTACAATGAATGCCAACAAGAGGAATAACTTCAAGCACAACTAAATGTAGACACTCCAGAGGCCAGTCAACAGTCTGTTACAGGAAGCGAAGAACCACTTGGAGAGCCACTCATAGTAAAAGAAGCAGAATTAGCCATGATTGAAGTAGAAAACACAATGTATCAGTATGAGGAATCTGAAGACATCTTTGCTCTACTGAAATCACAACTGAATGATGAACAGCTTTACATTTTCCTAGAAGTTACTAAAGAAATTGAACATGGTGGGCAGCACAAACTAAAACTTGTAGCTGTCAAAATTATAAACCTGTACTCCTGTATGTAAGTAATGAAGCTAGTTCAGGCAAAACATTCTTAAAAAATAATCATCAGCAAGTTCCTCCAAAAATTGACAAACATGTAACAGCCCCCACAGGTTTAGCTGGGTACAGCATAGGTGTTGTTACTTTACACCGATTGCTGCTCCTTTCAGTAGAACACTAAAAACAATTAGAGTACCACAAACTTATGGAGCTACACAGAATTCGGAAACAAATGAAAATGCTAGCTGAGGTGAGCATGGTCTCCAACCTAAAGTTGGCGTTGATTCACCTCAGATTGCAAGATGTCCTTAAAAAGAACTATGAAGAACTCTTTGGAGGAAAACACGTTATTGTTTTCGGAGATCTTATTAAATTAACACCAGTGAAAGTTGAACGTATTTTTAAAACCTTAGGACACAAACTGTGCCATAACACACTTGGCAGCATATGAAATGTATTCTCGGGTAACCTTTCCAATACAGAGAACTAACTCAAAACGTGTGTCAGTCTGCAGACCTTAACTATGCTAACATTTTAAAAAGCATTCGTATTGGAGTGCTTTCTAAGGAAGCACAATATATCTTAAATAGTACACTCATCCATGAGTTATATGGCATAACACATCTGTTACTGATGTAATGACACAATTAGCACACAAACATGTAAAATGTAGGCCTTAATGCCAACCCTAGCAAGCTGTGCACATTTCAATGAAACAATATTGAAAAAAGAAATGCAACCAATAGTGCAAATTAACTCCACAGACAAACTGGAAGTGTACAGTATTACAATGCCTATGTGTCAACAAGCCACATCACGACTAAATAGCTTAGAAAACTCTATCTCCAACACAGCTGGTTTGGAGAAAATGTTAACATAGTTATTAAACTGTAGAGTAATGATAAAGCGTAACTTTGACGTGGCGCAAGGTTTAGTTAGTGGAGCACTTGGTACAGTTGTTGGCTTCCAGATATTTCCACGTGACAACAACATTCAGTTTGTCAACATCCACTTTAACAAACTTTCAGAAGTTAAAAGGGTATGACTCTCAATAGCCTGATTCCTTTGTTTCAAAGACATGTATGTACGCAGAGAACAGTTTTCTCTGTCTCTTGCATTTGCAGTCATTATTTATGAATCAGAAGTCTCAAGATCAGGCATTGATTGACATTGGAAGCACAGTCTTTAAAGAAGGTATGCATTACGTAGCACTGTCACGGCTACATACATTTGAAGGTCTATTTTTATTAAATTTTGATACAAAGTCAAGGCTGACATTCCCTGCATCGTAGAGTACAGCAGAATACGTGCACTCTATACACCCGATCTCAATATGTACCCTGTTCCTGAAAAAGGAAAAATAGGTAAAATAATATTAGTGCAAACACAGCCTATAATAGATCTCCAAACAGTAGCACCAAACATATTGAAAGCAGCTGATACTCCATCAATTAGCACAACCACAAAAGGGTGTAGTGAAAAAGCAAATGCACATCTAACTGCACAAACAAAGAGAAGTATGTCTTCAAAAAAGCAAATAGGGTTCCAGCAAATGACTCAGGCACAGAACTGTCTGGTCCATTCAAATGTTCCAACACAACTGGTGTAAATTGCTATGCAAATGTAGCAATCAATATTCTATTCCAATTGCCACCAATTGTTGAAAACATTTACTTGAATGGCACGGCACAGACCAGTTTGCAAACGCTACTCCTTCATAGAAATGCAACAAACAATCCTGACCACACTTACAGTGTCTCAGGAATAAAGCAGTAATTGGACAACTGTGTAGAAATGTTGAAATTCACCATCATAACACAAGAAGATCCACATGAATGTCTAATGTACTTACTGCAAATGTTTGAAAGCAGCAAAAACATAGCTAAAAAATGAAATCTTCCCGGTTTCATACATGCGGAAACATACCTGCACTCTCAGCAGCCATGTGGCGCAGGAGCAAGTACCTAATGAGCACTTTGTGTACGTACCTATACCTAACTGTAAATCCATTCCATTTCAGCAGCTGGTGCAAAAGGCAGATCATGGCATGTTATGTACTACTTGCAATTCAGACAATTGTTCCACCTTAAGCTTAAACTCACATAGCCAATACATAATAGTAATGCTTTTATGATAAAACGCAGATGCTACCAAAAACAACTGCAAGCTTACTAGCTTCACACACGGGCAAGTATCACTTGGCAAAAAAACCTTCACAGCAGCGGTCATAATCTACTACACGAGTGCCACAACCAGTGCAGGTCGCCATACTACATGCATTAAAAAGCAATGTGGGTGTTTTTAATGCAATGATACTTTCATTACTCTGAAGCAGAGATTACCAGAATATCTTGCAAATGCCTACTTAATATTCCTGAAACCAAAATGTAGTCACTCACCTACAAATGCAGCATAGCCTACTGCCCAATAGCCACCAACAGGTATGTAACTATAAACAGAAAATAACCTTCTGCCCTGTGAAACTGTAACAAGTTAGCATACACCAACTCACCCATGAGTACATAAGGTGTGATGATAAACAGTTTTTTCCCCAATGACCCAATGATTATAGGCACAGAAACAACAACTGTGGAAAACACACACTAATATTATTTCACCCATAGTACTTACAAAGAAAAGTTCTGAGTATTAGGGTCTATAAAATGTCCTCACTAACCTGTAAATCTACCAACTGTTTGAATAAGCCAATGGCTGTCTAACTGTGCCCATACCACTGTATTGAATATGGCAACTTGCATAGAACTGCACCCATAATACTACAATGGCACTTGGCAATAGTGGAAAATGGAAATCTGCCAACAAGTATGAAGGTGCTTGAAAACATACCCTGCACAACTGTAAAACTGTGAACAGTTAGAATACGCCAATTGGTATCTAATTGCAACCATAATACTGCAATATTACTTCCCATTATTGCAAAAGTTAAAATCCACCAGCAAAATTGAAAGTTCTTCTGAAGAAGCCCTTCAAGACTTATTAAGTCTCAACACCCAGAATACGCCAACTAGTATCTCAGTACACCCACAGTACTACAATGTTACTTCCAGTGGTCAAACTGCTAAAATCCACATTCAACAATAAACTGATACACAAGATACTCTCGAGAACTGTCAAACTAGCAACAGTTAGAGTACACCAACAGGTATCTAATTGCCGCACAATACTGCAATATTAGTTTTAAATAGTACAGTACTTACAATACACCAACTGGAATGAAACTGCATAAATGGATAGTATTAAAAAGTGAAAATGGATAAAAAGTTAGAATATGCCAACTGGTATCTAACGGCAACCATGCCACCAATACTTCCAAAAAGCAACACAGATAGACCATTTCAATTCCTCCCACTGCAACAGTGTTTGTTATAGGAAAACCACATAGATGTGCACCTTAAACATTCATGTAAGTGTTGCACACTTCAATGAAACATAGTGTGACGCGTAACATAAAATAAATGCACTAGGTTTTTTTTTATCCTGCATGGATTTTTGTTTTCACAAACCCAATGATTATGCAATTAAACACAGGAACTGAGCACATTGCACAGTAACCTTGTTTGAAGCATAGTACATGTAACGTACTAATTATGAGGGTCCACAATGTGCATGAATATGTGAAATTGTGTACAATACGACAATTAGAAGTACCTTCCCTAAGATGTTATGCTGTTCTTTTCACAGACAATGAAACAAAGATGTCTCCTGCAATTCCACATGCAACAAACAAAATGTATGCCCGCAATGGCACAATTTGCAAAAGTGCTATTTCCACTGTGCTCCAAAAAGTATGCTGTGCCTGCACAGTATGGTCAGTTAGTATTTGCTTATTGCTGTCATGCTTCTTTGTAATGGACAAATTGCATTTTTATACACATGTTTCTCCGGCCATGCACCCAAGAGTGTAGGGGCTCGCCACAAACACCACATCATAACCCATACACCCCCCCAGAACCTGGCTAGTGGCCACAAGCCACACACATATGCCAGCTGTTCGAGGCCCTGTCCACTTCTGTACACATATTATTACAGTACTTGCAACCAGTGGGCAGACGCGTGGGTTAATGGCCTCCGGCCATACACCCAAGAGTGTAGGTGCTGACCACAACAACCACAGCATAATACAGCCTATACAAACATCCTCATATTATCTACATTCCACTCCCCTACCCTACAGTCACCTTGTAAGGTGCTCACCTGAGGTCTTCTTCCACCTAAACAAATACATCATATCAACCACCTTCACTCCCCTACCCTTCCGAGCCTATCTTCCTGACAATGAATGCCCCAAAACATGTTTCCCAGCCGTGTTCGCCACTTTGCTATCTGCGGATATCCGCGGATACTTTATGGAGGGCTTTTTGGGAAAATATGACGCAGATCACTCTTTTCGCCAACCTATCAGCGGGCACATGGCCCTTCCAGACCAACAGGGAAATGGTTCCAGGGAGCGGACCCAGATATCACTAGTTTTTTTTCACCTACATTTTGCCTGTTTTTTCTAAAAACTACTGGACAGATTTCCAACAAATTTGCAAAACTACACTTTCAGGACCACGCCGCCACTCCTGCTGCAAATTTGGTGAAAATCCTTCAAGCGGTTTGGGCTGCAGGCGTGAGCAAATTCTTTTTCCATTGCGCCTATGGAAAAAAAAATGTTTGGGGGCCCCCTACAACTTTGCCCCCCTTCACATAACCGCACCAAATGTATCAAACAAATTCTGAGCCGGCCATATACTTCATTTGCAAAGTTTGGTGAGGACTCGTCTAGGGTGAGCAAAGTTATGAGCAGCCCAAAAAAGTGCTCTTCCTATGAGTTGAGCAACTTAACCATAACTACACGGCCTTCTACCGCATGCCGTGTAATATGACTCACAAACTCATTCTTGACTTATCACTGAGGGTAGAAGGCATGCTACCTCTCCGGATCCCTGAATGACACTAGCACTGGATGGCAGGGAGTCTCATCCATCTCAATGGAGCCCTTGAAAAAGACATTGGCCTGAGTGCCCTCATCGAAAGAACTGCCTTGTTGCAAAAGTCCTCTGCCCAGACAAAGGAGGTCACAAACCTGGCTGGAATATTCAAATGAGAGTCCACCTGATCCCCGAGTCAAACAATGATTAAAGGGACACATTTCGCACTATTTATAAAGCCCAAAGAGCACATATAGCTCGACAAGATGCCCAAATGTGACACATGTAGATTATTGAAATTCGGGGTACTCTCGCTTCTCAAAATACATGATACAACAATTTTGGGAATCACATCAAAGCCACTCTAAAATTATTACACAGGTTTTTGGTGGCCACGAGGATCAAGCTTAAATAAGAAACAATATCGTTTTTGGAAGAAGACCCCATTGTCACCTCTATACAATGGCCCCTCTGTGCCCTTCCAAAGAGAAGAGGGTATTTTATGCATATGTTACATGACTTTTCTTCTATGATCAAGTTAATGAAGCAATGCTAAAAAAAGAAGTGAAACCAATAGTCCACATCAGCTGCATAGACAAGCTAGAAGTGCATGCACTGACACTTCCTATGGGTCTACAAGCAACATCAAGACTAAAAAACATAGAAAAATCTATCTCAAACACTTCTGGATTGGGAAAAGTATTAACTCTCTTTTTAAACTGAAGAGTTATTCTAAGATGCAAGCTCGATGAAGAGCAAGGTTTAGTTAATGAAGCAATTGGAACAGAAGTTGGCTTTCAAACATATCCAACCAAAAAAGATATCCAGTTTGTCCTCAGAAACGTTGTCAAACTTAAACAAACTAAGTAAGCTCCATGCACTATAGCACAATTCCTTCTTTTCAAAGATATGTATGTATGCAGAGAAACATTCTCTTGGTATCTCAAATATGTTGTTACCATTCACAAGTCACAAGGTCTCACCCTTGACCATGCATTTGTACACATTTGCAAACAGAGTCTTCAAAGAAGGTATGAGTTAGGTAGTCATCAATGTACACTTTAAATCAATAATTACAATAACATATAGTTAGAATATACCTATGGGTACCTAACAACTTTAAAACATAAAGGAATACATACAACAAACAAAGTAACACAATTAAGCCTTACATAAATTACCATCAGGTACATTCTTCTAAATAGTATTCCATTTCCCTTCCTACAGCACTCCATGATTTTCTTCACATGCAGACTCTGTCCTGATGAATGCCGTGGTAGACACGTGGCTCATCTAGCCCGCGTAGATGGCAGAAACACCCCGGTGTAGACGCACCTCCATTACTTACAGTGTAGTGTCACTGTAGGCAGAAAGAACATTGTGTTGTTGTTTTGTTGTTGTTTTTCATTGTAAAAAATGTTCAGTCACATCCACTATAATGCTGTCCATTGGAACATGACAGCAAGATATTCACCTCTTGTCTGGATACACAAGCATTTGACCACCATAGTGTTGTTATTCTCTTGTGATTACATTCTATATGTTTTTGTTTTGAAAATTTGACCAGAAGCTATTCTATGGACCATTGTGTCTTTTACTGTACCTTATATAAATAATTCAAAATGCCCCAATAGGGTACCGAAAATTGAGTGGTTGTATTTAATTGTGTTTTAATTATTGACGGAAGAGGAGAGTGCGAAGGTGATGTTCTTTTGACCTATTCAATTGTATTCTTATCTATTAGTAGCCCTCATGGGCAGAATAGGTTCGTAACCAGGAGCCCACATTGTTAATCTTAAATAAACAGTTCATATTAAACATGAACTATAGAAAAACACAAAATCACTGACCTTCAGCTGCTCCAAATAATGAATAGATCTTCACACTAGCCAAACACATACCATTTGCACACTCTGAGTCCTGGAATCAGAATGCCAAAAGTTCACTAAAAGGTCACTTTTTTATTTTTTATTTAATTGATTACAATGTTTACAAATAAACAAACGAATATCAAATTTTAACTTATTGTCCCTTTTAGTTAAAAGGATTAACTTTCTTTTTCATGTCCTGATAAAGTACTCAAATCCTAACCTTCCAAGATATGTATCACAGGTTTCTCTTCCTGTTTAGAAATAATTCTCTTAATGAATGACACTGCAGCAATCACCCAGATAGTTTTTTCCCCATTCATCAGATTCGCCCACGAGTCTTCCTCATCATGTGTCTGAAATTTTTAAACATGCGGCACAAAAATGCTTAGGCCCTTATTCACTATAGCTTTTTCCAATGGGGGTTTGCCATTATGAAACGCTTATGTGAATTAGGCCCCTAATTGTTCTTCAGTTTTTTAGAAGTGTGCCTAATATGCTCTCTGTGCAAAGTTGAATTTAGAAGGGTGCCCAATATCGTCTCAGTGCAAAATTGAATTTGGTTGCCCTGGTTGACATTGAAGTATGTTTAGTTGAATTTAGAAGTGTGCCTAATAGCGCGCCCTGGTTGACTTTGAAGTGTACCTCTATACAAAGCTGAATTTAGAAGTGTGCCTAATAGCGTGCCCTGGCTTACTTTAAAGTGTGTCCAATATCCTCTCTGTGCAAAATTTGAATTTGGTTGCCTAAATATCCCCGCTATGCAAAGCTGTATTTAGAAGTGTGCCTAATAGCGTACCTCTTAAACGAGTCTTCACGAGATCGCTGGTTATCTTTTCTTCCTGTAGACCGTGGAGTTGAGGTTGCCAGTATGTCGGTGTATCTATTGTCGATGAATGGGTAGCGCAAGAAATTAGCCCAATCCTCTCCTGACGATATATGACAGGATGGCACTGAACCAACTCCCAACGCCACGGGTGGCACTTCTCAGTATTTGCGTGACGTCGGGACAGTGTTTCCACTGGCTGAGAAGGCTTAATGAAGGCACCGATGATAGTGGAAGCTGAACTCAGGAACATCCAAGAAGGCAGCAAGGCACAGGTACCGGCAGGGCACAAGACAGGCAAAGGAGAAAGGACTGCAAGGACAAGCAGGACAGACAGGGGAATCCCACTTTCCTAGTAGAAGAGAAGTAATCTAGGAACCCAGACAGGACCTCCCCTACCCTAAACCAGGAGGCAGGCAAGGACCCAGCAGAACAGGGAAGCAAGGTGAGGATCAAGGAGCAAGAAGAGGACAAGGAGAAGAGGCAGGACTAGGCAGGATAAGGCAGAGCAGGGAACTGGAGGGCTGAGGCACGAGCGCCAGGACTCCAGCAGCGCATACACAGTAACAACCGCGTTGAGACGCGTTGTCCCTGTGTATGCGGTGCTCTTTTAAGGCCCGGGATCAAAGCGAGGCTTGGAACGCATGTTCCGACACTGCGCATGCGCGGGACGTCGAATACTGACGATCCGCGCATGCGCAGATCCTCGCAAGATGGCGGCGTCCACGGAGCCTATCCGGACCGCGGGTCAGCGTGAGGAAAGACGCCACCGCGGGTACAGCCTCCATGAAGGAGGAGACCGCTGCGGCCGTGGACCCGGGACCCCAGGACAGGTAAGTGGCGCCCGCGAGCGAGCGCGCGGTGTTACACCATACCCCCTCCCGGACAACCCCGGAGCACCGGGTTTCCAAGGATAGCGGAGATAGAAGTCCCGAACCAGGCGCGGTGCATGCACGAAGGAGCGCGGTTCCCAAGTGCGGTCACAAGCAGGATAACCTTTCCAGCTGACCAGGAGCTGCAGAGCACCCCGCCAAATCCGTGAATCACATATCTCCTGCACCTCAAATTCAGGGACCCCCCCGAACCAAAACCGGGGCAGGACGGGAACAGGTACGACCCATAACATCGGGCACATAGGGCTTCAAAAGGGAGACGTGAAAGACAGGATGGACCCTCCAAGAACGAGGCAGAGACAAACGAAAGGCAACAGAAGAAATACGCCCAATGATACGAAAGGGACCAAAAAAGCAGGGAGCTAGTTTCACTGGTAAATTGCGTACCGGTAGATTCTTGGAGGACAGCCATACCCTGTCCCCAACATGAAGGACAGGCTCAGGGCTCCGTCTCTTGTCAGCCTGTTCCTTCATATGTGCTTGTGCCACTGCCAACGTACCGGCCGCCAGACGATGTTGATCGCGGATCAGGGATACCAGGGCATCTGCAGATGGTACGGCACTGGAAGATGTAGGACGAACTGGCAGCAGTCTGGGATGAAGACCGGTAGAGCAGAAAAAGGGGCTGAGTCCGGTAGCAGAATGAACAGCATTGTTGTAAGCCGCTTCCGCGGTGTCTAACCATTCCGACCAGTTGTCTTGGGTGGCATTGGCATAACAACGTAGGTATTGCTCAAGGGTCTGATTGGTGCGTTCCGTCTGCCCATTGGTCTGTGGATGATAGCCGGAACTCAGGGCTCGCTGAATGTCCAAATGCCGACACAGTTGGTCCCAAAAAGATGAGATGTATTGAGACCCCCGGTCTGATAGAATCTTCTCCGGAAGACCATGAAGACGATATACCTCGTGTAGAAAACGTTGTGCCATCTGGGAGGCAGTGGGCAGTTTAGGAAAGGGCAAGAAATGAGCAGTCTTGGTGAAACAGTCCACCACCACCATTATACACGTCAAACCACCAGACAGGGGCAGGTCAACGATGAAATCTGTGGCGATGGTATGCCAAGGGTACGGAGGCGTAGGCGTGGGTTTCAGGAGACCAATGGGCCTTTTGCGAGGAATCTTGGTCTGGGCACAAACAGGGCAGGAATCCACATAGTGCTTTACCAGTGTGGCCCATCCAGGCCACCAGTACTGCCGTGCAACCAGTTCTTGTGTTGTGCGGACTCCACGGTGACCACAAACGACGGAATCATGGCAATTCTGTAGAACGATCTTCTGGAGCTCCAAGGTGGGAACGTACAGACGATCCTTGAAGAACAACAAGCCGTCACATTCTCTGATGTCAGCGCGTTGTAGTATCTGTGATTTTGAGGGATCCGTTCGTGTGGCTTCTATCAACTGTTGGAGCTGGGGAGTCACCATCGATAGAAAATGCTTTGACGCTATCAGAGGCTCCGGTTCCTTGGCACCTTCAACGTTGTTTTCCAGAGACCGAGACAGGGCATCAGCCTTGGTATTCTGGGAACAAGGAATGTACGTGACGGTGAAATCAAACTGCGAAAAGAAAAAGGCCCAACGAGCATGACAGGAGGTTCTGCATTGCAAAGAGCGCAGGAACTGTAGATTACGGTGATCTGTGCGAACCACCACCGGGTACCTCCCACCCAGCAAGTGATGTCGCCACTCCTCGAGAGCTGCTTTTATCGCCAGTAATTCCTTTTCTATCACCGCATAGTTTCTCTCGCTCACTGACAATTTCCTTGAGTAGTAAGCCACCGGGTGCTCTGTTCCCGTGATTGCATCTTGCTGTAGTAAGACCGCACCAATTGCGTAGTCCGAAGCATCTGTTTCAACCACAAACGGCTTTTCATCATCTGGATGTCTAAGAACAGGAGCCGACATGAAGGATCTTGTCAATTCCAGAAATGCCTCCTCGGCCTGCGTGTCCCAGAGAAACGGCACCTTGGTACTGGTCAGGCGGGTTAGGCTGTTGGCAAGTTGAGAAAAGCGTGGAATGAAGCGTCGATAAAAGTTGGCGAAGCCCAAGAACCTTTGAAGTGACTTCACGCCATGGCGGTTTCCATTCTCGTATAGCTTGCAGTTTTGCGGGATCCATCTGCACTCCTGTGCTGCTGATCACATAGCCCAGAAATTCCATGCTTTCCCTATGAAATTGGCATTTTTCTACTTTGGCATACAGGCCGTTATCTGTTAGTCTACGGAGAACTTCCTGAACATGCGCAACGTGTGCAGTACGAGTGTCAGAAAAAACCAGAATGTCATCAAGGTATACCCATACAGATATTCCAATAAGGTCCAAAAAGACATCGTCCATGAACCGCTGGAAGACGGCCGGGGCGTTGCAGAGTCCAAACGGCATCACCCTGTACTCGTAGTGACCAATAGGTGTTTTGAAGGCCGTCTCCCACTCATCTCCCTTCTTAATCCGCACCAGGTGATAGGCCCCTCTTAGATCCAGCTTGGTGAAGATTTGTGCGGATTTCAGGGATTCGATGATGTCCCGGATGAGTGGTAATGGGTACTTGTCTTTCCTCGTGATCTCATTTAGTTGACGATAGTCGATACAAGGGCGCAAAGTGCCCTCTTTCTTCTTGACGAAGAACAACGGGAATCCTGCGGGGGACTTGGACGGCACTATGTAGCCCTTGTTGAGGCAATCCGTAATGTACTCCTGTAGGATGCCTTTCTCGAGTTGAGTCAACGAATAGATCTTGCCGTAGGGAATGACCGCATCAGGCAGGATGTCAATGGAACAATCAAAGTGCCGGTGGGGCGGTAATGGTATGTCCTCAGGCTTGGAGAACGCCTTGTGGTATCCAGCATATTCTTGAGGTACCAACTGAGTGGCACATAAACGGGCAGATACGTCAGCAGGATTGAGGGACTCCAAAATTGCAGGAAAGGTTTCGTGAAGTCCACAGTCCCGAGGACAACGTGTCGAAGAGAAAACCAGGGAACGAGCGGTCCAGTCGACCTGAGGATTGTGCTATAACAGCCAAGGTAAGCCCAGCACCACTGGGAAAGAGGGAGACTTGATGACATCCAATGAAATCCGTTCGAGATGCCCTTCCACAGAGAGCCACAAGGGATCGGACTGTTGGCAAACTGGACCAGAAGACAAAGCAGAACCATCAATCACCTCGACCACTGTTGGTCGTTCTTTGTAATGTAAACGGATCCCATTGGCAATCGCGAACGAGGCATCGATGTAGTTGCCGGATGCTCCACAATCCAGAAGGGCCCAGGTTTTCATATACTTCCCTAGCCAGGCAACACCGACTTTCAGGATCAACAAGGGTACCGGGTTCATAGGAGGAAGGTCAGATTCAGAGAGGCGGCCCGCTGCTGCCTTCACCTCAAACAACGGGCCTGTTAGTTTTCCTGTTTCTTCAGAGGGCGTAGCGGACAGGTGCCTAGAAAATGGCCAGAACCACCGCAATACAAGCACAAGCTTTGCTGTCGTCTTCTTTTCTTTTCGGTCTCGGACAAGGGGCCTCGGATGGCACCCAACTGCATGGGTTCTGGACCCACATCGGTAGGGACAGCTGGTCCGGGGTTCTGTACCGGAAGGACCGGTTGATACCTGTCAAATCTGCGACGTTCACTCCGTCGTTCAGCTAACCTGTGGTCAATGCGTAAGACTTGTTCCACCAATGCAGGCAACGTTTCTGGCTCCGGGATGTGCAGCAATTCGTCTTTGTACTCTTCTCGTAGTCCCCGACGAAACAAGGTTTTTTGAGTGATTTCGGGCCATTGTGAATCGGTTGCTAATTGTCGAAACCGACTGATGTAGTGGATTATGTCACATGACCCTTGTTTGATCTCCATTAATTGATTCTGGGCCATGGCTGCCAAATTGGGCGGTTTAAAGACGTCCAAAAAGGCTTTCTCGAAGGCAGCGAAATCACCCAACAGAGGACTGTTGGTAGAGACCAAAGGTGCGGCCCAAGCAAGTGCATTGCCGGTTAGGTTTCCAAGGATATACCCGATCTTAGCCTTGTCTTGACCAAAATGACTTGACCTGAACTGAAAATGGATCCGACAGTGTGTACAGAACTCTGCCACTCAACGCGGGTCACCATCATACTTCATCGGAGTAGTGTAAGCCATAGAGTTCTCAGGTGGTGTAGCTGGTTGTGTGGGATTAGCCAAACTCCGGTCCAACGCTTGTCTAAGGGTGTTGTTCTCCTGGCGGAGGGTGGTCATTTCTAGACGCATGGCACGCATTTCATCGCGTAGTTCCTGCATGTCGTCCATGTCGAGACTGGAGGAAAGGCGTCTCAATCTGTTTAACGAGTCTTCACGAGATCGCTGGTTACCTTTTCTTCCTGTAGACCGTGGAGTTGAGGTTGCCAGTATGTCGGTGTATCTATTGTCGATGAATGGGTAGCGCGAGAAATTAGCCCAATCCCCTCCTGACGATATATGACAGGATGGCACTGAACCAACTCCCAACGCCACGGGTGGCACTTCTCAGTATTTGCGTGACGTCGGGACAGTGTTTCCACTGGCTGAGAAGGCTTAATGAAGGCACCGATGATAGCGGAAGCTGAACTCAGGAACATCCAAGAAGGCAGCAAGGCACAGGCACCGGCAGGGCACAAGACAGGCAAAGGAGAAAGGACTGCAAGGACAAGCAGGACAGACAGGGGAATCCCACTTTCCTAGTAGAAGAGAAGTAATCTAGGAACCCAGACAGGACCTCCCCTACCCTAAACCAGGAGGCAGGCAAGGACCCAGCAGAACAGGGAAGCAAGGGTTAGGAGGACCAAGGAGCAAGAAGAGGACAAGGAGAAGAGGCAGGACTAGGCAGGATAAGGCAGAGCAGGGAACTGGAGGGCTGAGGCACGAGCGCCAGGACTCCAGCAGCGCATACACAGTAACAACCGCGTTGAGACGCGTTGTCCCTGTGTATGCGGTGCTCTTTTAAGGCCCGGGATCAAAGCGAGGCTTGGAACGCATGTTCCGACACTGCGCATGCGCAGGACGTCGAATACTGACGATCCGCGCATGCGCAGATCCTCGCAAGATGGCGGCGTCCACGGAGCCTATCCGGACCGCGGGTCGGCGTGAGGAAAGACGCCACCGCGGGTACAGCCTCCATGAAGGAGGAGACCGCTGCGGCCGTGGACCCGGGACCCCAGGACAGGTAAGTGGCGCCCGCGAGCGAGCGCGCGGTGTGACAGTACCCTGGTCGACTTTGAAGTGTGCCTAATATTCTCTCTGTGCAAAATTGAATTTTGTTGCTTAATAACATCTCTATGCAAAGTTTAACTTAGAAGTGTGCCGAATATCCTCCCTGTGCAAATTCATCAGTCCAAAACTGATTCTAGAAGTCTGTCTAATAGCCTGCTGTGGTTGAATTTATATGTGTGCCTAATATCCTCTCTGTGCAAAGTTGAATTTAGAAGTGTGCCTAATAGCGTGCCTAATATATCCTCACTGTGCAAAGTTGAATTCCGAAGTGTGCCTAATATCCTCTCTGTGCAAAGTTGAATTTAGAAGTGTGCCTAATAGCGTGCCTAATATATCACTCTCTGTGCAAAGTTGAATTCCGAAGTGTGCCTAATATCCTCTCTGTGCAAAGTTGAATTTAGAAGTGTGCCTAATATCCTCTCTGTGCAAAGTTGAATTTAGAAGTGCACCTAATAACGTGCCCTGGTTGAATTCACAAGTGTACCTAATATCCTCTCTGTGTAAGGTTGCATTTAGAAGTGTGCCTAATTGCATGCCCTGGCTGAATTTAGAAGTGTACCTAATAGCGTGCCCTGGTTGAATTTAGAACTGTGCCTAATATCCTCTCTGTGCAAGATTGCATTTAGAAATATGCCTAATATCCTCGCTGTACAAAGTTTAATTTATAAGTATACCTAATATCCTCTCTGTGCAAAACCGAATATGGTTGCCTAATATCCTCTCAGTGCAAAGTTGACTTTAGAAGTGTACCTACTAGCGTGCCTTGGTGGAATTTAGAATGTGTGCCTAATATCCTCTCTGGCAAAGTTAAATTTAGAAGCTTGCCTAATAACGTGCCTTGCTTGAACTTAGAAGTGTCCCCAATATCATCTCGATCCAAAGTCAAATTTAAAAGTGTATATAACATCACGACTATGGCATAGCGGGATTGAGACAGTGTCCCTAATAGAGTCACTGTGCCAAAATCTAGAAAGTCTGCCCTATAGCTTATCTGTGTCATAATTGCATTTACAAAGTCTGCCTTTTGGCTTATCTATGTCATAATTGCAATCAAAACTCTGCCCATGGCATATCTGTGTCATAACTGCAGCATTTGAAAGTTGAATCTTGAAAGTTTACCATATAGCATATCTCTATCATAACTGCATTTAGAAATTCGACCTAAACTCCTCTTAAAAGTCCACCTAAAAACAATATCGGTGGTGCTGTTACACTCGAAACTCCCCCTAATAACATATCTGTATCCCAGCTTGCTAGAAGAAAGTCCACCTAACAGCATAACTGGGCTGTAGTTGCAACTAGATAGCCAGACTAATAACATAATCTATGGTCTAGCTACATTTCAAACTGCCTAAAGGCATATCTGCAGCCTAGTTTGCAATTAGAACATTAAAACTTAGTATATGTGAACAATATCACCCTGCATAGTTGAAACCAGAAACCTTGAATAATCTCACCCAGTGATATCACAGTCACTAACCATGAGTACACCCAATCCCCTAAGGTCTACCGGAAGCGACTGCTGTGCACCACCCCCCCCTCCTCTGAGCCCTACCTCCCGCCCCCCCAAATCATCCCAACCCCCACCCCATCCCCTATTTTTCCCCTTTCCAAACACCAAGCCAGAGGGGCACGATTGCGAGCCAACCACCCCAAGACCACTGCTCCTCCCAACTCATCCACAGATCAGCCTACTAAGATCATTACCTCTGATCAGCCTTCTAAGATCATAACCGCTCCCTGCACTAGCCTCCCTGGCACACCATGTCCAGCGATCTTGCACCCTGCACTTTTCCCACCAACCCCCACCAACATCCCCCGCCGACCACACTCCTTCGCCTCCCTAAAAACTACAAGCCTAGCCCTTGCAAGAACAGAAGCCTCATCCATCTCCCCCTCTCACCCCCCTACCCTCTCGCACACACCAATCGCAACAAAGACACAAAAAAGGAAACGTACCTGGCTCTCCTCAATCTCTCAGCACTAATCGCCCCACCTGTCTCGACCCACCACCGCACCCCCCCCATTCACCTCCTTCCCTGCACGCCTCTCCCTGCCTGAAACCCCTATCCCTTGATTTCTCACCGACCACAACGGAAACCCCTAACCCGCCACACCCCACCTTCAATTCCACTGTGCCAAACTCAATCATCCCAACACACGAGTCCTTCCAATCCCACCCGAAACCCACCAACCTTTCCCCTCGCCCTCTCTTCCCATCGACCATAATCCAACCCACCCCTCTCGCTCTCCAGTTTCCACCCTCTCCACCCCACCCCCCACCTCTGCAACTCCAACAGCAACCTCTTCTACCGAAGTGAATTGCATCCTATTTAACGCCTGATCTGTAGCAAAAAACAGACACAGCATCTTTGACCTCCTCGCCTCTGACAAACCAGACCTGGTCTTCATCACCGAAACCTGGTTCTCTGACGACTTCGCCCCTATCGCCAATGAAGCCTTCCCCCCCTACTACTCCCTCATCCCACTCAGCCGTCCCTCTAGAGGAGGAGGAATAGCAGTCGCCTTCAAGTCTCACTTCCACACTACAATCATCGACAACCAACCTTCCATTCCTTCCTGCAAATCACTCCTCGTTAAACTAACCCTTACCCTTCGTGCTCCCTCAGCTTCCTAATAATCTACAGACCCCCTGGCTACGATAGACATTTCTCAAACAACATTTGAGACTCCAATGCTACCCTCCAACTAAACCATCACAACCTCACCCTTCTAGGAGATTTCAACATATGGCTCGACACTCCCACCAAGCCTATGACACACTCTCTGTTGGACGGCCTAGATGCAATTAACCTACAACCCCACACACTCCTCCAGTCTCCCCTACCTACCTGCCTACTCAATAATCAACTAACCCCCTACAACTTTGACTCATGGCTGAACACCTCACTAATGAGGCTCACACCCTCCTGCAAACCATCAGCCCGCTGTGGCCTTTTCCCTAGATGGTTCACACCTGAATTGAAGACCTGTAAACAACTATATAAATACCTAGAACGCAAATGGCGGAAAGACAAAACTCCCCTTGGCAGATCCACCTTGGCCAGGCACCTTCATCAGTACAAGGCCGAAATCCGGAAAGCAAAAAAAGCCCACTACAATTCCCGAATCCTAAACTGTAAAAACCCCAGCAAAGAACTTCACAAAATCATCACCGAATTCACCAAACCATCATGCATCACCATCGTCCCGACCCCCTCACAATCGCTGTGTGACTCACTCTCTCTCCACTTTTACACCACAGCGCTCGAAAGAACAAATGCTCTAACCAGCAAACTAGCTCTCTTGCACCCACCAGGCAATACACCCTCCATACCGGCCAACCCACCGCGTGCGACCACTACCCAACCAACGTTCGACTCCTTTAGTCCAATATCAGATGACCAATTTCTCAAACTTCTCTCTGCCCGCAAACCATCCGGCTCTCCGCTGGACCCTTGCCCGGCCACAACCCTCAAAGAAATGTTCACATCTACCTGCGCAGGAGAACATGCAAGAACCATCATAAATGACTTTCCAGATGCATTCAAAACGGTTCACGTCAAACCACTAATAAAAAAATCTTCCCTCGACCCTCTAGGGCCTAAAAACGACCGCCCCATCTCGAACACAAGATTCCTTGCCAAACTCATCGACCGAACTGCATACTCCCAACTAAATTCCTTTGTCGAATCCAACAATCCCCTAGACCCCGCTCAATCAAGTTTCAGAGCTCGACACGGAACGGAAACCACCCTAACCTCAATCTGGGATGACCTTAAAAACACAGCAGACTCTGAAGGATGTGCTGCATTAATCCTTCTTGACCTCTCTGCCGCCTTCGACACAATCAACCACTCAATCCTCCTTGACCGCCTCCACTCCCTAGGAATCCGCTGAACCACTCTCAAATGGATAGCATCCTTCCTCAAAAATAGGAAACAAATAACCATACTGTCCACCTATTCCTCCCAACCCCGACCAGTCGACACAGGAGTTCCACAAGGAGCATGCCTATCAGCCCTCCTGTTCAATCTCTACATGGCCACCCTCCCACAAATAATTCGATCACACAACATCCTGTGCTACAACTACACTGATGACACTCAACTAATTCTAAAACTCTTGAACTCAAAACCCAACAGTAGACCTGACCTTGCTTCCTGCCTCCTCGACATAGAGCTCTGGATGACCACAAACCACCTCTTGCTAAACCCCTCCAAAACTGAAATCATGGTATGTGGCAACACCGAACTTCTTCCACACCCTCTACCCTGGCCATCTGCCATGGCCAATTCACCGACCCCCTCTAATTCAGTAAAACATCTTGGATACACCCTAGACTCCGACCTAACACTCTCCTGCCAAGTCAACAATGTCTCAAAGTCCTGCCACCTTAAAACTCTTAGATGCATTTTCCCATACCTCTCCTTTCCCAACAGACTCTCCGTGGTCCAATCAATTGTTATATCAGGATTGGACTACGCTAACCCCCTCTACCTCGGAATCCATGCATACCAACTGACTAAACTGCAAAGAGCACAAAACGCTACAGCCAAACTGCTACTAGCGCTTGGCCCGAGAGACCACATCTCCCCAGCCCTCAAAACTCTGCACTGGCTTCCGGTTTCCCGAAGGGTGAGCTTCAAAACCTTATGCATTTCTCACCGAGCACTGCATAAAACCGGACCTCAGTATCTTCAAGACAAATTAAAACCCTACCAGCCAGCACGTACTTTAAGATCAAGCTCAGCCGGCCTCCTAGTCATACCAAAAACAAACTCAGTCAGTTTAGGCGGATCGTCCTTCTCAGCCTTGGCCCCCACGCTGGGGAACGCACTCCCACCCCACATCCGACTCACTGAAGACCTCATGTCTTTCCGCAAATTACTAAAAACTTGGCTCTTCCCGTAAAACCGACCCCGGACTCAAACCAACTCAAACTGCTTAATGCCAAGTCTAAATCATAAATAGCAATGTAGCATCATGATCTAAGCGAGAGATCAAAAACTAATAAACTCTATTGGTTACCTAAAAAGGACAAACGAATTAGAATGAGAAATGAAAAAAAAAAGAAATGAAAAAAAAAGGAAAAAAAATATATTTTTTATAAGGGTGAACGTACTTAGTGGAGCTGATGAAATTGGTGAAGTGGATGAAGTGCATAGAGCGGATGAGTGCACGGAGCGGATGAGTGCACAGAGCGGATGAGTGCCTAGAGCGGATGAGTGCGTGGAGCGGATGAAACGCGTAGAGTGGATGAAACGCGTAAAGTGGATGAAACGCGTAGAGTGGATGAGTGCGTTGAGTGCATGAGTGCACAGAGCAGATGAACGGGTGAAGCGCGTGGAGTCGATGAGTGCATAGAGCCGATGAGTGCGTGGAGTTGATGAATTGCGTAGAGCGGATGAATTGCATAGAGCTGATGAATCGCGTAGAGTGGATGAGTGCGTAGAGCGGATGAGTGCGTAGAGCGGTTGAGTGTGCAGAGCGGATGAATCACTTAGAGCAGATTAGAGCGTAGAGCAGATGAATGCTTTGACCGGATCAATGCATAGAGCGGATGAATGCTTAAAGCAGATGATTAAATTGAGCGTATGAGTACGTTGAGTGTATGAGTATGTTGAGCGGATAAGTGCGCATAGCGGATGGGTGCGCAGAGTGGATGAATGGATAGAGGGGATGAATGCATAGAACGGATGAGTGCGTTGAGCAGATGACTGCGCAGAATGGATGAACGGATGAACCGCGTAGAGCCGGTGAGAGCCTAGAGCTGATGAGTTTGTAGAGCAGATGAGTGCGCAGAGCGGATGAGTGCGCAGAGCGGATGAGGGTGCAGAGCGGATGAGGGCGCTGAGCGGGTGAGGGCGCAGAGTGGATGAGGGTGCAGAGCTGATGAGTGCGCGGAACGGATGAGGGCGCAGAGCGGATGAGGGCACAGTGCGGATGAACGGATGAAGCGCGGAGCAGATGAGTGTGCAAAGTGATGAGTGCACAGAGCGGATCAGTGCGCAGAATGGATGAGGGCGCAGGGTGGATGAGGTCGCAGAGCGGGTAAGGGCAGAGAGCGGATGAGGATGCAGAGCTGATGAGTGAGCAGAACGGATGAGGGCGCAGAGCGGATGAGGGCGCAGTGTGGATGAATGGATGAAGCCTGTAGAGCCGATCTGTGTGTAGAGTGGATGAGTGCTTAGAGCAGATGAACTGGTGAAGCGCGTGGAGTCGATGAGTGCAGAGAGCCGATGAGTGCGTGGAGCTGATGAATTGCGTAGAGCGGATGAAGCGCGTAGAGCGGATGAATGCGCTGAACAGATGAATCGCGTAGAGCGGATGAATTGCATAGAGCGGATGAATCGCGTAGAGCGGATGAGTGCGTACAGCGGATGAGTGTATGGAGCGGTTGAGTGTGCAGAGCGAATGAATCACTTAGAGCAGATGAGATCGTAGAGCGGATAAATGCTTTGAATGGATCAATGCATAGAGCGGTGAATGCTTAAAGCAGATGATTGCATTGAGCGTACGAGTACGTTGAGTGGATGAGTACGTTGAGCGGATGAGTGCGCATAGTGGATGGGTGCGCAGAGTGGATGAATGCGTAGAGCGGATGAATGCGTAGAGCGGATGAGTGCGTTGAGCAGATGACTGCACAGAATGGATGGACGGATGAACCACGTAGAGCCGGTGAGTGCGTAGAGCGGATGAGTTTGTAGTGCAGATGAGTGCGCAGAGCAGATGAGTGCGCAGAGCGGATGAGGGCACAGAGCAGATGAGGGCGCTCAGCGGGTGAGGGCACCGAGTGGATGAGGGTGCAGAGCTGATGAGTGCGCAGAACGGATGAGGGCACAGAGCGGATGAGGGCGCAGTGCGGATGAACGGATGAAGCGCAGAGCAGATGAGTGTGCAAAGTGATGAGTGCGCCGAGCAGATCAGTGCGCAGAGCGGATGAGGGCGCAGAGCTGATGAGTGCACAGAACGGATGAGGGCACAGAGCGGATGAGGGCGCAGTGCGGATGAATGGATGAAGCCTGGAGAGCCGATCTGTGTGTAGAGTGGATGAGTGCCTAGAGCAGATGAGTGCGCAGAGCGGATGGGTGCGTAGAGCAGATGAATGCACAGAGCGGCTGAGTGCGCACGGCCGATGAAGGTGCAGAGCGGATGAGGGCGCATAGCGGATGAGGACGCGGAGTGGATGAGTACATAGGGTGATGAATGAGTAGTTGATGGTGCGGATATAGATTATGGTGCCGATGTAGGGTGTGAGTGGATAACTGAATGGAGCGGATGCAGGATGTTGAACAGATTTAGGGTGTGGTGTGGATGTAGAACCTGATGGTGCTGAACAGATGTAGAGTGTTGAGCGGACCTACGGTACTGAGCAGATGTAAGGTGCAGTGGTGTTGAGCCGATGTGAAGCGTTGAGTGGAAATAGGATATGGTGCGGCTGCAGAGCGGATGTAGAGTGCGGAGCGAGTATAGAGTGCGGAGCGGGTGTAGTATGCGGAGCAATGAGCGGGCGTAAAATGTTGAGCGGGAAGCAGGTGTAGAGAGGGTGTTGAATGCGCAGCAGCTGTTGAGTGCGGAGCGGATGTCGGGTGCGGTTCAAACGGGTGATGTATGTAGATGGAAGTGGGTGGTAGCAACAGAGTATGTAGCTGGAAGAACGGATGATGTTTTGGACGATACGGGGAAAGTACGAGGAAGGAACGGATGAGATATGTGGACAAAATACGTCAAATATATCGAATAGCACGATTGAAGTATATGGATGAAATGGGCAAAGTGGATGGTTAAAATGAAAATATTGTCAGAACGGAGGAAGTACGAAATTCGAACTGGTGAAGTATGTGAGTGGGACGGATGAACTGGATGGAGCGAATGAATCTGGGTTGTACGGGTAAACTGGGTCGAACGGATAGAAATATGTGGATAGTATGCAGATGGATCGGCTTAACTGATGTAGAATTGGTGAAGTGGGTGAAACCAGTTAAGTGGATGGAACGTGTGAAGATGACGTATGTGGATCAATGATGCATGGAGAAAGGATAGCGTTGCGATAGAACAAATAAAATCAGCAGTGCATAAATGGTTACAGTGCATAAAATAGTTGAAATCCTTGTAACAGAATGGAGCACTTGGAACGAACTGGAGAACTTGGAAAGAAGTGGAGTGCATGGAACAGATGTGAGAACACGGAGCAGTCACAAATGCATTGAACGGACTGGAATGCATGGAATGGATTGGAGTACATGAAACGGATTGAGTGCATGGAACGGATTGGCCGTGCATGGAACGGATTGGAATGCATAGAATAGCGTGACTTACATAGAACGGTTTGAAAGAACATTGAAAACGCACTGTTCTGAGAACTTGACCTGGTTGTAATGCGTGGACATTCGGAGTACATGCAACGGATGGAGTACATAGAACGGATGGAGTACATGGAACTACTGGAGTCGGCGCGGTCTCAAGCAGCTAAGGTAAACCACCATATCCACATCCCCATGCTTACTCTCTTCTTTACACCACCACTCAAATAGAACACAGCGATACTATGACACCATTTGGTATAGCTGTTCTCATACCATCATTTGCCTCATACTCCCCATCACCCTAACTAAACACTGCTGGTTACACACCCTCCAGCCTAGGCGTTTCTGCTCAGGCCTAACACAGCCAAATCGGTCTGGATAACAACCTGCCAGAATGATCACATAATCCTGATCTCTCAGCCTCCACACCTACCGCTAAGAAGCAGCTATCACACGAATGCCACACCAGCTGCACACATATCCGGTGCTCACACACACCTTTTGACTCTCTCAACTCTCTCTAATGACCTGAACTTCGGTTCCCGAGGGCGTTCAACCGACCAGCGCCTTGAGACCATACCAATGGTACATAAGGCGCTATATAAATGCAAAGTAACATAACATAACATAACATTTAGTCCTGGGCAGTAAATTAGTATATGCTTTCAGGTTTCCACCTGGTTTGAAGTGTCACAGAACCTGCAGTTATTTTGCTCCAATCTCCCTCATATTGTCTTGATATAATTGGTGGGGATAAAATGTAATCGCATTCTCAAAAAGTTGTCTCTGTAATCTCTACTCGGGAACTTTAACAAGTAACCCGGAAGTTGATTTAACTTTTTGCATTTTGCTGGAAGATTTGTTGTTAGTTTGCAAGAAGCGGCCATCTCAATGTCACTTTCATAGCTTTCAGAAATCAGTATCACAAAAAGAAGACTGTACAAAGCAAACAAGTAAAATACCCAACATATTTTTATTATAACCTATAACAGTCAATATAACATTTCCCAGGAGTGCTTATGTGTAAACACACTGCAACATGCAGAGTGTGCCATGCCTCACATTTGTAAATAAATTGTGCAACCCAAAGCCCTGTCTCTCACATACAGTTTTGGGGCTTGTGCATGGGAATGTGTAGCAGGCTGTGGGTGGCCACCATGAACCTACAACGCCCCAGATTGCAACCACATATGTGGGGGTTTTAAGGACCATCTTAAAGGTTGGAGTGCCATGTGTGCATACACAAATGCCCACAGCAGGGCATGCCACACTGATACTGTCTGTGCATGTATATCCCTGACTTGTCTATCAATGAAGTCAACAGCCGCCATGGGGTTACCATCTGGCCACAGGGGATACACCATAGGGTGTTCCTGGATGTTCCCTTCAATCCTCTTTGCTTCTCCCAAAGGAGAGCATAGGGTGTGCACTGAGTGGTGGACATTAGTGCTTATCCTACGGGACTATTTGCCTGTGCGCATGGTTACATACAAACAAGTAACAGGCAAATCTGATTGGTTCATTGGCTAGGAGTATGCCACCATGCTTCTGACTCAATGCCCACATTTCACTGTCCACCCACAACAGCAACAGCTTGCTTTCGGTGTTAGAGAAGGCCCTTTCTGCGCTATGAGGTTACTGCCCTTGAAAGTCAAAGTGTGCCATGTGCTGTTTTTGCATTAGGCGCCCTTTTGATAGTAAAGACTCAAGTGTCCATTTCTTTGTTTTGTTTTCCGCAGTATATTTTGGTTTTCCTATACTGTTATTAATTGTATAAATAGACTGGTTTATTTTGAAGGCATTTTCATCTATATGTGTAATAAAATGTCAGACGGTGTTGTGTGAATGCACAGAATAAAAGATCAGAATTAAACAAAACAAATGCGAGCTTTAGGTTTCTTTGGAAATCTGCAAGTGCTTCAAATGGATCAGCTAATAATGGCATAGGGCACATTTACAATCATCACACTTGTGCACATACTGTGAAATGCATAATGCACCTAACTTCACAGTATGTGACTGCCTCTAAGGTGTCTGTAATCACTGTGGGACACTGTGATAAAACACGTATAATTTGAATCGGTCCACGTTTGTATGAATAGTTTTCAAAAGAAGCAGCACAGTGTTTCTTGTCATTTATGAGACTTAGGCCTCAGGCGGTAGGACTAAATGTGTTCTTCCATGGAAACATGAGTTGTGCATATGAAGGGTACACAGCAGCCAAATATCAAAGCCTGGTGAAAGCTTTAAAGGCAGGCAGCGTGTCACCCCTTGGCATATTAGTGCCCAGAAGAAAGGCGTTTTTTATTTTGTTTTATTTCACCCAATACTGGTTTGTGAAGTCAGATAGACACACAGGGGAGAAGGAAACTGCATATCTGCCTCTTGGCCTCACTAAACAAACGTTGCACTGTACCTTCGAGTAAAGAGGGGAGAGGCGGCGATAGCACCCCCTCTGAGAGAGGAGGGGTTCACATTGACCGAAGCACACCCCTAGCTTCGCCATTCTCGCGGGGTCAGAAGGTTTCCAATAGCTCAGATGATTCACGTTCGGTCACCTGTGGGTCGGTTGTCATCGGAGAGCAATGCAGGTCAAGCTCAGAGGAGTGGGTTGGATGAACATGTTATAGTTGTCCTGGCAGAGGTTTAGTTTATATATGCTGGTTATCTTTTTCTATTTTTTTTTATATGGAACGCTTGACGAATGTGCGTCTCATCCTTGCACAGGGGCCATGATAATCTTCTCTGTTTCGTTCCAATTTTAGTATACGTGCTGCCAAAGCGAGCACATGCTGGTTACCTTTAATGCGCAGAGGCGTGTGTGAGGTGTGGGTAAAAGTATTCTTTGCTGAAAACACCAAAACCCATGTCATATTTCCGAATGGAGATGTGGCAGGGGCGTTGCTAGGGGGGGGTAAGGGGGCTGTAGCCCCTGATCTTTTGGTTGTAGCCCCGGATAGAATCTCAGGAGCTACAGCCAAAAGACTAGCTAGCCCCGAGTCCCAACAATTCCGACATCAGCTTAGCCCCGGGTCTTTTCCAGACCTAGCAACTCCCCTGGGCAGGGGGTCATTTGCATTGCAGTATTTCAGGAAATGTGACTCATTGAGAACACGCATTGGCAAGGCCAATTGTTTTGTCGTTTACTGCTGTTCTTTGCATTTTGCATTTATAGGAACCAGCGTGCAAGAAGGAGAGTCCAAAGTTTCAAAGGTGTATTAGAGAAGGGATGCAGATGTGCAAGAGAATGAGAAGGAGAGCAGATCAAGGGAGGGCGCCATGGAGAGAGGGTGCCGTCGATCATCAGCAAGAGAAAGCATGAGCGAGTGTGAGATTGTAAGAAATAAAGCAAGAGTGTGAGAGCAGTGTGAGAGGGGTGGAGGGGGAAGGGTGGTTGAATGGGGAACAGATGGGTTAGGGTGGGTGGGGCTACAGAGAAAGAGGGAGTAAGGTGTATGGATGGGGTAAAGTGATGGGAGTAGGATTGGGTAGAGAGACATGGAAATAGGGTAGGTAGGGATAGAGTGGGGTAGGGTACGTGGGGTGGGGAAAGTGGGGTGGGGTGGGTGCAGGTAGAAAGAGTGGAGTAGGGTGGATGGGTGGCAGTAGAGAGAGTTGGTGTAGGGTGGGCGGGTGGGGATAGATAAAGCGGGTTTATGGTGGGAGGGAGTAGAGAGGGTGGGTGTGTGGTGGGTGGGGGTTAAGAGAGTGGGGGTGTGGTGGGTGGGCATTGAGAGAGTGGGGCCCAGTGGGCAGGGATAGAAAAAGTGTGGGTGGGTGGGTTTGGTTAGAGAGAGTGCGAGTATGGTGGGAGGTGGGATTTAGGTAGAGTGAGGTAGGGTGTGGGGGTCAAGAGAGTGAGGCTAGGTTGGATTGCTTGCAGTACAGAGAATGAAGGTTGGGTCGGTTGGTGGGGTAAAGAGAGGGGGAGTTGGTTGGGTGAGTAGGGATAGGGAGAGTGAGGGTATGGAAGAGAGACTGGGAGTAGTGTGGGTGTGTGTAGTGAGAGCAGGGTTCGGCTGGTTGGGGGCAGAGAAAGTAGGGGCAAGGTGGATGTAGAAAAAATAGGAGTAGGAGTAGGGTGGGTGGGGCTAAAGAGAGTAGGGTAACGTGGGTGGGTGGGGGTAGAGATAGTAGGGGTGGGGTGGGTGGGTGGGGGAGAGAGTTGATGTGTATATGGTCAGGAAAGGGAGATTGTGGTTGGTAGGGAGAGTGTGGGATGGGTGGGAGAAGATAGAGTGGTGCAGAGTGGGTGGAGGGGATAGAGAGTGTGGGATTAGTGTGAGTGGGTGGGTGGGGGTATATAGAGTTGAGGTTATGGTAGAGAGAGTGGAGGTAGGGTGGGTGGGTGCATGGGTCAGAGAGAGGGAGTGTAGGGTGCATAGCTGGGGTTAGAGAGAGTGGTGGAAGGGTAGGTCAGTGGAAGTAGAGGGAGTCGGGACAGTGTAGGGTGGGGTAGAGAGAATTATGTGGGGCATGGGGGTAGAGAGAGTGGGGGAAGGCTGGATGGTGGCAGAGAGAGTGAGGGTAGGGTTAGGGGTGTAGAGAGTGATGTATGGTGGGTGTAGAGAGAGTGAGGGTAAGGTGGGTTGGTAGGGTTAGAGAGAGTAGGGGCTGTAGAGAGGAAGGGTTGGGAGGGTGCAAAGAGAGTAGAGTTAGGTTGGTTTGGTGGGGGAGAGAGTAGGGTCTGTAGAGAGAGTGAGGTGGTGTCAGTGGGGGTAGAGAGGGTGGAGTGGGTGTGGGTAGAGAGAGTGTGGGTGGGATGGGCGTGTGGCAGTTGTGGCACAAAATATGAAGACCAAAGCAGCCTGAGAGGGCTCGTAGAAAGTCATGCAAAAGAACCAAAACAAGACCCAACCAGCACATGTAATGGGGGTGGGTAGGTGGGGGTAGAGATAATGGGGTTAGGGGTAGAAACAGTTCAGTTTGCGTGGGGTCAGTTGATGGGTGTATAGAGGCCGCATCGAGAGGACTAAAAAAAACTTCTGTCATCAAAAGTAGCCCAAATATAGCCTAATTGTCTGCATAATATGGCAAAATTGGAAATGGAAAGCCCAGCACCCAACTTGCGTCTTACAAAGATGGAGATTGGAGCACATTTTTTTAGGCATCTCCTCATTGGGTAGTAAGGCAGAGGAGTTTGGAAAAAGAAACTTTAGTAAATTGGCATTGGCATGCCATTTCAGAGCCCCTCTTCCCCCCTCTCTCTCTTCTATGACAATGGTTTTGGCATTTCATGGCGCAGTTGCCACAAACGTTCACCAAAACCAAAAGTCGGGTGCCTTGGCGATAAAGGCACAAATTTGCAGATATTTTATGCACCATATTTCTAGAAATGTGCATGCATTATTTTGCTAATTTGTTTTGATCCATTTCCATCCCTATTTTGAGGATGTGAGTGGCTTGCTTCTTGAATTGTGCCTAACGCTGCCATTGTATAATAGTTTTTAAATGCACAAAGATGAAATGATCATCCTTTTTGTGTGTGGCATGCCAAAGGAGGTAGGTCGCATCTTAGATGCTAACGTTTTTAGCCCTCTAAATGACCCCAAATAAAATCTTTTTTGCTGTGCAGATGAGTTTTAAAATGTTAATTCCCCCCTTTTGAGCAGAGGTAAACATTGAAGGTAAAGTAAGATGTTTGACCTAATATGATCGGGCAGATAATACACAGCCTACTTCAGCCTTAATAACTATGATCACCTCTACCAACCGAATGAATTCCCCGCAATGAACTGAGCCACAGCACGGACTTACCCAAACCAATGAAGGCACAGCAAATAAATGGTGACAGACATACTACCAGCGCCTTGTACATCAAGCTCTGAAGACCCCACTAATAATCTCCATTCGACCTTGGGTCCAAACTCCAATGATTGTCCAAAGGATTTGAATCCTCTAACCGAAAACAACGAAAACCAACTCAATCCCTTAGCAAGTAATTATGCCATCTTCACTCCTATTGCGCAAAATGCAAGAGGTCAAAGAAAAACTAGAGCAAAAAAAAGACATGTCGAATCTAGGGCTTTTCTTAGAAACCTCACCAGGCCTAAACCAATACCTGAAAAGCCACTCATGAAAACCTCACTTGGCACAAACATTCCATCATCACAATCATCAAATGTGACAGGAAATAGGTTGTTGACACCACATTGAAATGTGTAAACTGAAGAACTAACTGAAGACGTGCAACTAGATATGCTGCTAAATCTAACTCAGCATTTCGATGAGGAACTAGATATTTCAGAAGAAGCACAGGTACAACAGCCAAGTGACACCTCGCTTGTGATTGTGGATGAATACGAGAAATCACGCTCACTGCAGCTGACACTGTCGTATGAAGACTAATCCAACTCCACCCTTGACTCAGACAGAGCACATTAAAATCATACTAGAATCAATGTCTCTCATATCCAATCATCACCTCTGCCAAATCAAACACCAAATACTGCAATAACACAACCAATATTTGTTAATCCGCAGAAAATTACAACTTCAAGCGCTGTATCTTTGAAAAGAACACAAAAAAATGCAGATGAACTGATTCTTTACTGAACAAATGTTCTGCTTCTATTCATTCTATTCCCCAACCTAAAAAATATCACTGCACAAGACATCTTGACAGTAGATTTTATGGATGAGAGACACCTGGACAGAATTCAGTTACTTCTCACATTCACCAACATAAAACAGCTTATCATTGAACAAAAGACCAATGTATCTTTGCTTGGATTTGAAGTACAAAATGTAGAACCACAAAAAGAAGCGCAAATTAAAAAAAACTTTAGGAAAAAAAGGATTTCTACTAAAACAAGATAGTCGTCTGGACAATTAAGAAAGAGCAACAAGAGATGAAAACCCCCACAGAAACAGTTGGACTAAAGAAAGCAGACACCAAGAGCTCTACGAGTCTTAGCAAAAGCAATCCGATTGCAATGACCACCATATATGGAGGGTAATGGATTGGTCACAAACAGTATATTCAGAGACAACAGACGTTACCCAATGACTATTATTGCAATCACTTGACTCCAAAATCTCACTGTACTCCTGGAATATGCGAGGAAACAGACATTTTTTGTAGAGAACAGACCCACGTCCTGACCCACTACGACATCATATGTATCTAAGAATCATGGATCTCAACTCATCCGATCTGTGATGGCTACACTGTCATGATGACTCCTGCGATAAAAAGCAAAAAAGGGCAGCCATCTGCAGGTTTTCTGACCTTAATTAATGTGGACAGCAATCTCACAATCGTGGAATCAACTAATGTCAATGAATGGATCCAAATCACTGTATTCAGTTTAACCAAGCTTGATTCGAATTGCAAATCCGAACTACTCTGCATAGTTAATAAATATTGGCCCCGGTGGCCATTGCCGACGAAACATATATATCGACAAATCTTGCACCGGTATTGATGAAATCATGCTAAGATACGCAAAGTACAACATAATACTATGTGGGGACCTGAACCTGCACATGTTTGATCGCGCAGGTATGCTGTTAGAAACAAACTATTTTTTTACACGTGCACAAGGCTGGCTCAATGAAATGCTAACCAGAGGTCTCTCTAGAGTTCACTTCTTGGAAAGTCACACTTAAACCATCACACACATGGTCTTGAGGCTCCTTCGGTGCCATCATTGATTCAATTTTTTTATCCAAACAGATCCATTCATAACTTCTCCAAGTCGAAAATGTGAAATCTGACAACAGCGATCATACCATTCAGGCAATTTCATGGCAAATACATAATCTGTTGAAGGAAAAACATAATCTTCCAGAACTGATATTAAACCCGGGTTTGAATAGATTACAAATCTTCCATGATGACCTGAGAAAACTGTCTGACATAATAAATAGTAATTCCCTGTCAGACACAAGACGGTTGATCTATCTACGTCTATTGAATAGATTCAAGCTCCTCCGAACATCAGTAAACCAAAAGAATCATTATCATACACATGCCTACTCAACCATAATTGCGAATAAGAAAAAGGAATTGAGACGTGAAATTAAATAAATACGGGTGTGGACCAAACTACATCAATGGGGATGCCCTGACGGCATACTGGAGCCAATAAAGCTACTCTATGACAATACATCCATTAGAGTTAGACTATCAAAAGACGGTACAGTCTCAGACGCCATTCTAACATCCAATGGCCTTAAGCAAGGCTGCCCATTAGCAGCAACGATATTCAATCTATTTACTCTTGATTATGAAACCGAGACCAACACCCTGATGGCAAATCCGCCAAAGCTAAATGCAACAAGCATCCCATGCATTATGTACGCAGATGACATTGTTTTATGCTCTCAAACCCCAAGAGGCCTTCAAACAGCCCTGTCTAAACTAAAGGCCTATATGAAAGCAAATCATCTCAAAATGAGCACCCAAAAGTCACAAGTTATGCTGCTAGCTCCGACCATCAAGACAAATCGGCAAGCGAAAACAATGTTCCTGAACGACCAACCCCTAGCTTAAGTAACAACAGTGAAATATTTAGGGATTTGGGTGAACCAATCGCCCGCAGAAAACAACTGGATTAACCATCTGCAAACAAAAACACTATCATTAGCCCTCCCAAGGTCGTTTCCTACATCAAAAATATGGGAAATTCTCAATGCAGCCAATCACAACATTTTACAGGCAAAATGTTGTGGCAATCTTTCAATAAGGAGGTGAATCTATGATTAACTGAGATGGTATGATATGGCTGCGCCTAGAAGGTCTTTTTTATAGGAAGGTCCTGTCGTTACCACAGTCATTCCCAATGGTCTGCCTCAGATATGAACTGGCACTTCAATCGCTAAAATCACTCTACATATGGAGAAAACTCAATTTATACAGGAAAATCACTACAGATATCCACACTCCGGCACTACAAATATTGCAAGAAAAAGCAAATCCAATACAAGCAACTATCCTGATGGCATGGAAAAAACATATGGAAGACATCAGAATTATGGCAAATATTTCAACAGAATTGCTAACTTGTATTTCAACAGAATTGCTAACTCGACGGCCGGAAAAAGCAAAAAAAAGAAGCGCCCAAAACGACTGGAAAGCGAATGTTGAGGCCAAAGCAAAATTCAAACTTAACCAAGAATGTAAATTTGATACTCACCAATAAATTGCCTCCCATCCTATCTTCAACGCTTCCCATCTGCCCAAGTCAGAGACACCTTTTTACGTTTCTGGCTAAATTTGCTACCAACTCGAGAACTATTGTCAACCAGGAAACTTCTGCCAAAGGACATGGCCTTTTGCAGATTCTGCAATCAAGAAAACGAGCTCGAAACACTGAAGCATATTATCATCTCCTGCCCAGCTCTGACTCATACAAAGCTGCATGTTATAGATATATGTCTATCCTAATCAACTCAACTTCCAACTGAAGACCAATGGGCTAAATGTCTTCAGGGTGGATCGAAAAAAGAAATCTTCAACATTGTTCACTTCCTAAACACGATTTTAGAAGACAGTAGGAAAAAAGAAAGAAACTAACTATTTCTATTTTTTATGATCACTATGCTGAAAATGGCATATACCAAAGATGAAAGGTTTAAAATTTAAACCACATCATTAAAAAACAAAATAATAATAAATAAATAAACCGAGCAATACACAAAAGGGCAGGGAAGCGGCTAGGAGGAGGGACAGAGCAGGGGAGGGCGAGGGAAAGGGCCTACAGGGTTGTTCGAATAATGAGTAACGTTATGTGGTCTTGACTCTTCGGCTCGTCATGTTCATGGGGGTGAGGAGGGCCATTCCTGGGACCCTCTCTTCAGATGGTAAATAGAAAAGGGCTCAATAGTAGAGAATATTCCATGCTAGTTCTGATGAGACAGAGCTACTTGGTATAGAGGGACTTTGAGGAAAGATCATCCTTCTCAACTAAGACCCAGAGAAGAGATGAAACTGCTGCATCCACATCCTGGCAGGCACCCCTTCAAGCTGGCCTTAAAGGGGTTCCCAGAGAGCAGTCATGTCCTCAAAACGGTGATATGTTTAGAGACTGTTTACATGAAATACCATGTGTGATCCCCTATGACAGGGGTCAGCAACCTTTGGCTCTCCTTTTGGACTACAATTCCATCATCCCAAACCAACATAATCAATAGCCAGATATCCTGACAACTATAGTCAGAAACATCTGGAGAGCCAAAGGTTGCAGACCCCTTCCCTCTGACATCCAATATCAAATAAGTAGTTGACTTGTCTTTTATATGATAGTGGAAGGCTCAGTCAACCTCTTCTCCAGAGCGTTTAGCTTGGCTACCTCTATCATTGGGACATCATGCCTCTTTCCAATCACACTACTCTTTCTTCAGTTCTGGCTAACCTAAAGGTTGTACTTGGCTTCTGCTAAGAGTTGGGACACGTCTAGCAGATGCCCTAGACATAGTCAAGCACATTCTTTGTCCGGGCTCTGGAGGTTGCCTTCCCAGGTTTTCATCTCTAGGGACAAAGTAATCCCCTAGGCAAACCAAGGATAAGTTCAAAGAGGCTGAACGCAAGACCTTCCTGTGATGGGTACCTGTAAGAAAATAGTAAACATGGGATATAGCGCTTTGTCCTAACGAGATGCTACAAAGCATGCATCATGTTCTTCAATGACTCATTGAAACACTCTGCCAGTGTGTAAGTCAAATGTGTGTAAGTCAATGCACAATATGTCTACATTGCTTACATAAAAGAAAAGAAAACCTAGACTCTGTTGTATAAAACATCCTTGTAGAAAAAAAAACAAGAGAAAAAACAAGAGGAGATAATGCTTTGTCTAGCAATGTATCATTGCTTGAGGGTTTGCGATTGCACAATCCACAAAAATCCAAATGCATCTATTTCTAGAAGTGGTAGGATTTAGTTGCTTAACAATCTCCATCACATTCCTCTTAAAAGGCTGTCACAGCAAGGCAGATGCTCTTGTCTGTCCACCACACTATACATGCATTACAGAATGGTCATACAGTAGTATTCAATTTGTATTCCAGTGTTGTATTGTTGTAAACACAGAGAGCCTCCTACTTGCCCCAGATTCAAGCATCCTTGCTCTTTCTGCCTAATAGCAAACCTTCCTAAAAGTGTCAGTGTCCCCATGAGTCTTTCCTTTTGACTGGTCATGGACCTACTTTCACAGTTCTTCATAAATATGATATTCTCTTTTGAATTTGCAGAGCCCTGACTTATCAGGGCCTCTGCTTGCAAGAACCCCTTGCTAACCAGACAGGTGCTAACCAGACAGGTGCTAACAAGAGCGGGCATACCAGTTAACCCCGCTGGACAGGGGGCGGTACACCCTGCTTTCTGAAAAGGAATCCCTGCATCGTTTTCCCTGGAGCAGCGTTCTCCACACTAGAGTCTTGTGCTTGATGTCTGGCATGATCAAATGTGAAATGTTGGGCACTCTCAATTTTATTTTGATCATTTTTATATCACAGTCGTAGTCATGCACAACTCAATAGAAATGCTCAACTGAATTCAGCAGATCTTCCTGTCTAATCACCTGAATTAGGTTTCCCATCCTCAGTGGCATTACGGCCACCAGGCTCCTGCCTAAGCTTCTCCACACCAGCTTAACCAACAAGGACTGGATTGGAGGTTAAAAAAAGGAAACGTTCCTGGGGACTTTAACCCCGGGACTGATGTCAATGGCACATGTTCCTAAAGATACTTTCCCTATTTCAGAGGTGACGAACATCTGTTGTCCCATGTTTCATGCTTTATTTCCACACTTTAGCCATCTGGTCTTTGATGTTTTGTGATTTTATTGAGTTCAATTCCTCGAATAGGAATTCATCAAATTTGTTTAAATCGTTTGATCTGTTTCCTTGCTTATAAATGCAAGGGAGAGAACCCCGTCTACTACATGCCTTTTTTTCATTACTCTTACCCACCTCCCTGCATATTTTGTCAGCAAAACTTTATTATTCAAAATATTCGATTAATACGTATTTGACGAATTCCCTTGCACAGCAAAATCCCTACCCAAGGAAATCAGCTGCATCAGCAATAAATGATAAGCCCCATACACAAGTACAAACAAAATAAAAAGGGGGCCTGGGTAGAGGACAGTGATGAGAAAAAGGATCAGTCATGGCACGATTATTAGTAGAAAGCAGTGACAGCACAGAACCAACAGCAGCACGATACACAAAGTTCTGAGCATCCACTGCCCTCCGTACCCCCAGGCATTTATACCCACCAGGGCTCATACTTTCCATTGGAAGGGGTGTTGCCAACACGTCATGTTTGAACACTAAGTTCATCCTGCTGGCAAAGAACGAAGCATCTTTATATCTGCCTTTGACACCAGCTGCACTCTATCATGTAGGACAGTGTTATCAGTGAGGTTACTGTGCCTTAACTCAGTCAAGGTGTCTACACTCCATAAAGATTCCCATACACTTTGAGGCAAGCGAGAAGTTAACAATATGACAACTTCTGCTTTTCTTAAGAAAGCGAGAGCTTACATTGCATAAGCTAGGAATGCTGTCAGAAAATGGCAGGTGTTAGGCAGAATCACCTGCAATACACTTGGGGAATACTACAGACAATTAGGACTACAAGTGTAAGCACAATTCACCTTTGGTACAAGCCTGTAATGCACAGTAAAGTGGTAGCGATGGCTGAGCAGCCAGACTTATCTCAAGTATTTAAGTGAGCAATAGAGCAAGTTAAACAACGGACCAACTAATACAGTGATTCAAGTAAACACTCACGGTTTCTTGGTAAAAGAATATACATTTATTTACTCAGTCATTCAGAAAACATCATTCTAGCATAAGCAGTTCAATATCACACGTTAATACACCACACAAATCCAACCGGTAAGTAACAGAACAAGTTTAGCTCAAAAATGTAGTAGGAGCAAAATGGCACTTGAGATACTTAATAAAGGAGGGAAAAGACAAGGTTATAAGAATAGACAGCCCAAATGCATTCATAGGCAGGGCAAAGGGTTTCAGTTAAATACAACCAGCAATTCTTCTCACTAGGCCTGGGCCAAAGTCAATGGTTCAGAATCTTTCGGATAGGATAGCACAGTTTTGGTATATAACGGTTAAGCCTTTGCCACAGATATTTAAAGGATTTGTCTAGGCGAAAAGTTGGACGAATGTTTAGGGAAGGACAAGCCTTCGTAGTTGAGGAAAGTTTCACGCACTTTCTCGATGGGCGAAAAGCTTTCCGGACCGCGTTTGCACAGTATCTTGTCAATGAAAAAAGCTGTAACTGAGGCAGTTGTTCCTGGCAGTTCGAACAGATCTCGCTGTTCCTGAGCTTCATTCGTGGGGACAATGAGGAGGACGTCTGGATGTTCCTGCACTGCACAGGGAAGAGGCCAAAAGCTGTAGCAAGAAAGCGGTTAAAAGTGTGAGTGCCTTAAAGTCCACAAGCTGGTTTCCTTCCCTCTGGCTATCCGATTTTCAACAGAACTCTGATGAAAATTCAACCAGAATAGGATGGTGTTCAGGTGGCTTCCGAGTTGGTTGTTCCCACCAAACTCAAGGGAAGAGGTTAACCTTGAAGGGCTTCTCTGTCGTCAGAGTTTCAAGCAATTTGGACCTGCAGCAGGGCTTCACCGGCTGTCCAGGAGTTGCAGCAGTCCTCTTCCTTCCTCTCCTCTTCGGTTTTTTCATTCCATTGGTCGACTCTGCTTTCCAAGTCCCAGAGACCTGCTTTGGTTTCAGTTTTCCCCTATTCATTCCACACTCGCTGTCACTCACACAGCAGAGTGGCTGTCCTTGCCGGACAGCCAGCCAGCCAATCATGCCAGAGTACATTCAGGTCTACTAGGAGACTAAGCACAAGGAGATTTGAGCGCCAGAGGAGGTCTTCAGCACTGAAGCCTGACAAAGGCCAACAAACAAAGGGACCAAACCTGGTTTGGTGCACACAGACAAACACAAGAAGGACCTTTCCAAAAAGAAATTTCAAAAAAAGATGACCGGAATCTGTTTTTACAGATAGGTCTTGGGCGCCATATTGAAAAACATGGCTGACCTGATTTTTAGCTACTGTTGTTAGCGGTCGGGAAAAACACGGTAGTTGATCTAAACCACTGCCACCAGCCATTAAAAGTAGGAAAGGATAACAGTTTACTGTTACATGAGTGTTTTGACTCAGGGTAAGCTAGGCAACCCCTCCAGCACTCTATAGGAAGATAGTGTATGCTGGGTCAGTAAATTTAAAACGACTAGTAAAGCCAATTTAACTTAACGTACTCTGGGAGACAGTAGTCAATCCCAGAGAAGGTATCTAAACCTTGGGGAGTCTGAAATACACCCCTGTGCCACTGCACTGAAGGTGCTGTGTGACACACACAAAAAGATGATGCCACTGGAGTTGTTTAGAAACTCCATAACCAAAGAACACAAAAGTAAAACAAACACAGAATACATGGAAGAGTGGGAAAAAAGGCTCACACTCTTCCCAGGTAAAAAATCAAATCCTAGAAATCCAGCAAAGTTGCTGGGGGTCTCAAAAGGTAAGGGAAATTAGCACATTTGGAGAATGGAGAACAGCAGGTTACAGGGTTTAGTCACTATAATGCTGCAGTTCCAAACCTGGGAAACAAATACAATTTTCCTTTGCAGATCTTCCTCCACAACAGGAATTACAAATACTAAAAACAATGAGTGGGAACATCTCAGATGGAGTTAAGAATAAACTCCCTCACAATTAGATGAGGAATGGATGAAAGAACTGCATTGGAAATAAGGGAAAGAGTACTAAAAGAATAGTAACAACATGTTGGGTTCAGAAACGCAGACTTCTCCTTTCAAATTTTGCACTGCAGCAAGACCGGTGCACACGAAGTGAGACATAGTGGATGGAAAAGTACACTCTGATACAACCAGCATTCAAAGTTCAACATCCACAGCTATTGCTGGTGCCATGGATAAATGTTCAAATTAGAAAAACAATTGTCAACTAAAATCCTGATTTCCTATGCATCAACTGTTTCTAAGTGTTTCTGGCAGGTTTCTTTTCCCAAAGCAGTTTGAATTTCCCGCTCTGTGTTTCCCATGACTTCTGCAGGCTTAGAACTACAGCTGATTGGCGATAGGAGATACTCCTTTCCTGTTTGTGTGGCTTCGTGCACTGAGGTTTCTGTGGTTTTGGTGAAGTCTGGCATTAACATCGCTAAGTCTCAGCTTGCAGAGGGTTGTCTCTCTTTCAATTCTTTCCTAGATGTGTCCAATAATAATTAAATTCTTTTCTTGCTTCTCTCAAAAATGAATGCAAAATATTAGGAACCCCTAGGAGCTCACTCCCTTCCACCTTCCAGGAGTTATTTTTCCTCCCGACTTCGAGAACTTCTTCTTTCCCCTCCTATTCCTAGGTAGGAGTGTCTAGGGTTCATTGATGTTCTGGTCATTTTATCAAAACTGGGATTCTTCTGTGGTTACATAAGAAGTCTGAAGAATGGCTGGATCCCACGGAACATGGGCCAAGAGGCCTGATGGGCAGGACTCATCTATTTGAAATGTCTAACTTGGTATGCCTGTGGCCATGTTGCTGATCATAATCATTACATTTTCTTTTTGGCCAGAATCCTTGGGCTCTCCACCACAAAAAAAGCACCATAGAAATTTGCTAAATATGTTTGCTCACTGTTTTTCAGATTGAATTGATATTTTAGCCTCCTTTTACTCATTGGTTGGTGGCATCCTTTTCTGGGTAAGTGCTGCAGAATTTACAAACAACGTGGGTGGCAGTGATGGCATGGCACTCAATTAGAAACTGTGCAGGTATGGTGTTGTGTTAACGCACTATGGATGCACGTCTGCACACCAACTGGCATGTATTTAGCGTGTGTTTGCAGATTTCCAAAGAGTGACATGACCTGGAAGAAACTGGGTTGAATCGGGAAGTCTTTCCAGAAAATATTGATTGAAAAATACTACAGTTAGGGAAAGAGACAGAATGAACGTGCATGGCAGATGGAAGCAATCTTCATTAGCCCTGCAAATGATTACTGATTAGACAAATAGGAGTGGTGCCTACATGGGACAGCCACTTTCACCTTAGTTCCCATCATGAATTGAGAGACTTGTCATGGGAGAATCTCTTCGGATGCCACTTCTGGTGGTCCTCCTGTTTTTGTGGTGGTCCACACCCTTTCTGGTCTTTTCTGTTGGAGGTCCACTTGTCTGTAGGGTAATAAAGGTAAACCATAGATGAGTGAAATGGAAGCTGTTGCAGTTTTATAGGACGTGCATTCACAGTGTGCTTGGACATGTCCAAGGTAAACAAGTACACGTGACCATCCACATTATTCCTACAAACCCAGCCATTCAAATTTCTCATAGATTCAATTACTGATTTCCCCAACTCATAGCTACTTTTTCCAGTGTCTCTTGAACATTCTCTGTGTATTTTATATTTGTCTTACCAAACATATGACGGTCTTCTTCCATATATTGCTACTCTTATCTTCACTCTTCTCCAACTCCAGAATCAATGACTGCCACTCAGAGTCAGAGGATTGAGTAGGCACTGACCATAGTGCAGGCGAACTCAAAACAAGAGAGGTATGCCAATACCTCAGAAACCTCTACATACATAAATGCAAGCTCTTTAAGCAGAATGGGATGGGAAGAGGGATCTGCTACATTACCTCTTGGGTGTGCACCCTTTGGGTGACTGTCTTGAATGCTGCCACAACAGCTATTGCTGCTCTTACTGAAAATGCCAGTCCTTCTCCTTGATAGCTCTGCCTTTCTCCTTCTTTTTCTTTTTTTATCCTGTTGTGTGGGTGTGAAATGTATCCTATATTAAGCTACTAGAATCCCTTGAATCTGCTGCTCTGTTATGTGGGCTCTGTGGCATAACAGAAAGGTGATGGCTGGAAGGTTTTGAATTAATCATAGCCATGGGCGCAGCTCTGGGCAACCCTCCACACCATCGTTTTTCAGCCTGCCAAGCCATTACAGAAGGGGAAAAACCATATGCAAATCAGGCTTGGTCCTACCTCAAAAGGGGCAGTCCAGCCAGAACTGCTAGGTCACATCCCTTCTGCACGAGACCGCAAGCATCCCCAGAAATGTTTCAGCCTTGTTGGGCGTCATCAGCGAGGAGTCGCTTGGGTCTCTAGTGGGCTCTGTGGATCATGAGATCCCTCTGCTTGAAGCAGTACCCTTAGTGGCAGCTGGGCAAGGTCAGTGGTCACAAAGGCTTCTGATGTGTTCCGGATAATTAGGGTGGAAACTGTTTTGAAGTCGCTGATGGAAATGTCATGTTCAGTACATTATTGTACTGAGCAGGAAGATCAGTGAACAGAGCAACATTTATGAGGGATGTGGGGTACTCAGTTTATGGCATGCTTCCCCAGAAAATATATTCTGCATCAGAGAGAATCTTTAATTTCTGGAAACTATAATAACTATTTTATTCTGATTGTTTCCTCTAAACTTAAAGAGTATTTTCCTTATCCCTGATTCACTTTCTTTGGAAATTGTTCTATTTAATTTGAGCACTAAGATTCCCATGGGTTGCTAGTGCCTAATAGAAACAAAAATACCAATAACTGGCAGGCAAAGAGGAGGCTGATTGCTAGCTGCATGTCCCAAGGACCCAGAGGGATCCCTGAGAAGAAAGATGCCCCTACCGCAAAACACAGAAAGGATGCAGGCCTTGCCAATCCAAGCAAGATGAGCAGGACAAGCTGTGGTCATTAAGCTGACCTGTTCTGGTGCATTTCTGTCAGACGTCAGTTTGGGAGCTAAACGTGCTTCCATCATCTACAATTGCATCTATCATTCATTCGTGTTTGCACTCTGGTGTAAGTTGACTTGAGGGTGATTATGCCTACCCATTGATTCCTGCCAGACTGATCACGCTAACTTAGAGCTTACATGATAATCGAGTCAGCTGTCTCTGGGGAGGGGAGTGACTGGGGGTATTTTCCTCACAGCCACTGTGTATGCATCTGCCATTGGTCCTTGTTTTGCCATTGAAGTGGGCTATTTGTTCATGAATGAACACTACTAAAAACCCTTGACCTCACTTGATTTCACTGTGGGTGACCGAGTTCTTGGAACATGAAGCTTTATCCTTGGCTTTAAGCTATTGATTCTAATCCTAAATCTTCTGTACTCTTGCATTTCATTAACGTGCTACTGTTGATCTTTGATGTTCATGTGTAAATGCTGTGTCCTTGAAGCTTGGAAGTGACCAACATATAAGGTTTGTAGACCACATAGGGCCTAGCGTGTCCTTGTGACGTTGAACTACTCTGCTGGAAGTGTTAATACAATGTTAACTTATGTTTTTAAATGCTGGTTTCAAGTTTTAAAATGAAATATTTCTCAGGGGTACTTTTTGCCAGAGGAGATATACTATAATTTTAGTCACTTGGGGAAATGTAAGGCAGCATCCCTACTGGCTCGGAAAGAGGATTTATTAAGGAAAACACATGGAAGATCAAAAAGTAGTAGTTTAAGAAAAGGTGTTTGGGAACTGGAAACAAATTTACTGTAGCTGAATCCTTATTGTAATAATCTGAGCATACTGCTGTGCCAAGGAATGTATGTACAAATGAGAAATTAAGTATAGAACACAATGGGCCTCATTCTGAGTCGGCCGGTCTGGTAAAAAAGTGCTTGTATTCGTGGCTGGCCAACTACAGGTCTGCTGGTGGGGCGCCTGCTTTACCTCCAATATAAGGCAGGTGCTACCGGCAAACAAAGCCATCATTACTGGCACCAGTATTGCTGGTGCCAGTAATGACAGTAATTCCCCATGGAAATGTACACTGTCACTCCGGCACTCAGAATCCATCGACAATGCTGCCGGACCGAGTGCAGGAAACGGTATCTACATTTGTGAGTGTCCTAGTTGTTTTACCAACAGGATACCGGCAGGGTCAGAATGAGGCCCCATGTATGCAATCTTCGGATCCCAGTAAATAAGTCAACGTCAGAGCCTGTCCTTAATGCTGTGTTCAATGTTATTTGTACATTATGGGCTAGAAAACCCAGCAATTACTTGGCTTTGTCCACTATGAATAAGGAAATGCCCAGCAAAGTGGTCGGAGTAAACGAGGTAGGCAGTCTGCAAAGTTAGGTGGTGCAAGAAAGAGCAAGTTAAATAAAAATAACGATTGCAACCCGTATATCCCTGTCTCTCTGAGTGAGGAACCTATTCTTAAGAAATGTCTCACAGAACCTGTTGAGGTCAAATGCCTCTTGAGAATAATATGCACAAAGCTTTAACTATAATGTACGCTATGGTATTCAATCATGTTGAGAGGTTAACGTCTGCAGTGAGCCTACTACCATACAAGGATATGGGCTGTACTTGTAACAAGGGCAGGGATGTTGACTTTCATAATTTGAAATTGTTAACTTCCATCCAAATTCCACCTGTTAGCACGAGGGCTACTCTAGTAAAAGGCAGAGTAATGCATTATAATACCCTAAGGATGGGAAAGAGAGTAAAAACCCAAATTCCAATGCTGTTACCCCATGGGTGAATTCTCATCCCAGGAGTCACTGAATTCACCTCCACAAGCTGCTCTCTTAGTGATTTTTTTAACAGCGGCATTCACGCTTGAAAAAAGTACTAAGAAGAGACTGTGAGGAGACTGTGGGTTTCTAACTTAACAAAGCCCTATTCTGGCTCAATTAAATGATTTTTATTTTAAGAAATAGTCGATAAGAATAGCAAGAAGAGTTAAGTGGGTATCATAACTCCCGAAAATTTCCGGGAGACTGTGTGCTTCTGACATTTGCCCATTTTAGTTAGTTAAATCACTTAACAAGGTAACTGATTGCTGAAATGCACCAAATGGCATCACTGTTCAACATCTTTGCCATTTATACCCAGTAGTAAATAATTTAAGTCATATTGATCCAAATCGGACATTTGAAAATGGGTCTGTGTTTGATCGGAAAAATGGTAAGGCCACTGGAGAGTCATTTGGTCCCTTAGATAGGGTGATCCCAGATTCAAGGTTTCCAAGAGTACACCCATAAGGTTGAAGATCAGTTGCAGCTTAAGACGGTTTCATACAGTCCCATTAGAAATGCAAGGCCTGGGTTAGTAGGGCTGAGACCAATCTAGCAGCGCTACACTTTTAAGTATATCTTCTGACCAAGAACTATTTTGTTTATCAGGGAATGTATCAGTTGCACTATGCTAATAGTGAGCACAACTGCACTTCTCCTGTATTTTTTGGGATCCTTTGAGTCCAGAAAGATTTTTTGGTCTAAAAAAAGATAAATCAATTTGCATTAAGAAGCGAGTGCCTTTTACACGCTGGATAATACAAAGGAAGTATTTGCATTTGCGAAGAATCTAACCGTATTTAGATTCTCAGCAACAACAAAAAATACTGGTGTGGTATCCCTGATGCCCTTCACAACACTGTGCAAGTGGCAGACCTATCAACATGAAACATCCATACTTCAAGCGCAGCCCAGGAAAGGCATTAGGGAGACTGACATAATGACATTGCGTCATTCATTTGCCCCTGTAGAGGCTCTAACATCCACCCTGGTCATGAAATCAATGGGTCCTTCATGTCTCCCACTCACAGCCTGTCATAGGCAGGCCTGGGGTCAGATCAATGACCCTGCATCCATTATGTGATAGGCAGGGAGTTGGGCAATGATGATGGTGGCTCCTGACACACTGCATGCTGCTGGCACCTGGAGATTGGAGTTGTCCGAACCAAGGTAAGTGTTAAATGTTTATGTATCAGTGTGTTCATGTTGCTGTAAATGTATATATGTATATATGTGAGTGTTTATGTTTGCATGTGCATGCACACGGTTTTTAATGAGTGAATGTAATGGCATGTATGTGCGTTCACGTGTAAGTGAATGAATACTTCATGGGGGTATTTTTATGTTTTGATGCAGACCTATATTGAGGCTTTTAGTATGGGCATGTTTTTGTATTGTGGCAAGGCATTTTCTTCCTGGGCATCAAGGGAAAAGCCAGCATGATGATTGTTATTCTATAGCTAGACTGGGCTACACTGGTGCAGGAAGTCTGGGCATGTTTTTTAACTGTGGAATTGCATTTTCTACTAGTCATCAAGGATAAAACATTATAATTATAAAACATATTGACCTGAAGTGGTGCAGCCAGTCTGGACATATTTTCTTTCCATGTCATACCATGTTTACTGCGGATCAAGGTTAAAGCTAGCATGAAAATACTTACCATGATGCTATATCGTTCTACAATTTTGCAGCCAGTCTGGATATATGTTTTCACTTTTGCATGACATTATTTACTGGGCAACCAGGGGTACATCACACATGATAAATGTCATTAGGTAGCTAGACTGGCCTTCATTGGTGCAGACAGTTTGCATATATGTTCTTACTGTGGAATGGCATTTTTTACTGGGCATCAAGGATAAAGAAAACATACATGTTATTAGGTGCCTAGACCAGCTTACATTGGTGCAGCCATTCTGATGCATTTATTTACTGTGGCATGGCATTTGTCACTGAGCTTCAAGGGTAATGCAAATGTGATGAATGTTAGTAAGTGGCTAGACTGCTTACATTGGTGCATCCAGTATGATTGCACTTTCTTACTGGGGCACGCCATTTTTAGTAGCATCAAGGGTAAAGTCAACTTAACGAATGTTCTTACAGGGCCATACTGCCCTACATTGGTGCAACCAGTCTGGACATATTTTCCTGCTGTGGTATGGAAATATGTATGGGCATAGAGATTAAACACAGCATGCTGCGTGTGCTTACGTGGCTATATTGGCCTGAATTGGTACAGCACATATTTTCTTTAGTGGCATGGCATTTTTTACTGCCCATTAGGTGCAAAGCCAGCATGAAGAGAATGTGTGATGTAATATAGACATTTTTATAATGTTTACTCCCTAAAGGGTGCTAAGAAATCTTCCTTTAAAAGGGTGACAGAAATGGCCTTGCGCCACAAATTTAGATCTATCACTTAGTAGCCAAATGCATTAAATATATTTGTCTAAAGTGTGGTCCATTATTCTGGCCTACACGTAAAACCATTGGAATAGCATGCAGGCCCATATGTTTGTTGGATGATTGAGATATTAATGTGTTTATTTCCCCATTTAGTTAAAAAATGAATCATGACTGAAAAGTACTGTGCAGGGAGATGTAAATGCCTGTTCAATCAACAGGTCACCAGCAAGGCCATAGATATACATCAAATGATTAATCCAAAGAAAGAGTGAGGCATACGCGTTGTGCCTTCCATTTTGTACTGCATCATAACCTTGCCATAGAAGCTCTCTAGCCTCTTGGTACCATTCTTTTTTGCTGCTTGATCAACTTCTGCCCATGCATTTTGTGCCCATTCTATTTTAGCTTTAGCATATAGGCCTTAATGCACTGGTCTACAAGATGTAATACATTCAGCGTTTATGCTCGGTGACTTAAGAGCAACCAACAAAGAACTCTTGCTAACTTTCATTCACAATTAAACCCAATCTTCCCTTCCTTCACTCGAGCATACTTAGTATCTGTGTTCTAAGTGCAACAGTGTGGCTTTATTTGAGCCAAGATGAACAAAACACCCTTTCAATATCCAAAAGAAATGTGTTCCAAATTGAACCAAATGTCCATTTCAGCTTTCGTTCAGTTAAAACATTTCTTTGTGTCCCATCAGGAACTACAGATGCCCATGTTATGTTTCTCTCACAATTAGTCAATACATGTTTATCAGGAGCTCCCAGTTCTAGCTGTGAAGGGCTGTTCCTCAGGCCACAGTCAACGGTAAAATGGTGTGGAGGTTGATCACTTCACATCTGCCTGTCACATATTTTTAACATAAAACGAATTATATCCTTTGACTAAAATATAATCAATACGTGATGAAAACGTTTTATTGCTGAAGGTGGTCTCACCAGGAAAGTCAGAGGTTGTTCTATCTTTCACGAATCTTAACCCACACTCAATAAGGAATTCATGTATTATTAACATCACAGCTTCTGGTAGAAAACGTAGAAGATAATGGCCCTCATTAGGACCCTGGCGTTAAGGGGTTAACGGCGCCGTAAAAGGTGTCAGCGCCGTTAAACCCTTAACGCCTTACTACGAGGTCCCTTTGTGGGACCCGACCTTAACGGCTGGTCTAGACAAGCCGTTAAAGTAGGGGCCCGCAAAGGGACTCAAAAGGTAAGTACGGTACCGCAATTTGCGGTACCGTACTTACCGCCTTCCCCATTCCCATTATGCCCTACGGGGCAAAAATGGGAATGGGGAAGGGCCATGGTGGCATGGGGAATTACCGCCCCGCCAACCTTGGAATGGGGTGGTAATTCCCCATTCCGCCATGGTGGACTCCGGCATCGACCATGGTGCTAACAGCACCATGGTTTTCCGCCGGAGTCCTAATGAGGGCCAATGTCCTTCTCCTTAGAGGTCAAGAAGGCCCTCAGAAGGGTCATTAGTCAATTTTGCAATTGAATCGCCCCGATGATCTGAACCAGAGCTTTCGGCAAGTACGGCTATTGCAGAAGCACCTCTAGAAGAACTGTGTCTAAAAATGGAGCAGGAACAGAGTGATCTCAATACTTTCTTAACCGGGCCAATGTAAAACTTCACCAATACAATTGTTTGCTTGTCAGAGTTTAATAATTTCACCACTTGTGATGTCATCACTTGAACCTTGAGCTCTAGAGCGACAGCCACCCAGATGCATAGACCTCCTGCATGTCATTCCATCTTGTTGCTTACTTATGCTTTTTTGCAGCAGGTGAATCCATTGAAAGCAGAGGTTTCCTGTAATATTATCACACCGAATCTCTCAAAGACATCACATTGACATGTTCATGTTTTTTAACTATCCCCAAATGATCCCTGACAAAATATTACAATCATTAATATTGGCTGTGAGACAGAGTGGTACCTGTGTATGCATGTGTGTGAGTGGTTATTTGGTGGTGTGAGTGAGGGTTAGAGAAAGAGTAGAGGAACAAGTGAGTGAGAGGAGTGTTTGAGAGAGTGAAAAGGATGGATGTAAGTGGACATAGAAGACTGGAGGAGAGTGGGATGTAAAGAGGAGAGGGGATGGGAGAGTAGAGTGGAGTAGAAGGTAGTGGAGTGGAGGGATGAAAGTAGAGTACAGAGGAGAGGAGTAGAATGAAGAGTAGAGTAGAGGGGGTAGGAGTGTGGAGAGTAGAGTAGACGGCAGAGGGTGGTAAGTAGGGAAGAGGCAAGAGGAGAGCAGAGAGTAGAGTGGAGAGGAGAACATACCAAGGAAGAGAAAGTGAGAATGGAGAGATAGGAGAATTCAATAGAAGTTTTGTCCATCACAACACTGGAGGAGGGAATATAGAGGTAGAGGAGCAGGAAAGAAGAGGGAGTGGACTAGCAGAGTGTGGAAAGCAACATCAGTGACAGGAACAAAAGAGTGTGGAAGCGATGAGTGCAAGGAACCGGGTAACCAGATAATGTTGAAAACCAGACAGCTTCGAGAAATGTTAGGACAGTTTCATCCCTAATCATTCCTGGAGGGAGTAAGTAAGAAACAGTTAGAGCCTTTCGGTCTTCACTCCAGTCAGAATTCTAGAAAGCAGGTGTTACCAATCTCTTGTTGCCAGCCCCAGGAATAGGGAAGCCTGGGCTAAGGAGGAGAGAAGCTGACAGGAGACGAGAGGGGGCCGACCCTTAGTATGCCATATTTCATTGATATAGCATCGAGCTTCTTTCTGTTTGAGTTTTACCAAAATAAAAAATCTTGAGCCACCTTTTGCCTTTGAAATGTGTCTATTCATAAGGCCATCTCTTACATGACCCAAAAGTAATTATGAGCCATTCAAACCCTACTAGATTGAGGATATCAAACATACAAATGCATAAATAGTGGGGTACACGAAACTCCTGAATCATCAAAACTTGCTAGATAGAGCAGGTGAATGAATAAACTCAGACAGCAACACATTCTGGCAGTAGGGAAAGACCAAGCAAATGTGAAATCTCCAAGCATCGAAGAAATCATGGGGCAGTTATATCATAAAAATAGGTCAAATGGTTGCGCTTAATCCTGCAAACACTATTCAATTAAGTGTAAGAAAAGCATAGGCATTTCATAATCAAGGTAGTCTATGTGTACGACTTTACTCATGAGTGCAGGAAAAGATGAGAGTAAATGCATTTTCTAAACAAATTAGCTTAATAGAGAATCCAAATCCTTTGACGAAAACATAGCTTAATTACTGAGTAGACACATAAGGAACTTAGTACATCAGACCAGCAGAGATGTATTCCTGATAATCTTGATAGAACTAGTTTGGAGAAACATATGAGCCACTCGAAATTTGTGTGGTGTCTTATCCCTCGAACATTTAAACGTGTTCAGGAATGTGTCAGAAAAAGTTTGAGGTTCAACATTTGAGACCTGTGAGAAGGGCAGAAGGATATCGTATCCCACAATGCTTTAAAACATGTCCCTCTCCACTTCCAAGGCCTTGCATGTCTCCACCGGACAGTGGGGCATGTTAAACGTGTTTATAATTGGCAGCACACTTGGGTTGTGAGAAAGAAAAGTGTTCCCTATTTCCAGCACTACTACACAAGAAATAGAAAAGGTACATTTTATTTTTCTCTTCAACTATGCCACTTGCACTAGAAATGTCCCTAGAGTGAACTTTAAATAATTGATGGTAGTGGGAGGGAGGGAATGGAGAATAAGGGAGATGGGTGTTGGCAAAGTTAATTCCTCCTGAGTGACCATATTTAGCCACTCGAGGTATATGGTCTTGCTTAATTTCTAATGCAACTCCCATACCCAAATACAAGCAATCAACCAGACAACTAAAACGGTATAATCTAGGAGTGGTGTGCAGTCATAATGTCGACATCAATAATGTCGACAGTCAAAATGTCGACAAATTAATGTCGAAAAACAATAATGTCGACAAACAAAAATGTCGACATTTTTCGATATTTTTTCGAAATTTAATTTATTGTATGAATAAATAAATAAATATATATATACATGATGTGTTGAGTATGAGGGGTGGTTGGGGGGTGTGGGGGGGTGGCAGGGGGGGTTGGGGGGGAACCCCCCATAGTAAATACTATTTTTATTTATTTAATTATTGACTAAATAAATAAATATATAATTGTTATGTGTTGAGTATGAGGGGTGAAAGGGTGGTTGGGGGGTGGCAGGGGGGTGTTGGGTGAGGGGGGGTTGGGGGGGGACCCCCCCATAGTAAATGATCCTTTTTTAGGTTATTTATTTATTGAATAAATAAATAAATAAATAAATGAATAATTGGTATGTGTTGAGTATGAGGGGTGAACGGGTGGTTGGGGGGGTGTGGGGGGGTGGCAGGGGGGTGTTGGGTGAGGGGGGGTTGGGGGGGACCCCCCCATAGTAAATGATCCTTTTTTAGGTTATTTATTTATTGAATAAATAAATAAATAAATAAATAAATAATTGGTATGTGTTGAGTATGAGGGATGAAAGGGTGGTTGGGGGGTGTGGGGGGGGTGGCAGGGGGGTGTTGGGTGAGGTATTGATAGTTTTAAGGGTTTATAGTCATAGGGCCTCATTACACGGAAGGCGGTAATCCAGGGTGCTATTAGCACCCTGGACCATGCCGGTAAATTACCGGCACCGCCTTGGCGGAAAGGGGATTTACCGCCCCATTCCAAGGTTGGAGGGGCGGTAAATCCCCTTTCCGCCATTGCCCTTCCCCATTCCCATTTCTGCCCCATAGGGCTCTATGGGAATGGGGAAGGCGCTAATTACGGCACCGCAATTTTGCGGTGCCGTAATTAGCTCCGAGGTCCCTTAGCGGGTTGGTACTTAACGCCTGCAAGAAGCAGGCGTTAATTCCTCCAACCCGCAAAGGGACCTCGTAGTACGGCGGTAAGGGTTAACGGTCACCGTTGCCATTAACGGTGACCGTTAACCCTTACCGCCGTCCGTGTAATGAGGCCCATAATGTCAAAAAAAAAATGTCGACATTTTTTTTTCGAAAAAATGACTTTTGACATTATAAGTATAGGATGTCGACATTATTATTTTCGACATTTTTTTTTCGACATTATGACAATAAACCCTAGGAGTCTTAGCTGAAAAACCGTGGATAGGGTTTGCTGGATAAGTCATGCCTTTCAAGGGGCAAGGGCAGTATTAAAACTGAAGGGGGCAGGGCAATATTCGAAATCTCCCTAAGCTAAATTAACAGCACAGTTGCTAGTAAGAAACTTGACCTAAGACCCAGGTAACATTGAGAGTAGAGCTAAGCATATGTGCCCTCTATCGTATCAATTGTATTCTTTGGTTATGTAACTCCTAGCTCGAACATTTAAAGTTAGGTCATTAAATCTAACAGAGGGGAAACTATATGCAAAGTACTTCATTCATTATTACCCCGTGCTGGGTCAAACCTGAAAAATTATAGCATATTAGCCAACTATAATTTTATATCAGGTGTTAAAATAAGGGAAAAAAACTGAGAAAAGCTCAGAGATTTCCAACATAGCAACCCTAATGGAATCATACAACACAATATGGTAAATCTGCTGAATTTCCACCAAAATTGTATACCGTTTCCACCACTATGTCCTGAGGATTTTACCACAGGATTCTGAGTGGTGTCATGGCAGTGTTAGTTCCGAGTTTCAGAGTCCATAGAACTCCATGGGTATTTTGGCGGATTTACCATGCACAGTCATTCTGCTGCAGTAATCTGCTGATATTTTGCGATGCGATGAAGTTGCGGATTTATCTCCAGCATCATGCTGGAGAAAAATTCAGTAATTCAAGGTAAAACCTGTCGTTTGGTGGTGTGGTAAATGGAGTCATGATTCCATTACCACCAAGAAAAGTGGTGGTGGCGGAATTACTGCCACTTTAGTACTGCACCGCCTAAACTTGTAATGAAGCCTTTTAGGTTTTAGACAGTGGTTAGAGAAACTAACCCATGAAGTGGACGATTTGATCATTTCAATCTTGAATTTTATTTTCACTTGCTCCAGTACAGATGGATTTCAGAGTCTGTTGCACCTGATTACATTTCTTACTAGTCCACGTAATTTGATGCTGTCCTTACTGTTATAATTTACATGAAATGATGCAGGGATTGACAGAGTGCCTAGGTATTTCACTTGTCAATGTGTCCTTCAAATTACATCTCATCATAAAAAATCAGCACACTGTTGTGTCAGTTGGCTGCAGTTTATTTTTCTGTTCAAAATAGTTTTTTCTTCAACATTTTTACATTTGTTAATTTCACTGTCTAATTTCATTGTTAATTTCACAATTTGTTTCATTTGTTGATCTCCCTTACCAAGGACAGAACATTAACACCATGTGGTTATCATGCTGCGACGGTCCAACTAAATAGAGAAAAAAAGAAAAGTAAAAAAGAACAAATTCATATAAATTAAGACTGCAATTTGAAGTAAACTCAAACAAGGAAAGAATTAATGGCACAATTTGTACAACAGAAAGATTATGTAAAAGAGAAAACAGATACTGACAACAAGAGAGAAAACATATTTGAGTGATAAAAAAGCATTTAGCCAATAAGAACCATCCGGAAATTGTGCACAAATACAGGAAGGTTCATAACGGCCTGAAGAAGCTCATAAACAAGGGATACACAATTTGAAAGCTTTTTTGTGAAACACATGTTGGCCTGAATATTGTCGTACTTGCAAAAGTGTCAATTATTCTTTACACAGTTTACAAAAGTTTGAATTTGCATGTTTAGAACTGTAACCAAGAAATTATAAATGTTTCCTTGACACCTGAGATTCAGTAAAATTACTAAATGTAATAATGTTGAAGAACATAATATTTTGAGTAGAAAAATAAATAGTGCAGACTGTTGACACAACAGTGTGCTGATTTGTTTATGTTGAATTTTAGTTGGACTTACTATTCCCCTTCCTATTTTCCCTATCTTGGTTAGACCACTCATTAATGTGTTTTGATATGTTAGTGCAAATATAAAACATGAATGCTAACCTGGAAGTTTGTAATTTCAACAATGTACCATTTTATATTTTTGGGTATGGACACTATAATGTCACATTAGTTTGTATCATTTTCAAATAACTAACTGAAATGCTACTTTTACTTAAATAGCGTATTTAAATTTGTATTTATTTTTGAGATTTGTATAAACGAAATAAGCAGTTGTAAATCCTTGAGATTCTTGGCAGCATGCTACTGAGAGATAGCGTGCTAGTCGAAAGCCATTAGAAAAGGCCCATGTTTGGTGGTTCGCTTACATTTGAGGGATTTGTGGTATCACAAAGCAATTGAGGAAATGAGCTCTAGAGCATGGCGTGTACAATGGCAAATCTTCTTCTACTCTAAATAGTTTTGAGTATTTCCATGTAGTGCTAGATCCTTCAACAAATGCTTTCAATTCCTCTAGTTTGAGCTAAACAATGATTGCAATGCAGGTTTCAGTTCATCATGCGACAGGAGGAGGTTTAAACTCCTTACACATTTGAGTATGAAATAACTAGCATGGCCTCGGGTGACTGAGAAGATAATATGGTTGAAGGTTGGTCTGAATCAATGGTTAAGAAGAGGTCTGTGGTAGATCATCATCAGACAATTTGTCTTCGCAAAATTCAGACACAGAGTTCCACAGGTTTTGGTTTGAGCTAATGGTAGCTGAGATTTCTTCACGCTGATGATCCATAATGCCTTGTGTCCGAATGTGTTAAATGTTTTCAACATAAGTATGTAACTCTGGGCCAGGGAATCTTTGGATGGTCCTGAAAGGGTACATACACCTGGTCACTAAAATCAGGGAGAAGATAGAGCCCTGAAACAATCCATAAGAAAACAGAATGGGCGCAGCACAGAGAAAACAAATTGGTATTAGGTTGTATCATTTTGAGCAATAGAAATCATGCCTTCATAGAGAATGGGGAGAGATAAGGGCTTCTGTATAGAGGAAGTAGGTGTTCCAATGTGTCGAAGTGTCCTTATTGGTCCAGGAGGACTACAAGGGTGTATCCAATTGACTAAATAAGATGGCAGGTGTTGTTAACTGCAGCTACCATGTACAAAAGTATACTTTTCCACATAGAATTATATACATGTTTAACTGATAGCTTAGAATGTGGACATTATTAGAACTTATAGCCAATCATAACAGCTTTTTGTTCTGTAAATAATACAAACAATGGAGTGAGATGCATGAATTGAACTTTCAATAATGAGAACTGTTTTCTCATTGCCTCTGTCAATAATTATGTTGTTACACAACTATACTATTTTTTTTAACAAAAAGTCTTGACTTCTTTAATTGCTCATTATTTGATTGATGAATCAAACAACAGTTTGTGCACTATGAATTGTACTTTGACTAGCCAGTACTATTATCCTCAGGATTTTTCAAATGTTGGTATGTGGATATGGAATTTGCTTGTGAAACATTTTAATGAGGCTTGCATTTTCTATAAGGGACTTTACTTGAGGAAAATATAATATTTTTGAATTTTCCGGCATTTTGATGAGCTTGAATGGAGACCAACTGAAAACTTCAAAGTACATCTTATTTCTAAGACTAATAGTACCACCACTACTAGTAGGATTTCTGCCATGCCACTTCAGGAGTTGTGTTTGAATTTAAATCCAGTTTTGTGGTGTTTGAGGCTTTGATAAGTCCTGAGGAAGGTTAAGAATTGTGAAGTAAGAAAATATTCTATGGCTTTTGGCATGAAGAGAATGGCTGAAACCGATCTGAAGTTGGACGGGACTTTGGGATCAAGGGAGGGATTTTCCAGTCCGGTTTTATCTAAGCAAACTTCAGGTCATTGGAAGCTAAATTTGCAAAAATGTGATGACTGGATAGTTTGAAGTAGGAATGTCCTTGATGCAATGCATAAAGCAGTACTGCAATTGTGATACAGTGGGGTTGGACTGTCTGTTTGTGAACAGGCCACTTGGTTCTCAAACAGTTTTTGTGTTAGATATATGGACGCAGAGGGTGAGGTCGGGTTGTATTCAGAATAATGGCTGCCTTGATCCTGACTATTTTAGGAGACAGGTGGTCCTGAATCATGATGCACCAGTCTTTCCTAGGATGGAGATGGGAAGCTTGGCATGAGAATAATTTGGATTCAGCAAGAATGTTAAATAAGTCTTTGGGGGTCATTCCGAGTTTGGAGGCAGCCATGGTGCTATTAGCACCATGGCTGCCTCCAACCCCAGGTCCGGGGTCTCTGAATGGGGACTTACCGGGTCATTCCAACCTTGTAGGACCCGGTAAGTCCCCATTAAGAAAACCATTCCCGATTCCCATTTGAGCCCCCATAGGGCTCAATGGGAATGGAGAAGGAGCTAATAACGGTCCTGCAAATAGTGGGCCCGTTATTAGCTCCATGGTCCCTTAACGGGTCCCGCTAAGGACGGCTGGTCAGACCAGCCATTCCTGGTGGGACCCGCTAAGGGACATCGGAATGTGGCGGTAAGAGGTTAACGGCACTGGCATCCTTACCAGTGCCTTTAAACCCCTACCGCCAGGGTTGGAATGACCCCCTTTGTGTTTTTTTAAAGAATTCTTGATCCAATGCGAGATAAGGTTCACTTTGTGGAGATTAGATTTCCGAATCAATGAGTTTTAGCCATTTCAAACTCTGACGTGTTAATGAGAGATTAAAATTTCATCATTCGTGTCATTTCTCACAGAGCACTTCTTCATCTGAAAGTTGAATCTGCCTTTTATAGCATTAAACCAAAGAAACAAAAAAAACATTTTTGCTTAGGAAAAACAAATAATAGTCCTTGGTTTTAACACTTAATAGGTGAGAGGTTGAAATGGAAATGAACAAACACTGTACCTGAAGACAGCATCAAAATAATGATAAGTCCAATGTAAAGGGCCTCATTACGGCCCAGGCGCTAATGGGTTAACGGCGCCGTAAAAGGCTGCGGCGCCGTTAACCTATTAGCGCCTAATTACGAGGTCCCTTTGCGGGACCCGACCGTAACGGCTGGTGTAGACCAGCCGTTAAAATCGGGACCCGCAAACGGACCTTGGTGCTAAGTACGGTGCCGCAATTTGTGGCACCGTACTTAGCACCTTCCCCATTCCCATTGAGCCCTATGGGGCAAAAATGGGAATGGGGAAGGGCCCATGGTGAATGGGGAATTACCACCCTGCCAACCTTGGAATGGGGCGGTAATTCCGCCATTCACCATGGCGGACCCCGGCATGGACCATGGTGCTAATAGCACCATGGTTTAGCGCCGGGGTCGTAATGAGGCCCAAAGTGTAGAAAAGGTCATTCTGGGAGCAAAACGCCAACCTAATACACTTTGAATTAAAGTTTAAGGGCATCATTACACGTTGTGCGGTAAAATCCGCAAATTACCGGCATGGCACCCTTAACGTGTCCGCCCTCGTAGGAGGGCGCTAATAGCGTACCATTACGAGTATGCGGACACAAGCTTTGCGCCATGCCGGTAATGCCCCTCCAGCCTTGCCGCTAATCTCCCCCAAAAGTCACTTACCGCCTTCCACGACAGTGCAGATAGCAACTCCGCCTTAACGCATCGTGCAAATAGCGGCCACCGCTAATAGCGATGACCGTTAAATACCGGAACCGGAAATAGCATCATCGCACAGGAATGGGAAAGAGGACGGCGGCCATCTTTAAAAGCACAATCCATTGCCATCCTCTGCCCCATGGACCTGTTTGTGTTACCTTGCTGCCTGAGATCCATTGCTACACTGTTACCATGCCCAAGGCACTAAAAAAAACCACAGACCGCCAGCGAAAGGAGAAGTTCTCCACTGAGGAGTTAGTGATGCTGACTCAGACCTTAGCGGACAATGCAGAAGTGGTCTTCGCAAATGACATGCGGCGGGAGACCCTCCTAAAGAAGAAAGCAATCTGGGCCGAAGTGGCAACAAAAGTGAGTGCTGTAGGCACCAGCACGCGCACTGTACGCGAGTGCAGAAAACGATGGGACGACCTGAGACTCCAGGTCAGGATGATCCTGGCCGAGAACCACAAGACTGCCATCGCTGGAGGATCAGGGTCACTGATCAAGTTGAAGGAGTGGGAGGCGACATGCGCAAACCTCATCGGGGTAGAATGTATTGAGGGAGTCGGGAAGATGGAGCACGGCGTGCCAGACACTTCTGATGGAGGTAAGTGCACTGATGCAAGCATGCAATGTGAATGTACAGGTCCCCACAAATGGCAGCCCTGGATCACTGCATGGATGGCCCAACATCCACACATGCATCCCACCCTGCGCATGTCAGCGCCAGACCCCAACACACACACACACATGCATACATCAACAGAGCCAAGTGCCACACACAACACTGCATGGATGAGGCACTGAAATGACACCTCACCTGCTTCCTCCACAATGAAGTTCAAACGGCCCCAAATGAATTATGATGTAGCCTGCATTGAGTACATGCGACCATAACCAATGACATCCCCCTTCTTGTCCCCGACAGGGTCGCATACAGACAGCGAGGGAGCATCACAGGCACCCCCTGTGCAAAAGAAGAAAAGGCCACAGCCCAGCGAGGACGCACCAACAACATCAAGGGGAAAAAGGCCAAGGCCCCTATTGCAGCGTCCAAAACAACTCCTGCGCGCCACTGCCAGTGCCACGCAAAACCCTACTGCCCCGCCTCTGGAGGTCCACTCCCCCCCCCAAATCACCGCCACCGAGGGTTCACCCTCAACTGCTGCCAGTTCAGCAGGGGAGGCGGCAGCCATTGCCCCATTGTCCGACGTGGATGAGCCCACAGATCTCGATCTGCCTATGCACACCCCAAGCCCTGCTGTAACCCCCGAGCAATCACACCTACACACACCTGGCTCGCACGTCACTGTTGACGAGTCCATGGAGGCCTTCAGTAGCCCCCCAGAGGCGGCATCTGCACACCAGCCAGCATCAGGATGCGCAGCAGACACACCACCACAGGCCGCCACTGCCCTTGACCTGGCCAGCGTCATCCAGCGCCAGCAGGCTCTCACAGACCTCGTAGGTCAACATGTGGAGGAGGTTGCCCGTCTCAGGGCTGACCTCGGGGAGACATCCAGGCACTCCAGGGAGGGAATGGATTCGTGCACAGACGGGCTGTGTGGGGAGCTGATACGCGTCCGGGAGGTGCTAACACGCATCGCAGATGCAATGGAGCGCCGATTTCCACCAGGACAGTCTGCCACCTCTTCGACCACCAGTTTGCGGCAGACAAGCCCACTCAGACGCTCTTCACGCACCACCAGGCGCACCTCCAGCCAGCCCCCAAATGCTGGCCCTGGCAATGAACAATAGGGCGTGAATGTCCATTGACCTCTGTGCATGCCTGGACACATACATTGTTGGAGACTCATGAGGGACAGTTGTGGGGGATGGGTGTGATGGGACAGTTGTGGGGGGTGGGGGGAAGGGTGTGATGGGTCAGTTGTGGCGGGTGGGGTTTTAGGGTGTGATGGGACAGTTGTGGGGGGTGCGGGGAAGGGTGGCGGGATGGTTGGGGACTTGCACATTTTTCTGTTTCTGTTCATTAATACACTGTTGTTTGAGCAAAACACAGGCCTTGACTCCTTCATTGTGTATGATCAATTTATTGACGCCAAGGTCCATTGTGAGCTAACAAACAGACACCAGTGCATCACCAGCCATATACAGGTGACAGTATGACCACATGTTACTCAGAATATTTGGATGATCAAATGCTGCCTCACAGCACGTCCCTCCTGGCCATCCCCTCTTGCATGACCTGCATCCCCTTCACCTCCATCCTCATTCCCGTCATCATCCTCATCAGGTGCCTCCATTTCAACGTCAGGGGGAAGTGGCACATTCCGTCTCATACACATATTGTGCAGCATGACACATGCCGTGGTGATCTTTGCCACCTTCTCATGGCCATACAGGAGGGCGCCACCAGACCTGCTAATGCACCTAAACCGTGACTTCAGAAGTCCAAAAGTCTGCTCGATGACGAGGCGGGTACGGGTATGTGCACAATTGTATTCTTCTTCGTGCCTGTTCTGTGGACTCCGTACAGGTGTGAGGAGCCACCTCTTCAGGGGATAGCCGGCATCACCTACATGGGGGGAGGAATGGTTACTTTTTGACACATGTGTGGCCTGTTCATGTCACATACTTTGGCCTATCATTGTGATTCATGTACACATTCAACTGCATCAATGAATATGGTCTGCGTGACTGCTTTGTGCAAAGGTGAGCGCAAGCATGCAAGTAGACATGCCCCATTGATGCCTCCAACAGTGACTGCCATGCCGTGTGCACTAGCCTTGTGATGGTGTGCTATTAGCGGCATGTCGTTATTTACTGGTTGGCGGGTCGCGCGCACGCGGACTGACCGCTATTAGTGGCACCGTAATTAGCGGTGCCGCTAATGGCGGTGAGCCGGGTCGTAATCCGCATGGGCATTTAACGTTACTGGTATTCCATTACCGGTAACGTTAAATACCTACCGCCATCCGTGTAATGAGGCCCTAAGATTCCGTTTTGAAAATGATCTCTGCAGTACAAGCGAATGGTGTCACATTATAGGATTTTCTACCTAAAATAATAAGAGAAAAGTCAGTTTATCCATTTTTTACGAGAAAGCAGAGTGTTCCCTGCTGCATGTCACATTTCGTTACTGATGACTATGGGGTTCATTCCGAGGTTGGCGGTAAGTATTGGTTTTTACCGGCATGGCGAAAAGAGCGAGTCCGATCTGGTACCATGCCGCTATTTACAGGCTATTCTGGCCTCGCAGGCACGAGCTTTCCGCCATGCCGGTAAATCCCCTAGCGGCATACCGCTAAAGGGCCCGTTAAACCCCTTAGCGGCATGAAGCGAGACGTTCTTTACAACACCGCCATCGAAGCTTCGCCGTCCGTAATTAGCGGTGACCGTAATTTACGGATACCGTAAATTACGGTCACTGCTAATTAACGGATACGGAAATTACGTCATCGCACAGGAACGGGAAGGAGCGCGGCGGCCATCTTTAAAAACACAATCCATTGCCATCCTCTCCAGGCAGCACCCTTGGGATGAACCTGAACCTCGGAAAAGGCCTACACAACCGCCAGCTATGCCCAAAGCCCTGGAAAAGTCAGCGGACCGCCTCTGCAAGCAGCGCTTCAGCCCCGAGGAGCTGCAGGCCATGGTGGGCCACCTGGAGGAGCACGCAGACGTAGTGTTCAGCAGCGACATGCGCAGAGAGGCAGTGGTCCGGAAGAAAAACATATGGGCAGAACTTGCTGAAAGGGTGAGCGCAGTAGGCACCACCCCCCGCACCCCCAGGGACTGCCGCAAGCGGTGGGACGACTTGCGGTTGAGGGTGCGGAGCATCCTCGCAGCCAACCGCAGCCAGGCACTGCTGACTGGAGGTGGACCAAGTTCACCAATGAAACTAGCGCCATGGGAGGAGGCCTGTGCTGCATTGATTGGCACAGAATCAATCGAGGGCATCGGTGAAATGAAGTGTGGGGCTCCGTCATCTGCTGATGGTGGTGAGTGTCCAAAGTCAACACCGCCAATGGCAAATACATGTTGAATACACTTCCAAGCCCCATCCAATGCACCTTGTCATACTGCCCTCCACCCATTCTGATAATGGCAAGACAACTGCCACCAAGGGACAAGTGCTACCACATAATGCCCACCAACCACAGTGCAGTAACTAGCACATCCCAATAAGCACACTGTGCAGCAGGCTTGGCAGTGTGCGTGTCTTAGTGACTCCCACAGCTGCGTACATATCCGACACATCCGTAGAAACCAGTGATGTAGTAACGGTCAAAATGCCACCAATCCAAAATGACTAAAATGTGAATGCTGCCATTAATGACATTAGCGTCTCACACAACCACTCATGTTGTACCTTTGTTCTACACCCACAGGCAGTGAGCATGAGGGCGATGAGCCTGAGAGAAGCCGTCCCACCACATCCAGTGCCAAAGGCAGGGACCACTGCGTACCAGCCAGGAAGGACAAAACCACCACAGCTCCTCCAAGGCCTATTGAAGCTGCACCACCCCCATCCCTCAGTGCATCAGCGCCTGCAACAATCACCACACCAAGGTCAGAGGAGTCCAGCATCTCTGGGGAGGTGGCAGCGACGGCCCCTCTGCAAATCCTGGACAGCCCCTCGTCCATCTGTGGGCGTCAGAGGAGGACTCCTACCCCACTCTATACACCCCTGAGCCATGCAATGTCCTCCAGGTGTCGTGCATGGACTCTGGGGAGGGTGACACACCAGTCCGAAGTGCACGTGGTGATGCACTGGGAGACGCAGATCCCGTGCCCAGTACCCCATTCGAGGCCCTGTCAGGGCATGTCGACCCAATCCCCAGCCAGAATGATACACCATCCCAGGAAGCACTACGTGCAGGACAACTCCCTGCCCTCATCACTGACTTCAATGAGGAAAACCGCCAGGGCAGGTTGGAGTTACTTGAGGAGCTCAGACAAATGCGTCAGGTGTTCACGGAAAGCACCAACCGTGTGTGTGAGGCACTTGGACGCATTGCAGACACCCTTGTGGCAGCACGTCCCATTCCTGCGACTCAGCAGGAGGACACCCCCACAACCAGTCCCCCCACCCCGGCAAGCCCAGCACGCCGCTTGCTGCGTTCTCAGCGGCGCAGGAACATGCCCCCCCCGGGCACCGGGAGCATGGATCAATAGACAATGCTGCCACATGTGGCCTCAATGTGCCACACGGGACTACTGTTGCGGAGTTGGGGGGGAGGGGGGTGAGGGTGTGTATGGGAGTTGGGGGAGGGGGGTGAGGGTGTGTATGGGAGTTGGGGGGAGGGGGGGTGTATGGGAGTTGGGGGGAGGGGGTGAGGGTGGAGGTTTTGTTGTACACGTGTGAACCTACTAATCCAATACACCGGTTGTGCATAAAAAATATCAGAGTGGACATTGATCAATGTGCACGTGTTTTTAATGATTCACAGTGCATGGTGTGCATGTATCCCCACAACCAGTGCCCGATGCCCTGTCATCCTGACACCCTCAGCTGACTTGAGTGTCAGAAATATTGTCCAATCAATGATTGCCACACGGCACATCCCTCCTGTGCATCTGCACTGTGATGCTGTCCTGCCAATTCTTCATCCACCCCCTCATCATCATCTGGTGGTAGCAGTCCCAGGTCAGGGGGCAGTGGCATGTTCCGACGGATGCACATATTGTGCAGCCTTACACATGCCATGGTGATCCTGGCCACCTTCTCGTGGCTGTTAATGAGTGCTCCACCCGAACGGCTGTGGCAACAAAATGGTGCCTTCAACAGGCCAAATGTCTGCTCTATGGCCACCCGTGTACGGGTATGGGCTCGATTGTAGTCCTCCTCATGCTTGTTCTGTGGGTTGCGGATAGGGGCCATGAGCCACGGCTTCAAAGGGTAGCCACCATCACCTGCATGGAAGGGGAATGAAGTTAAGTGTTTGTACATTGATGGTGGCGAACTGTAGCAGTCTTGCATGGCAGCCGGTGATTCCTGGCCATACACACAAGTCCCTGGTTGCATCAAACCCATTACTGGCCCGTCTATGTGTACTATGCCATGGAATGATGGAGGGGTAGCTTCTTCAAGATGGCTTATGGTGTGCACTCACATCTTGTTGCACGTGCACCGTATATGCGTGCAGCAGTGTTGGCCTGAATTCATTGATGTGTTGGGTTCTGTGAGATTTGGTGGCAGTGGGTGTTGACTTTAGTCAGTAGCATACTTGTCTTACTGCACTGATCAGTACCATGTTGACTTGCAGCACTACTATGGGTGTGCGGAACCAGTGACACGCTGCTGTATCCCTGTTGGGCTCACTTCTATGCACTCCCAGGGACGTCTGTCTTGTGTGGTGGGATGCAGGAGGCTGCGAGATAGTGCATATGCAGTGCATGGTGCAGGATGCCTTCACGGTGTGTGCGGTCCGCCAATGAGTAGTGCTTGTGTTGTGGTATTGGGCCAGGTTACCTGTCGGACGAGTAGTGTTGTATTTTCTACATTCTAGCATCCCGGTGAGGTTAGGCAGTCATGTGCCATATCGATTGCCTTGGGGCACTGAGTTCTGTGGGGTGCACATCGTGCACCGGCGTCAACATTCCCACACAGGTGTAGTATGCACCCCCCCCTTTCCCACCAAGTTGGTGCATGCATCCACCCTACTCATGGCCCCAATGCGCTGCCATGGCCCAATCAGGTGACTCACCAAGCAGCCAGACACGGTGTCCAGCATGTTGCTCCATATAGCGTGGTAGCATGGAGTTCCGCAGGACCAGGGGGTCATGTGTTGATCGGGGGTATCGGGCACAGCAATGTGTGATGGCTTTACTGGCATTTCATACCATCTGGACGTCAATGGAGTGGTATTGCTTGCGGTTGTGATACGCCACCTCCATTGCATGTGGAAAGACCAATTCCACATGGGTGCAGTCGAGGGCACCTATGCAATTTGGCATGCCTGCCAGTGCATGGTAGGCAACTTATGTATCCAATATCTCCTGGGGTGTCCGGGGTAGGGATATGTAGTCCCTTGTGTGTTTGATGAGGGCATCCAGCGCTTGGTTGAGTATATGTGAAAATATGGCCTCTGGTATGCCATGCATGTGCCCCACTGTATGCTGCTACGTGCCTGTGGCAAGGAAGTGGAGAACAGACACTACCCTGAGTAGAGGGGGGATTGCAGTGTGGATTTCTACGAGGCTCACTATGTCGTCATGTGTCAGGTCCACTATATTGGTGATGGTGTCCCGGTCAAGGCAGTACAGGGTGTGGATCTGCTCTGGTGTGAGGTTGAAGGGGGAGGCTCTGATGCGAGGGATTGGGGGCTGCCCGCGTGGTAATGGTGGCTGCACCGGTAGGGCATGCTGGGCCTGTCTCACCCTCCTTCTCCTCCTGAGTATCCTCTGTGGTGTGGGCTATGGTTGTTGTTGTTGCTGTTGTTGTCGTTGCTGCCTTGCAAGCAGCTACAATTGGTATCATCTCGGTGTGGGAGGGGGTGTGGTGAGTGGGTGTGCTCCTTTTGTGCTGTACCAGACTCCATTGCCTCCACCTGTGCTGGTTGAGTGCACCTGTGCCTCTTGGAAACACTGCTCAGGGTTCTTAACACCTTCTCGGCGATGCCGGTATTTACTCCATGCCGGTAAGGTACTTTGCGGCCTTGTAGAGGCCGATTTTTGCATGTCCACATGACTTTGGATCAGCTCCGGTTTACGCCATGCCGCTAATTTCGGCATGGGGTGTCGTGCGCGCGCCACAAGACCGCTATTTACGGCCTCGTACTTTACGGCACTGTAAATAACGGTCTAGAGGGTCAGAATGGCCCGTAAAGGTAAACGATGCCGGTAATCCTTTACCGGCATCGTTTTTCCCTTAAGGCCCAACTCGGAATGACCCCCTACATGTCTGTCAAACACTGCACTACGTGTACGTTTATTTGATGGTATGGATCTTACGTAATCTTTGTTTGTAGAATCTGTTGGCTCTTTGCAATACATTTGAAGTGCTGTTTATATTATCAAGTTGTTTTTTCAATTGTATTTGTTACATATTTTGGACTGGCTCGCAGCTGCAGCAACGTGGCATTATTTGTGCTTCCTGGTTTATAAACAATCATAGTACAATCTAAATAATCTTTCCGGAATATAACTTTTTTTGAAGTAATATGACATTTATAAAAATGTCATGTCAAGGTTCAAGTGCTCAGTGGTAGGCAACCCAAGAATAAAGTAATTTAACTTACGTTATGTTATATGGCATTTGCATAACACCTACTGCCATTATTATGTTCTATAAGTGCTTTGGGCTGAAAGCCCTTGGAAGACCGAGGTCTGAGATGTGGTATGTGGAGGAGGATTCCAGAATGTGTGTGGATTTTGAAGGCCTGGATAGACTGTCAGGAGAGTAAGCGCATCAAGGTGACTGATTATGTGCACAGCTGGACCGCATTTGTTCTTGGGACTCAGTTGCATTCTATTGGCAGAGGTGATGTGTGTTGTGAAGTTGATTAGTGATTGTTGCAGATGTATGCGGGTGGCTGGTTGTGCCCCGGGAGGGATACAGATATGATCCATTGTGGTGGAGTGCTGTACGTAACTGTGAATTAAAGCTGAAATCTTTTTACCATGTTGTTATGCAGCTCGTTTCATAAGGTTATACTGGAGTCCTTTCTGTGTGGGCACCACATTGTTGTCTCCTCGGGCGACTTATCGGGTTGCACTCCTGTCCTGTCTGGGGATGATAGTTCACCCATGAGGTAGACTAGGTCAGTCAGGATGCAGAGGGGAAGGACCAAGTCTGAACAGCCATCTGGAAAGCAAGGTGATCCTTTATGCAGCGGATGCTAAAAGGAATAGAGTTCCTGATAGTGTGAGCTTGGACTGAGAGAGAAGATCCCTCTATCAGTGAAGGGGCATCTTGCTTGTTGGGTTATTACTTTTGTCCACAAGTGCTTGTACGGGGTACACTATTGCCACTGCATTACCACAACATTCGCGCACAGCTACAACTTTGTTATAGGTGAGATTGTCTTCATTGATTGGAAATGGCATCTATGATATCTGTGTGCCAAGACATGCATTAACCTGACCTATCCAAAAAGCTATGGAGTAATGTTCTTGCACTTGCTTCTTGCCTAACAGGCTGAGATATACCCCATATTATCACAAATGGTGACCAGTGGTGCCTCCAGTGTAGCCTATGTCCATTTACTCTGGACAGAAGTTGAGCCTTACCACCAAGCCAGTGTGTGGAACCCAGGCCATGTAACCTTCATCCTTTCTGTGTATTGGTTGCAGAAAGCAATGTGGGGCTGAAGTGAGCAGCACCGCCGTGAGCCTCCCACCAACTTTTTTAGGGGTGGTACCTATGGAGTAGGGAGAAGTGCTGGGGCCCCTTTGAGTTCAACCACAAATCCCACCCTAGACCAGCTGCATCAGGAACATTAACCAAACACTGAGTCGCCCTGCTGTAAGGGAGCCACTTGCTATATATACCCAGAAGGGTATATACATCAAGCAGGGCAGCCTGAAAACAGAGATTGGAAACAGGAGTGGACTACCAGCTTGAGTCCTGAAGGAGAGAGCTAGTGGACAGATTGGGTGAGCGATGTCATGCTGAAGACATTCTATGTAGGTATTTAGTTGATCTCATTCAGTGTGATTTGTGTCAGAAATAAATTGCGTGCCAGGCAAAACCAAACTGTAAAGTCTTATGTACATGCCACAGAGTATTTATTTAATACTTCACAAACTGCAAGTGTATTAAAAATAGATGCTGCTCTGGATAGCGGCAGATGTCCAGGCTTTTCTTAGCTTCGAGCAATGCAGGGGCCCCAGGCACAACATATAAACTTAGGAGTCTATAGAACATTGATGTCTTTCCTTGATATCTTGGAGAAGTACATGCACTTTGGATCCAAAGAACGCTGCAAGGGCCTCCAAACTTGGTGCACCACCAAAGGTGGCTTTAACATCCCTTGTCTCCCCATTGGTGAGTGTTCTGAAATCTAGGGAGCCATGGAGTGTGTGAGATGAAACCGGGTGAATCTGTGCACTTTACTGAAACCCTCCTCCTCCAATGCTCACGTTGATGGACCTCTGCAGGGTGTAGCTCTCCCTAGCTGCCCTTGCCACCCCTCTGGATGTTTGTAGGCAGTGAAGGCAGCCCATATCACTCGTGCTGTAGAGAAGGAGGTACCTTTCTTCTCCCTAATCCCCGCCCCCTTGGCACCATCATATTGGGATGACAGACAAAGAGTCATGATGGGGAACCCATGCCTGAATCCTTGCAATGATCATGTACTACGTCGAGTATATGAGAGACGATATACACTTAGACAACCCTCCAGAGTGTAACCTGCAAGCTGACATAGTGGAAGAAAGTTACCAAGAAGGATGTACTTTGCCAAGCTGTTGAAATGTAGTCATGAATAGAGTGGATGTGCGTTAAAACAAAGTCCGGCAACAGCAAAAGAATGTCATAAAGAAGATATAAGAACCTATGCTGAAACGATATGAAAATACTTAAGAATGACGATGTAGCTAAAGCACTAAGAGGAACATGTACTCCATGATATAGTACTCACAAACACAAAGAAGAATGAAGTGACTCTGAACAGGGGTTCCCCACCCAGCCCCTTAAGACGAGGTAGCAATACTTTGAGGTGTATGGGGATGCAGAAGATACTCAAACATCAATAATCAAACTAACTGAGGAAGTTGGCAAATCAAAGCTGTTTATTTTCAATTGTCTAAAACAGGGAGTTCCAACGAACATCGACAATTCGATCTTCTTGCTTTCTATTGCTCACTCACTCAACAAATCATATAAAAAAGCATATTATATAGTCAAAACTCGTCATTACTGACGTCATACTACTTGGCAAACTAAAAAAATCTATTGGAGAACGTGATTGGGTCTAAGGGAACATCTAAGTATAAGTTCCATACTTGTCTAAGAGAGTGATAGGGTTTTTAATATCAGGTGGGGCAACTAAGCCCTCCCCTCAAACAGGTCACTATGAATGTCATCAAATACGCAACGTCCCATTGGTTAAAAAAAATGATAGGGCTCTTTACTATGTGGTCCCCTATAATTGGTTGGCACCCTTACATCGGTCAGTACTTTTCCACGTATGCCAGCAGCATGCAGGCTGGCATCCAGGTGCTGGTGGGTTGGTCTAGACCATAGCTTCCCACCAATTAGCCTACTATTCACCATCACTCTGCTGTCTGCCAGTCAATCAGCTCTACGAAGATTGGCCTTAATTTTGTTCTTTGTGCCTGAGAATAAAAGGGAGTATAGCATGCTCTGTATCCTTGCATAGATGTAGCTCATCATGATTGTCCATTTTCACCCATCCATGTGACTGAAGACCATGATTTTTAGCTTTTGGTGTATTTAAAATACTATTATTTAATGAACCTCTGACGTCTTGAATGTTCTTGTGCCCATCTTCTGAATAGGAGTTTGTACTTCCACACGTTTGTAGCTACTGTCTGATCATTCCGGCCCAGAGCGGCCTTAGCTACTTGGGATTGGTCAAGCATCACCCTTCTTTGATTCACCTCTGTAACTTGATTGTTTTTCAGCTGTGACACACTGAAAAAGCCTTCCTTTTTCTGGTCCAGCTCTGCTAAAATGTGTAGTGGAATTGTCCATAATTCACTCACTCTAATATATATATATATATATATCAAAAGGCAAGAGGAGAAGGTGAACCGCACTCCCGCGGGCCAGGCGTGAAAAACGCACTCCAAAACCGGACAAGACTTACAAAGACACCGCCTAGAAAACAGATGTCTTTAATGTTTTTTTATTAAATTTGCATTGTGCAAAATGATTGACAACACATAAACATCAACAAGCAGACAGACAAAAAGCAGGACGGCATGGTAAGCAGCCTGCAAAACAACGCGTTTCGCGCTAACTCAGCGCTTGATCATATATACATATATATATTCAGTGAGAAAACTTTGTTAAAGAGACGTGTCATGGTTAAGTTGCGCTGCTAAAAACCTATGAAATTCAGTGAAAAAACTTTGTCAAAGGGATGTTATGGTTCCAAATAAATCCGGAAAACCCCTGAAATTCGCCAGTTATGTTAAGCTAAGCAACCATAACTCGCGCCACCACTGTGCACTGCTAAGACTAACACCCACAACATCAAAGATGACATCACAAATGTCATTGATGACATCACTGATGACATCACATGTGTATTTACTTTTCATGAAATGTGTGTCCAGGGATTCCTATTATAATGTTGAGAAAAAACTGTCAAGGATCATTGGAAAAAATATCATGAGCTAGTTAGTGCATTAAGCAATGCATTGATATAAGTAGCATTCTATTATGAAGTTCTATCCAGTATACTAAGTTACTCATGCAGAAACATAGGCATTGTGTGCAGCATATATGATGAAGGTACAATAATCATAATGTTGATATGTTGAATAATGAAATTATAACTGTTTTCTTATTAGAGTTTTGCGTACTGTGAAATATGTAATAAGTAGCTAATAAAACCCACGTATTACATAATTGCATTATTACAAACAAAACACAAAGAGACAATAACACATACAAATATGGGTATATACAGGTAAAGTGAAGTAAGCAAAAAAGCAGAAGTAGTAGTAGAAATAATTCATAGCCTAACTGATTATCTTTATGCAAATAAATGATTGCTCTGTTTCAAAGCTGCTATTTATCCTATTTACATGTATTACATGATGTGACCGGACCCTAAGGAAAGTACTGTGAGTACAATGTATACACATATGAGCATACACAGGGAAAATACAGTAATAAACAAAACAACAGAACTATTAGAAAGTGCTGATAACTCTACTGATTATCTTCATGCACGGAAAGAATTGCTGTTTTTCAAGCTTGTGTCTTCCCATATGTATATGTTTCATATGATATGACGGGACCCTAAGGGAATTACTGTAAGAACATACTTGAAGGATAAGTCTACAAATATAGGACGTTTACAATTTTTAGTTCATGACTGTTACTGAAGAAAACCATGTGGCCTACATATGTCAGTAAAGGATAAAAGAGGGAGATAGACGTGTGATGTCATCAATGATGTCATCAATGACATTCGTGATGTCATCTTTGATGTCGTGGGTGTTAGTCTTAGCAGTGCACAGTGGTGGCGTGAGTTATGGTTGCTTAGCTTACCATAACTGGCGAATTTCAGGGGGTTTTCGGTTTTACTTGGAACCATAACTTCCCTTTAACAAAGTTTTTTCACTGAATTTCATAGGTTTTTAGTAGCGCAACTTAACCATAACGTCCCTTTAACAAAGTTTGTTCACTGAATTTCATAGGTTTTTAGTAGCGCAAATTAACAATAATTACTCTGATTTTATGTACATGTAATATGGAACATACTGAACCCCCTCTACTGAATTTGATGTCCGCCAACTCTTTTAATGTCCGTGGACATGTTCGGACAACAGCACCACTACCCAAAAAGTCTGGGGGGGTATGTTTAATTGTTATGTCATAACATATGAACATTTTACAAATTCACAAACCAGCACACATAGACATTATATTTAGTAATAAATACGAAGTGTAACCCATATATATTACACACTAACCATTCATTTAAATACAATATTTTCTAAAATGGAATATACCAAAAGAAGAAAGATAGGCTTCCAACATGATTACCTCACAGAAACTCCACAACTAAGAACAACAGCAGATCTACAGAACACTCAGAACACACCTTACCTGAAATAGTAAGTGTACTGCATGTTACTCATATGTTTGTACACTTTCTGTATTAGATACAAAAAAGAATGATATTATGTTTTTTTTCTCCCAGAAATGTCTAGTACTCTGGAGAGCAAGAAGAGCATTTCCCACGTGAGGAAATGTCAGAAGATAGTGAATCTAATGGTAGACACTTTACTATATAAACCAACTAATTAATATTATTTTATATACATTTAACATATATTTTTTTTTGTACAGACCATACAAAAATTGAAAATACTAATGAAAAAGCTGTATTGGATAAGACTCTTCAGCACATAGAAGAAAAAATGGACCTACTCTTGGCAAATTTTAATAATTTAAAAAACTTTGTGGAGGATCACTTCAAACAAACAACTACATACCATTGTCCCACATGTACCTGTCCCCCCTCACCATATCCCAGTCAATTATCCCCAAACCCTCTCCATGAACCAAAACGTTTTGATGAGACTTCCATCCCTTCTTCACCTCATGTAAATCCTATTGAAACCCCTAATTCTCCTGTTTTTGTTTCAGTTTCTGCCTCACCTTCTCTGTCATAAATTTAACATACATGTAAAATAAAGTAAAATTATTATATTGTGTCCTAATTCATTTCTTGTTTTTTTTTTAAAAAAGCAATTCAGGTGTCCGCGGACAGTGCGTGAAGAAACGAAAATGGAGGTGCCCTAAGAACACTATATCTGTCCGTACTGTTCGCTAGCAAGTTAAAACTGTTCTAAGAACACACGCTGTGTCCTGAAATGTTCGTCAATGGACGAAATGTGGGTGTCCTGACGACGCTGTCCGTATTGTTCGCTGGCAAGATGAAAGTGTTCTTAGAACATATTATGTGTCCTGGGATGTTCGTAAATAAACAAAATGGGGGTGTCCTGAGGACGCTATGCCTGTCCGTATTGTTTGCAAGCAAGTTGAAATTGTTCTAAGAACACAGGCTGTGTCCTAAAATGTTCGTAAAGAAACAAAATGGGAGTGTCCTTAGGACGCTCTGCCTGTCCGTATTGTTCGCAGACAAGTTGAAACTGTTCTAAGAACACAGGCTGTGTCCTAAAATGTTCGTAAAGAAACAAAATGGGAGTGTCCTGAGGACGCAATGCCTGTCTGTATTGTTCGCAGACAAGTTGAAACTGTTCTAAGAACACAGGCTCCGTCCTAAAATGTTTGTAAAGAAACAAAATGGAAGTGTCCTGAGGACGCTATGCCTATCTGTATTATTTGTAGGCAAGTTGAAACTGTTCTAAGAACACAGGCTGTGTCCTAAAATGTTCGTAAAGAAACAAAATGGAAGTGTCCTTAGGACGCTATGCCTGTCCATAATGTTCGCAGGCAGGTTGAAACTGTTCGTAGAACACACGCGGTGTCCTGAAATGTTCGTCAATGGACAAAATGTGGGTGTCCTGAGGACGCTGTCCGTATTGTTCGCTGGCAAGATGAAAGTGTTCTTAGAACATATTATGTGTCATGGGATGTTCGTAAATAAACAAAATGGGTGTATCCTGAGGATGCTATGCCTGTCCGTATTGTTCGCAGGCAAGTTGAAACTGTTCTAAGAACACAGGCTGTGTCCTAAAATGATCATAAAGAAACAAAATGGGAGTGTCCTGAGGATGCAATGCCTGTCAGTATTGTTCGCAGACAAGTTGAAACTGATCTAAGAACACAGGCTGTGTCCTAAAATGTTCCTAAAGAAACAAAATGGGAGTGTCCTGAGGATGCAATGCATGTCCGTATTGTTCGCAGACAAGTTGAAACTGTTCTAAAAACACATGCTGTGTCCTAAAATGTTCGTAAAGAAACAAAATGGAAGGTGTCCTGAGGACGCTATGCCTGTCCGTATTATTTGTAGGCAAGTTGAAACTGTTCTAAGAACACAGGCTGTGTCCTAAAATGTTCGTAAAGACACAAAATGAAAGTGTCCTTAGGACGCTATGCCTGTCCATAATGTTCGCAGGCAAGTTGAAACTGTTCGTAGAACACACGCGGTGTCCTGAAATGTTCATCAATGGACGAAATGTGGGTGTCCTGACAACGATGTCCGTATTGTTTGCTGGCAAGATGAAAGTGTTCTTAGAACATATTATGTGTCCTGGGATGTTCGTAAATAAACAAAATGGGGGTGTCCTGAGGAAGCTACGCCTGTCCGTATTGTTCGCAGGCAAGTTGAAATTGTTCTAAGAACACAGGTTGTGTCCTAAAACATTCATAAAGAAACAAAATGCGAGTGTCCTGAGGACGCTCTGCCTGTCCGTATTGTTCAAAGGCAAGTAGAAACTGTTCTAAGAACACACGCGGTGTCCTGAAATGTTCATCAATGGACGAAATGTGGGTGTCCTGAGGACGCTGTCCGTATTGTTCGCTGGCAAGATGAAAGTGTTCTTAGAACATATTATGTGTCCTGGGGTGTTTGTAAAATAAACAAAATGGGGGTGTCCTGAGGACGCTATGCCTGTCCGTACTGTTCGTAGGCAGATTGAAACTGTTCTCAGAACACATCAAGTGTCCAGGAATGTTCATAAATAAACAAAATGGGGGTGTCCTGAGGACGCTATGCCTGTCTGTATTGTTCGCAGACAAGTTGAAACTGTTCTAAGAACAAACGTCTGTAACTGTTTGTTTCACTTGTGATGCACTTTTAATCACTCCAGAACCCGAACAGTGTCCGTAGAACACCAACATGCATGCGCAAAATAGTTTCAATGCATTTGGTGTCCTGCGGACACCCGCTCCCTTCACGGACATGTTTGCGAAGCTATCATGTGACCGCGCCCACGATCAGCGTATGTTCTGATTGCGAACAATGTTCGTGTCCCCGAACAATTTAAAACTACATTTTCAAGTAATCTACAATATTTTCCAACAAACACTCACCATAGAACAAGTCCCACATAGCAATCCTGAGTTTCTACATACTTTTTGTGACTTTTTGATTGCTTTTTTCTGTTTGATCTGTCCGCGGACAGTGCGCATGTCCGCGAACCGCGCACAAGCAGCCCTATAAAAGACCACGCCCTAGAGTTCATTCTCATTGTGTTTCTGGCTATCCTACAAAGCACAGCGAATTTTGCTGCCAATTTGCAGATTTTCAATGCCAAGCTGATGGCTTCCATGGCTCCAGTACTGCCACCTGGTGCTGCATCTGCCTCAGCACCACACCCACCCCTTCCACCACCACCACCTCCCCAAGGGCCTGAAGAGGGGAACAGAAGTGAGGATGCACAGGAGCAAGAAGAGGATGATGAAAATGAGGTAGTGGAAGTCCCTACTACCAGCACTCGGCGTGAGTCTTGGGTGTGGCGGTTATTTCCCATTCGTGGTAATGGACCTAAGGCACGTGCGAATCAAGTCACCTGCAATGAGTGCAAAATGGTACTCAGTCGCGGGAGGCATGGTTCATACAGCTTTGGGACAACTACCATGAAGTGACACCTAAA